>NC_079190.1:364208047-364520773 GCF_029499605.1 Hyla sarda | reverse complement strand
GGAAAGAGTCTCCTAGGACTGTATCCACCTTTTCCAGCCTACGGGAGCATCTGAAAGCTGAACTAATATATGCAGGAAAAGTCATCAACTGCCGAGCCGAGAAGTTCGTGACGAATCGAATTTACTGTAAGTTTGCTCATCTCTACCAGCTATCTTAACTCAGTTTAACATTGTGCTATTTGTTTTTGACAGGAGGTGGCACTTTTTTTTTATCACAAAAGCCTAGTAAGAAGGAATCTTGTTGTTTTTAAATCTGCATGTAAAATGTTTAGTTTTGCTATGTGTAAATTTGTACCAATAGTGTGCTGTACTTGCCAGCTATTGTGATGATTTTTTATGTATTCCTATTTGTACCTTTTTTTTTACCCAAATCATGTTTTTTTTACTGTCCATGATTTTTAACCAAAATCATGAGACTGAAACATTTTTTCTTCACTTCAACAGCATATAACTTCTTGAGACGTTATGTATGTTGATTTGACAAAATTGGTGAATTTTAAAAATTTTGGTTAAAATTTTTTGTGATTGTAGGCTATGGAAGCATTTCTGCGTACTGTCATTTGCATAAAATGATGCAAAGAATTGGTAAGGCACCCCAATTTTGGAGATGGATAGGAAGGCTGTAAGGGGAGGAGGAGGCCTCTATTAGGGCACAGTGTCTTACATTTCGCTGTGCTCTTAATAGATAATACAGTAATGTTCCCATAGCCAGCTATCTTAACTCAGTTTAACATTGTGCTATTTGTTTTTGACCAGGGGTGGCACTTTTTTTTTTATCACAAAAGCCTAGTAAGAAGGAATCTTGTTGTTTTTAAATCTTTATGTAAAATGTGTAGTTTTGCTATGTGTAAATTTGTACCAATAGTGTGCTGTACTTGCCAGCTATTGTGATGACTTTTTTGTATTCCTATTTGTACCTTTTTTTTACCCAAATCATGTTTTTTTTTTTACTGTCCATGATTTTTAACCAAAATCATGAGACTGAATTTTTTCTTTACTTCAACAGCATATAACTTCTTGAGACGTTATGTATGTTGATTTGACAAAATTGGTGAATTTTTAAAATTTTGGTTAAAATTTTTTGAGATTGTAGGCTATGGAAGCGTTTCTGCGTACTGTCATTTGCATAAAATGATGCAAAGAATTGGTAAGGCACCAATTTTGGAGATGGGTAGGAAGGTTGTAAGGGGAGGAGGAGGCCTCTATTATGGCACAGTGTCTTTCAATTCACTGTGCTCTTAATAGATAATACAGTAATGTTCCCATAGCCAGCTATTAGAGATGAGCGAACTTACAGTAAATTCGATTCGTCACAAACTTCTCGGCTCGGCGGTTGCTGACTTTTCCTGCATAAATTAGTTCAGCTTTCCGGTGCTCCGGTGGGCTGGAAAAGGTGGATACAGTCCTAGGAAAGAGCCTCCTAGGACTGTATCCACCTTTTCCAGCCCACTGGAGCACCTGTAAGCTGAACTAATTTATGCAGGAAAAGTCATCAACTGCCGAGCTGAGAAGTTTGTGACGAATCGAATTTACTGTAAGTTTGCTCATCTCTACCAGCTATCTTAACTCAGTTTAACATTGTGCTATTTGTTTTTGACAGGAGGTGGCACTTTTTTTTATCACAAAAGCCTAGTAAGAAGGAATCTTGTTGTTTTTAAATCTGCATGTAAAATGTGTAGTTTTGCTATGTATAAATTTGTACCAATAGTGTGCTGTACTTGCCAGCTATTGTGATGATTTTTTATGTATTCCTATTTGTACCTTTTTTTTACCCAAATCATGTTTTTTTTTTACTGTCCATGATTTTTAACCAAAATTATGAGACTGAAACATTTTTTCTTCACTTCAACAGCATATAACTTCTTGAGACGTTATGTATGTTGATTTGATAAAATTGGTGAATTTAAAAAATTTTGGTAAAATTTTTTTGATATTGTAGGCTATGGAAGCATTTCTTTGTACTGTCATTTGCATAAAATGATGCAAAGAATTGGTAAGACACCAATTTTGGAGATGGATAGGAAGGCTGTAAGGGGAGGAGGTGGCCTCTATTAGGGCACAGTGTCTTTCATTTCGCTGTGCTCTTAATAGAATACAGTAATGTTCCCATAGCCAGCTATTAGAGATGAGCGAACTTACAGTAAATTCGATTCGTCATGAACTTCTAGGCTCGGCGGTTGCTGACTTTTCCTGCATAAATTAGTCCAGCTTTCCGGTGCTCCGGTTGGCTGGAAAAGGTGGATACAGTCCTAGGAAAGAGTCTCCTAGGATTGTATCCACCTTTTCCAGCCCACGGGAGCATCTGAAAGCTGAACTAAATTATGCAGGAAAAGTCATCAACTGCCGAGCCGAGAAGTTCGTGATGAATCGAATTTACTGTAAGTTTGCTCATCTCTACCAGCTATCTTAACTCAGTTTAACATTGCGCTATTTGTTTATGACAAGAGGTGGCACTTTTTTTTCATCACAAAAGCCTAGTAAGAAGGAATCTTGTTGTTTTTAAATCTGTATGTAAAATGTGTAGTTTTGCTATGTGTAAATTTGTACCAATAGTGTGCTGTACTTGCCAGCAATTGTGATGATTTTTTTGTACTCCTATGTGTACCTTTTTTTTTACCCAAATCATGTTTTTTTTTTTTTTACCGTCCATGACTTTTAACCAAAATCATGAGACTGAAACATTTTTTCTTCACTTCAACAGCATATAACTCCTTGAGACATTATGTATGTTGATTTGACAAAATTAGTGAATTTTAAAAATTTTGGTTAAAACTTTTTTGAGATTTTAGGCTATGGAAGCGTTTCTGTGTACTGTCATTTGCATAAAATGATGCAAAGAATTGGTAAGGCACCAATTTTGGAGAAGGATAGGAAGGCTGTAAGGGGAGGAGGAGGCCTCTATTAGGGCACAGTGTCTTACATTTCGCTGTGCTCTTAATAGATAATACAGTGATGTTCCCATAGCCAGCTATCTTAACTCAGTTTAACATTGTGCTATTTGTTTTTGACAGGAGGTGGCACTTTTTTTTAATAACAAAAGCCTAGTAAGAAGAAATCTTGTTGTTTTTAAATCTGTATGTAAAATGTGTAGTTTTGCTATGTGTAAATTTGTACCAATTGTGTGCTGTACTTGCCAGCTATTGTGATGATTTTTTGTATTCCTATTTGTACCTTTTTTTTTAACCCAAATCATAGTTTTTTTTACTGTCCATGATTTTTAACCAAAATCATGAGACTGAAAATGTTTTTCTTCACTTCAACAGCATATAACTCCTTGAGACGTTATGTATGTTGATTTGACAAAATTGATCAATTTAAAAAATTTGGGTAAAAATTTTTTGAGATTGTAGGCTATGGAAGTGTTTCTGTGTACTGTCATTTGCATAAAATGATGCAAAGAATTGTTAAGGCACCCATTTTGGAGATGAATAGGAAGGCTGTAAGGGGAGGAGGAGGAGGCCTCTATTAGGGCACAGTGTCTTTCATTTCGCTGTGCCCTTAATAGATAATACAGTAATGTTCCCATAGCCAGCTATTAGAGATGAGCGAACTTACAGTAAATTCGATTCGTCACAAACTTCTCGGCTCGGCGGTTGCTGACTTTTCCTGCATAAATTAGTTCAGCTTTCCGGTGGGCTGGAAAAGGTGGATACAGTCCTAGGAAAGAGTCTCCTAGGACTGTATCCACCTTTTCCAGCCCACTGGAGCACCTGTAAGCTGAACTAATTTATGCAGGAAAAGTCATCAACTGCCGAGCTATTTGTTTTTGACAGGAGGTGGCACTTTTTTTTTTTATCACAAAAGCCTAGTAAGAAGGAATCTTGTTGTTTTTAAATCTGTATGTAAAATGTGTAGTTTTGCTATGTGTAAATTTGTACCGATAGTGTGCTGTACTTGCCAGCTCTTGTGATAATTTTTTTGTATTCCTATTTGTACCTTTTTTTTTTTTACCCAAATCATGTTTTTTTACTGTCCATGATTTTTAACCAAAATCATGAGACTGAAACATTTTTTCTTCACTTCAACAGCATATAACTTCTTGAGACGTTATGTATGTTGATTTGACAAAATTGGTGAATTTTAAAAATTTTGGTTAAATTTTTTTAAAATTGTAGGCTATGGAAGTGTTTCTGCGTACTGTCATTTGCATAAAATGATGCAAAGAATTGGTAAGGCACCAATTTTGGAGATGGATAGGAAGGCTGTAAGGGGAGGAGGAGGCCTCTATTAGGGCACAGTGTCTTTCAATTCACTGTGCTCTTAATAGATAATACAGTAATGTTCCCATAGTCAGCTATTAGAGATGAGCGAACTTACAGTAAATTCGATTTGTCACGAACATCTAGGCTCGGCGGTTGCTGACTTTTCCTACATAAATTAGTTCAGCTTTCCGGTGTTTCGGTGGGCTGGAAAAGGTGGATACATTCCTATGAAAGAGTCTCCTAGGATTGTATCCACCTTTTCCAGCCCACGGGAGCATCTGAAAGCTGAACTTATTTATGCAGGAAAAGTCATCAACTGCCGAGCCGAGAAGTTCGTGACGAATCAAATTTACTGTAAGTTTGCTCATCTCTACCAGCTATCTCAACTCAGTTTAACATTGTGCTATTTGTTTTTGACAGGAGGTGGCACTTTTTTTTTATCACAAAAGCCTAGTAAGAAGGAATCTTGTTGTTTTTAAATCTGTATGTAAAATGTGTAGTTTTGCTATGTGTAAATTTGTACCAATAGTGTGCTGTACTTGCCAGCTCTTGTGATAATTTTTTTGTATTCCAATTTGTACCTTTTTTTTTACCCAAATCATGTTTTTTTACTGTCCATGATTTTTAACCAAAATCATGAGACTGAAAATTTTTTTCTTCACTTCAACAGCATATAACTTCTTGAGACGTTATGTATGTTGATTTGACAAAATTGGTGAATTTTAAAAATTTTGATAAAATTTTTTTGAGATTGTAGGCTATGGAAGCGTTTCTGCGTAGTCATTTGCATAAAATGATGCAAAGAATTGGTAAGGCACCAATTTTGGAGATGGATAGGAAGGCTGTAAGGGGAGGAGGAGGCCTCTATTAGGGCACAGTGTCTTTCATTTCGCTGTGCTCTTAATAGATAATACAGTAATGTTCCCATAGCCAGCTATCGTACCTCAGTTTAACATTGTGCTATTTGTTTTTGACAGGATGTGGCACTGTTTTTTTTTATCACAAAAGCCTAGTAAGAAGGAATCTTGTTGTTTTAAATCTGTATGTAAAATGTGTAGTTTTGCTATGTGTAAATTTGTACCAATAGTGTGCTGTACTTGCCAGCTATTGTGATGGTTTTTTTGTATTCCTATTTGTACCTTTTTTTTAACCCAAAACATAGTTTTTTAACTGTCCATGATTTTTAACCAAAATCATGAGACTGAAACATTTTTTCTTCACTTCAACAGCATATAACTTCTTGAGACGTTATGTATGTTGATTTGACAAAATTGGTGAATTTTAAAAATTTGGGTTAAAATTCTTTGAGATTGTAGGCTATGGAAGCATTTCTGTGTACTGTCATTTGCATAAAATGATGCAAAGAATTGGTAAGGCACCAATTTTGGAGATGGATAGGAAGGCTGTAAGGGAGGAGGAGGCCTCTATTAGGGTACAGTGTCTTTCAATTCACTGTGCCCTTAATAGATAATACAGTAATGTTCCCATAGCCAGCTATTAGAGATGAGCGAACTTACAGTAAATTCGATTCGTCACGAACTTCTAGGCTCGGCGGTTGCTGACTTTTCCTGCATAAATTAGTTCAGCTTTCGGGTGCTCCAGTGGGCTGGAAAAGGTGCATACAGTCCTAGGAAAGAGTCTCCTAGGACTGTATCCACCTTTTCCAGCCCACTGGAGCACCTGTAAGCTGAACTAATTTATGCAGGAAAAGTCATCAACTGCCGAGCCGAGAAGTTTGTGACTAATCGAATTTACTGTAAGTTCGCTCATCTCTGCCAGCTATCTTAACTCAGTTTAACATTGTGCTATTTGTTTTTGACAGGAGGTGGCACTTTTTTTTTATTACAAAAGCCTAGTAAGAAGGAATCTTGTTGTTTTTAAATTTGTATATAAAATATGTAGTTTTGCTATGCGTAAATTTGTACCAATAGTGTGCTGTACTTGCCAGCTATTGTGATAATTTTTTTGTATTCCTATTTGTACCTTTTTTTTAACCCAAATCATAGTTTGTTTGTTTTTACTGTCCATGATTTTTAACCAAAATCATGAGACTGAAAATTTTTTTCTTCACTTCAACAGCATATAACTCATTGAGACATTATGTATGTTGATTTGACAAAATTGGTGAATTGTAAAAATTTTGGTAAAAATTTTTTGAGATTGTAGGCTATGGAAGCATTTCTGCGTACTGTCATTTGCATAAAATGATGCAAAGAATTGGTAAGGCACCAATTTTGGAGATGGATAGGAAGGCTGTAAGGGGAGGAGGAGGCCTCTATTAGGGCACAGTGTCTTTCATTTCGCTGTGCTCTTAATAGATAATACAGTAATGTTCCCATAGCCAGCTATCTTAACTCAGTTTAACATTGTGCTATTTGTTTTTGACCGGGGGTGGCACTTTTTTTTTATCACAAAAGCCTAGTAAGAAGGAATCTTGTTGTTTTTAAATCTTTATGTAAAATGTGTAGTTTTGCTATGTGTAAATTTGTACCAATAGTGTGCTGTACTTGCCAGCTATTGTGATGACTTTTTTGTATTCCTATTTGTACCTTTTTTTTACCCAAATCATGGTTTTTTTTTACTGTCCATGATTTTTAACCAAAATCATGAGACTGAATTTTTTTTCTTCACTTCAACAGCATATAACTTCTTGAGACGTTATGTATGTTGATTTGACAAAATTGGTGAATTTTAAAAATTTGGGTTAAAATTCTTTGAGATTGTAGGCTATGGAAGCATTTCTGTGTACTGTCATTTGCATAAAATGATGCAAAGAATTGGTAAGGCACCAATTTTGGAGATGGATAGGAAGGCTGTAAGGGAGGAGGAGGCCTCTATTAGGGTACAGTGTCTTTCAATTCACTGTGCCCTTAATAGATAATACAGTAATGTTCCCATAGCCAGCTATCTTAACTCAGTTTAACATTGTGCTATTTGTTTTTGACAGGAGGTCGCACTCTTTTTTTTTTTATCACAAAAGCCTAGTAAGAAGGAATCTTGTTGTTTTAAATCTGTATGTAAAATGTGTAGTTTAGCTATGTGTAAATTTGTACCAATAGTGTGCTGTACTTGCCAGCTATTGTGATGATTTTTTTGTATTCCTATTTGTACCTTTTTTTTTTACCCAAATCATGTTTTTTTTTACTGTCCATGATTTTTAACCAAAATCATGAGACTGAAAAATGTTTTCTTCACTTCAACAGCATATAACTCCTTGAGACGTTATGTATGTTGATTTTACCAAATTGGTGAATTTTAAAAATTTGGGTAAATTTTTTTTTGAGATTGTAGGCTATGGAAGCGTTTCTGTGTACTGTCATTTGCATAAAATGATGCAAAAAATTGGTAAGGCACCAATTTTGGAGATGGATAGGAAGGCTGTAAGGGGAGGAGGAGGAGGCCTCTATTAGGACACAGTGTCTTACATTTCGCTGTGCTCTTAATAGATAATACAGTAATGTTCCCATAGCCAGCTATCTTAACTCAGTTTAACATTGTGCTATTTGTTTTTGACCGGGGGTGGCACTTTTTTTTTATCACAAAAGCCTAGTAAGAAGGAATCTTGTTGTTTTTAAATCTTTATGTAAAATGTGTAGTTTTGCTATGTGTAAATTTGTACCAATAGTGTGCTGTACTTGCCAGCTATTGTGATGACTTTTTTGTATTCCTATTTGTACCTTTTTTTTACCCAAATCATGGTTTTTTTTTTACTGTCCATGATTTTTAACCAAAATCATGAGACTGAATTTTTTTTTCTTTACTTCAACAGCATATAACTTCTTGAGACGTTATGTATGTTGATTTGACAAAATTGGTAAATTTTAAAAATTTTGGTTAAAATTTTTTGAGATTGTAGGCTATGGAAGCGTTTCTGCGTACTGTCATTTGCATAAAATGATGCAAAGAATTGGTAAGGCACCAATTTTGGAGATGGGTAGGAAGGCTGTAAGGGGAGGAGGAGGCCTCTATTAGGGCACAGTGTCTTTCAATTCACTGTGCTCTTAATAGATAATACAGTAATGTTCCCATAGCCAGCTATTAGAGATGAGCGAACTTACAGTAAATTCGATTCGTCACAAACTTCTCGGCTCGGCGGTTGCTGCCTTTTCCTGCATAAATTAGTTCAGCTTTCCGGTGCTCTGGTGGGCTGGAAAAGGTGGATACAGTCCTAGGAAAGAGCCTCCTAGCACTGTATCCACCTTTTCCAGCCCACTGGAGCACCTGTAAGCTGAACTAATTTATGCAGGAAAAGTCATCAACTGCCGAGCCGAGAAGTTCGTGACGAATCGAATTTACTGTAAGTTTGCTCATCTCTACCAGCTATCTTAACTCAGTTTAACATTGTGCTATTTGTTTTTGACAGGAGGTGGCACTTTTTTTTATCACAAAAGCCTAGTAAGAAGGAATCTTGTTGTTTTTAAATCTGCATGTAAAATGTGTAGTTTTGCTATGTATAAATTTGTACCAATAGTGTGCTGTACTTGCCAGCTATTGTGATGATTTTTTATGTATTCCTATTTGTACCTTTTTTTTACCCAAATCATGTTTTTTTTTTACTGTCCATGATTTTTAACCAAAATCATGAGACTGAAACATTTTTTCTTCACTTCAACAGCATATAACTTCTTGAGACGTTATGTATGTTGATTTGATAAAATTGGTGAATTTAAAAAATTTTGGTACATTTTTTTTGATATTGTAGGCTATGGAAGCATTTCTGTGTACTGTCATTTGCATAAAATGATGCAAAGAATTGGTAAGACACCAATTTTGGAGATGGATAGGAAGGCTGTAAGGGGAGGAGGAGGCCTCTATTAGGGCACAGTGTCTTTCATTTCGCTGTGCTCTTAATAGATAATACAGTAATGTTCCCATAGCCAGCTATTAGAGATGAGCGAACTTACAGTAAATTTGATTCATCACAAACTTCTCGGCTCGGCGGTTGCTGAGTTTTCCTGCATGAATTAGTTCAGCTTTCCGGTGCTCCGGTGTGCTGGAAAAGGTGGATACAGTCCTAGGAAAGAGTCTCCTAGGACTGTATCCACCTTTTCCAGCTCACGGGATTATCTGAAAGCTGAACTAATTTATGCAGGAAAAGTCATCAACTGCCGAGCCGAGAAGTTCGTGACGAATCGAATTTACTGTAAGTTCGCTCATCTCTACCAGCTATCTTAACTCAGTTTAACATTGTGCTATTTGTTTTTGACAGGAGGTGGCACTTTTTTTTTTTTTATCACAAAAGCCTAGTAAGAAGGAATCTTGTTGTTTTTAAATCTGTATATAAAATGTGTAGTTTTGCTATGCGTAAATTTGTACCAATAGTGTGCTGTACTTGCCAGCTATTGTGATAATTTTTTTGTATTCCTATTTGTACCTTTTTTTAACCCAAATCGTAATTTGTTTGTTTTTACTGTCCATGATTTTTAACCAAAATCATGAGACTGAAAAATTTTTTCTTCACTTCAACAGCATAAAACTCCTTGAGACGTTATGTATGTTGATTTGACAAAATTGGTGAATTTTAAAAATTTTGGTTAAAATTTTTTGAGATTGTAGGCTATGGAAGTGTTTCTGCGTACTGTCATATGCATAAAATGATGCAAAGAATTGGTAAGGCACCCCAATTTTGGAGATGGATAGGAAGGCTATAAGGGGAGGAGGAGGCCTCTATTAGGGCACAGTGTCTTTCAATTCACTGTGCTCTTAATAGATAATACAGTAATGTTCCCATAGCCAGCTATTAGAGATGAGCGAACTTACAGTAAATTCGATTTGTCACGAACTTCTAGGCTCGGCGGTTGCTGACTTTTCCTGCATAAATTAGTTCAGTTTTCCGGTGGGCTGGAAAAGGTGGATACAGTCCTAGGAAAGAGTCTCCTAGGACTGTATCCACCTTTTCCAGCCTACGGGAGCATCTGAAAGCTGAACTAATATATGCAGGAAAAGTCATCAACTGCCGAGCCGAGAAGTTCGTGACGAATCGAATTTACTGTAAGTTTGCTCATCTCTACCAGCTATCTTAACTCAGTTTAACATTGTGCTATTTGTTTTTGACAGGAGGTGGCACTTTTTTTTTATCACAAAAGCCTAGTAAGAAGGAATCTTGTTGTTTTTAAATCTGCATGTAAAATGTTTAGTTTTGCTATGTGTAAATTTGTACCAATAGTGTGCTGTACTTGCCAGCTATTGTGATGATTTTTTATGTATTCCTATTTGTACCTTTTTTTTTTACCCAAATCATGTTTTTTTTACTGTCCATGATTTTTAACCAAAATCATGAGACTGAAACATTTTTTCTTCACTTCAACAGCATATAACTTCTTGAGACGTTATGTATGTTGATTTGACAAAATTGGTGAATTTTAAAAATTTTGGTTAAAATTTTTTGTGATTGTAGGCTATGGAAGCATTTCTGCGTACTGTCATTTGCATAAAATGATGCAAAGAATTGGTAAGGCACCCCAATTTTGGAGATGGATAGGAAGGCTGTAAGGGGAGGAGGAGGCCTCTATTAGGGCACAGTGTCTTACATTTCGCTGTGCTCTTAATAGATAATACAGTAATGTTCCCATAGCCAGCTATCTTAACTCAGTTTAACATTGTGCTATTTGTTTTTGACCAGGGGTGGCACTTTTTTTTTTATCACAAAAGCCTAGTAAGAAGGAATCTTGTTGTTTTTAAATCTTTATGTAAAATGTGTAGTTTTGCTATGTGTAAATTTGTACCAATAGTGTGCTGTACTTGCCAGCTATTGTGATGACTTTTTTGTATTCCTATTTGTACCTTTTTTTTACCCAAATCATGTGTTTTTTTTTACTGTCCATGATTTTTAACCAAAATCATGAGACTGAATTTTTTCTTTACTTCAACAGCATATAACTTCTTGAGACGTTATGTATGTTGATTTGACAAAATTGGTGAATTTTTAAAATTTTGGTTAAAATTTTTTGAGATTGTAGGCTATGGAAGCGTTTCTGCGTACTGTCATTTGCATAAAATGATGCAAAGAATTGGTAAGGCACCAATTTTGGAGATGGGTAGGAAGGTTGTAAGGGGAGGAGGAGGCCTCTATTATGGCACAGTGTCTTTCAATTCACTGTGCTCTTAATAGATAATACAGTAATGTTCCCATAGCCAGCTATTAGAGATGAGCGAACTTACAGTAAATTCGATTCGTCACAAACTTCTCGGCTCGGCGGTTGCTGACTTTTCCTGCATAAATTAGTTCAGCTTTCCGGTGCTCCGGTGGGCTGGAAAAGGTGGATACAGTCCTAGGAAAGAGCCTCCTAGGACTGTATCCACCTTTTCCAGCCCACTGGAGCACCTGTAAGCTGAACTAATTTATGCAGGAAAAGTCATCAACTGCCGAGCTGAGAAGTTTGTGACGAATCGAATTTACTGTAAGTTTGCTCATCTCTACCAGCTATCTTAACTCAGTTTAACATTGTGCTATTTGTTTTTGACAGGAGGTGGCACTTTTTTTTATCACAAAAGCCTAGTAAGAAGGAATCTTGTTGTTTTTAAATCTGCATGTAAAATGTGTAGTTTTGCTATGTATAAATTTGTACCAATAGTGTGCTGTACTTGCCAGCTATTGTGATGATTTTTTATGTATTCCTATTTGTACCTTTTTTTTACCCAAATCATGTTTTTTTTTTACTGTCCATGATTTTTAACCAAAATTATGAGACTGAAACATTTTTTCTTCACTTCAACAGCATATAACTTCTTGAGACGTTATGTATGTTGATTTGATAAAATTGGTGAATTTAAAAAATTTTGGTAAAATTTTTTTGATATTGTAGGCTATGGAAGCATTTCTTTGTACTGTCATTTGCATAAAATGATGCAAAGAATTGGTAAGACACCAATTTTGGAGATGGATAGGAAGGCTGTAAGGGGAGGAGGAGGCCTCTATTAGGGCACAGTGTCTTTCATTTCGCTGTGCTCTTAATAGAATACAGTAATGTTCCCATAGCCAGCTATTAGAGATGAGCGAACTTACAGTAAATTCGATTCGTCATGAACTTCTAGGCTCGGCGGTTGCTGACTTTTCCTGCATAAATTAGTCCAGCTTTCCGGTGCTCCGGTTGGCTGGAAAAGGTGGATACAGTCCTAGGAAAGAGTCTCCTAGGATTGTATCCACCTTTTCCAGCCCACGGGAGCATCTGAAAGCTGAACTAAATTATGCAGGAAAAGCCATCAACTGCCGAGCCGAGAAGTTCGTGATGAATCGAATTTACTGTAAGTTTGCTCATCTCTACCAGCTATCTTAACTCAGTTTAACATTGCGCTATTTGTTTATGACAAGAGGTGGCACTTTTTTTTCATCACAAAAGCCTAGTAAGAAGGTACCTTTTTTTTTACCCAAATCATGTTTTTTTTTTTTTTACCGTCCATGACTTTTAACCAAAATCATGAGACTGAAACATTTTTTCTTCACTTCAACAGCATATAACTCCTTGAGACATTATGTATGTTGATTTGACAAAATTAGTGAATTTTAAAAATTTTGGTTAAAACTTTTTTGAGATTTTAGGCTATGGAAGCGTTTCTGTGTACTGTCATTTGCATAAAATGATGCAAAGAATTGGTAAGGCACCAATTTTGGAGAAGGATAGGAAGGCTGTAAGGGGAGGAGGAGGCCTCTATTAGGGCACAGTGTCTTACATTTCGCTGTGCTCTTAATAGATAATACAGTGATGTTCCCATAGCCAGCTATCTTAACTCAGTTTAACATTGTGCTATTTGTTTTTGACAGGAGGTGGCACTTTTTTTTAATAACAAAAGCCTAGTAAGAAGAAATCTTGTTGTTTTTAAATCTGTATGTAAAATGTGTAGTTTTGCTATGTGTAAATTTGTACCAATTGTGTGCTGTACTTGCCAGCTATTGTGATGATTTTTTGTATTCCTATTTGTACCTTTTTTTTTAACCCAAATCATAGTTTTTTTTACTGTCCATGATTTTTAACCAAAATCATGAGACTGAAAATGTTTTTCTTCACTTCAACAGCATATAACTCCTTGAGACGTTATGTATGTTGATTTGACAAAATTGATCAATTTAAAAAATTTGGGTAAAAATTTTTTGAGATTGTAGGCTATGGAAGTGTTTCTGTGTACTGTCATTTGCATAAAATGATGCAAAGAATTGTTAAGGCACCCATTTTGGAGATGAATAGGAAGGCTGTAAGGGGAGGAGGAGGCCTCTATTAGGGCACAGTGTCTTTCATTTCGCTGTGCCCTTAATAGATAATACAGTAATGTTCCCATAGCCAGCTATTAGAGATGAGCGAACTTACAGTAAATTCGATTCGTCACAAACTTCTCGGCTCGGCGGTTGCTGACTTTTCCTGCATAAATTAGTTCAGCTTTCCGGTGGGCTGGAAAAGGTGGATACAGTCCTAGGAAAGAGTCTCCTAGGACTGTATCCACCTTTTCCAGCCCACTGGAGCACCTGTAAGCTGAACTAATTTATGCAGGAAAAGTCATCAACTGCCGAGCTATTTGTTTTTGACAGGAGGTGGCACTTTTTTTTTTTATCACAAAAGCCTAGTAAGAAGGAATCTTGTTGTTTTTAAATCTGTATGTAAAATGTGTAGTTTTGCTATGTGTAAATTTGTACCGATAGTGTGCTGTACTTGCCAGCTCTTGTGATAATTTTTTTGTATTCCTATTTGTACCTTTTTTTTTTTTACCCAAATCATGTTTTTTTACTGTCCATGATTTTTAACCAAAATCATGAGACTGAAACATTTTTTCTTCACTTCAACAGCATATAACTTCTTGAGACGTTATGTATGTTGATTTGACAAATTTGGTGAATTTTAAAAATTTTGGTTAAATTTTTTTAAAATTGTAGGCTATGGAAGTGTTTCTGCGTACTGTCATTTGCATAAAATGATGCAAAGAATTGGTAAGGCACCAATTTTGGAGATGGATAGGAAGGCTGTAAGGGGAGGAGGAGGCCTCTATTAGGGCACAGTGTCTTTCAATTCACTGTGCTCTTAATAGATAATACAGTAATGTTCCCATAGTCAGCTATTAGAGATGAGCGAACTTACAGTAAATTCGATTTGTCACGAACATCTAGGCTCGGCGGTTGCTGACTTTTCCTACATAAATTAGTTCAGCTTTCCGGTGTTTCGGTGGGCTGGAAAAGGTGGATACATTCCTATGAAAGAGTCTCCTAGGATTGTATCCACCTTTTCCAGCCCACGGGAGCATCTGAAAGCTGAACTTATTTATGCAGGAAAAGTCATCAACTGCCGAGCCGAGAAGTTCGTGACGAATCAAATTTACTGTAAGTTTGCTCATCTCTACCAGCTATCTCAACTCAGTTTAACATTGTGCTATTTGTTTTTGACAGGAGGTGGCACTTTTTTTTTATCACAAAAGCCTAGTAAGAAGGAATCTTGTTGTTTTTAAATCTGTATGTAAAATGTGTAGTTTTGCTATGTGTAAATTTGTACCAATAGTGTGCTGTACTTGCCAGCTCTTGTGATAATTTTTTTGTATTCCAATTTGTACCTTTTTTTTTACCCAAATCATGTTTTTTTACTGTCCATGATTTTTAACCAAAATCATGAGACTGAAAATTTTTTTCTTCACTTCAACAGCATATAACTTCTTGAGACGTTATGTATGTTGATTTGACAAAATTGGTGAATTTTAAAAATTTTGATAAAATTTTTTTGAGATTGTAGGCTATGGAAGCGTTTCTGCGTAGTCATTTGCATAAAATGATGCAAAGAATTGGTAAGGCACCAATTTTGGAGATGGATAGGAAGGCTGTAAGGGGAGGAGGAGGCCTCTATTAGGGCACAGTGTCTTTCATTTCGCTGTGCTCTTAATAGATAATACAGTAATGTTCCCATAGCCAGCTATCGTACCTCAGTTTAACATTGTGCTATTTGTTTTTGACAGGATGTGGCACTGTTTTTTTTTATCACAAAAGCCTAGTAAGAAGGAATCTTGTTGTTTTAAATCTGTATGTAAAATGTGTAGTTTTGCTATGTGTAAATTTGTACCAATAGTGTGCTGTACTTGCCAGCTATTGTGATGGTTTTTTTGTATTCCTATTTGTACCTTTTTTTTAACCCAAAACATAGTTTTTTAACTGTCCATGATTTTTAACCAAAATCATGAGACTGAAACATTTTTTCTTCACTTCAACAGCATATAACTTCTTGAGACGTTATGTATGTTGATTTGACAAAATTGGTGAATTTTAAAAATTTGGGTTAAAATTCTTTGAGATTGTAGGCTATGGAAGCATTTCTGTGTACTGTCATTTGCATAAAATGATGCAAAGAATTGGTAAGGCACCAATTTTGGAGATGGATAGGAAGGCTGTAAGGGAGGAGGAGGCCTCTATTAGGGTACAGTGTCTTTCAATTCACTGTGCCCTTAATAGATAATACAGTAATGTTCCCATAGCCAGCTATTAGAGATGAGCGAACTTACAGTAAATTCGATTCGTCACGAACTTCTAGGCTCGGCGGTTGCTGACTTTTCCTGCATAAATTAGTTCAGCTTTCGGGTGCTCCAGTGGGCTGGAAAAGGTGCATACAGTCCTAGGAAAGAGTCTCCTAGGACTGTATCCACCTTTTCCAGCCCACTGGAGCACCTGTAAGCTGAACTAATTTATGCAGGAAAAGTCATCAACTGCCGAGCCGAGAAGTTTGTGACTAATCGAATTTACTGTAAGTTCGCTCATCTCTGCCAGCTATCTTAACTCAGTTTAACATTGTGCTATTTGTTTTTGACAGGAGGTGGCACTTTTTTTTTATTACAAAAGCCTAGTAAGAAGGAATCTTGTTGTTTTTAAATTTGTATATAAAATATGTAGTTTTGCTATGCGTAAATTTGTACCAATAGTGTGCTGTACTTGCCAGCTATTGTGATAATTTTTTTGTATTCCTATTTGTACCTTTTTTTTAACCCAAATCATAGTTTGTTTGTTTTTACTGTCCATGATTTTTAACCAAAATCATGAGACTGAAAATTTTTTTCTTCACTTCAACAGCATATAACTCATTGAGACATTATGTATGTTGATTTGACAAAATTGGTGAATTGTAAAAATTTTGGTAAAAATTTTTTGAGATTGTAGGCTATGAAAGCATTTCTGCGTACTGTCATTTGCATAAAATGATGCAAAGAATTGGTAAGGCACCAATTTTGGAGATGGATAGGAAGGCTGTAAGGGGAGGAGGAGGCCTCTATTAGGGCACAGTGTCTTTCATTTCGCTGTGCTCTTAATAGATAATACAGTAATGTTCCCATAGCCAGCTATCTTAACTCAGTTTAACATTGTGCTATTTGTTTTTGACAGGAGGTGGCACTTTTTTTTATCACAAAAGCCTAGTAAGAAGGAATCTTGTTGTTTTTAAATCTTTATGTAAAATGTGTAGTTTTGCTATGTGTAAATTTGTACCAATAGTGTGCTGTACTTGCCAGCTATTGTGATGACTTTTTTGTATTCCTATTTGTACCTTTTTTTTACCCAAATCATGTTTTTTTTTTTTACTGTCCATGATTTTTAACCAAAATCATGAGACTGAATTTTTTTTCTTTACTTCAACAGCATATAACTTCTTGAGACGTTATGTATGTTGATTTGACAAAATTGGTAAATTTTAAAAATTTTGGTTAAAATTTTTTGAGATTGTAGGCTATGGAAGCGTTTCTGCGTACTGTCATTTGCATAAAAAGTTGCAAAGAATTGGTAAGGCACCAATTTTGGAGATGGGTAGGAAGGCTGTAAGGGGAGGAGGAGGCCTCTATTAGGGCACAGTGTCTTTCAATTCACTGTGCTCTTAATAGATAATACAGTAATGTTCCCATAGCCAGCTATTAGAGATGAGCGAACTTACAGTAAATTCGATTCGTCACAAACTTCTCGGCTCGGCGGTTGCTGACTTTTCCTGCATAAATTAGTTCAGCTTTCCGGTGCTCTGGTGGGCTGGAAAAGGTGGATACAGTCCTAGGAAAGAGCCTCCTAGGACTGTATCCACCTTTTCCAGCCCACTGGAGCACCTGTAAGCTGAACTAATTTATGCAGGAAAAGTCATCAACTGCCGAGCTGAGAAGTTCGTGACTAATCGAATTTACTGTAAGTTTGCTCATCTTTACCAGCTATCTTAACTCAGTTTAACATTGTGCTATTTGTTTTTGACAGGAGGTGGCACTTTTTTTTAATCACAAAAGCCTAGTAAGAAGGAATCTTGTTGTTTTTAAATCTGCATGTAAAATGTGTAGTTTTGCTATGTATAAATTTGTACTAATAGTGTGCTGTACTTGCCAGCTATTGTGATGATTTTTTATGTATTCCTATTTGTACCTTTTTTTTTACCCAAATCATGTTTTTTTTACTGTCCATGATTTTTAACCAAAATCATGAGACTGAAACATTTTTTCTTCACTTCAACAGCATATAACTCCTTGAGACGTTATGTATGTTGATTTGACAATATTGGTGAATTGAAAAAAATTTGGTAAATTTTTTTTGAGATTGTAGGCTATGGAAGCATTTCTGTGTACTGTCATTTGCATAAAATGATGCAAAGAATTGATAAGGCACCAATTTTGGAGATGGATAGGAAGGCTGTAAGGGGAGGAGGAGGCCTCTATTAGGGCACAGTGTCTTTCAATTCACTGTGCTCTTAATAGATAATACAGTAATGTTCCCATAGCCAGCTATTAAAGATGAGCGAACTTACAGTAAATTCGATTTGTCATGAACTTCTAGGCTCGGCGGTTGCTGACTTTTCCTGCATAAATTAGTTCAGCTTTCCGGTGTTCCGGTGGGCTGGAAAAGGTGGATACAGTCCTAGGAAAGAGTCTCCTAGGACTGTATCCACCTTTTCCAGCCTACGGGAGCATCTGAAAGCTGAACTAATATATGCAGGAAAAGTCATCAACTGCCGAGCCGAGAAGTTCGTGACGAATCGAATTTACTGTAAGTTTGCTCATCTCTACCAGCTATCTTAACTCAGTTTAACATTGTGCTATTTGTTTTTGACAGGAGGTGGCACTTTTTTTTTATCACAAAAGCCTAGTAAGAAGGAATCTTGTTGTTTTTAAATCTGCATGTAAAATGTTTAGTTTTGCTATGTGTAAATTTGTACCAATAGTGTGCTGTACGTGCCAGCTATTGTGATGATTTTTTATGTATTCCTATTTGTACCTTTTTTTTACCCAAATCATGTTTTTTTTACTGTCCATGAATTTTAACCAAAATCATGAGACTGAAACATTTTTTCTTCACTTCAACAGCATATAACTCCTTGAGACATTATGTATGTTGATTTGACAAAATTAGTGAATTTTAAAAATTGTGGTTAAAACTTTTTTGAGATTTTAGGCTATGAAAGCGTTTCTGTGTACTGTCATTTGCATAAAATGATGCAAAGAATTGGTAAGGCACCAATTTTGGAGAAGGATAGGAAGGCTGTAAGGGGAGGAGGAGGCCTCTATTAGGGCACAGTGTCTTACATTTCGCTGTGCTCTTAATAGATAATACAGTAATGTTCCCATAGCCAGCTATCTTAACTCAGTTTAACATTGTGCTATTTGTTTTTGACAGGAGGTGGCACTTTTTTTTTATAACAAAAGCCTAGTAAGAAGAAATCTTGTTGTTTTTAAATCTGTATGTAAAATGTGTAGTTTTGCTATGTGTAAATTTGTACCAATTGTGTGCTGTACTTGCCAGCTATTGTGATGATTTTTTGTATTCCTATTTGTACCTTTTTTTTTAACCCAAATCATAGTTTTTTTTTACTGTCCATGATTTTTAACCAAAATCATGAGACTGAAAATGTTTTTCTTCACTTCAACAGCATATAACTCCTTGAGACGTTATGTATGTTGATTTGACAAAATTGATCAATTTAAAAAATTTGGGTAAAATTTTTTTGAGATTGTAGGCTATGGAAGTGTTTCTGTGTACTGTCATTTGCATAAAATGATGCAAAGAATTGTTAAGGCACCCATTTTGGAGATGAATAGGAAGGCTGTAAGGGGAGGAGGAGGCCTCTATTAGGGCACAGTGTCTTTCATTTCGCTGTGCCCTTAATAGATAATACAGTAATGTTCCCATAGCCAGCTATTAGAGATGAGCGAACTTACAGTAAATTCGATTCGTCACAAACTTCTCGGCTCGGCGGTTGCTGACTTTTCCTGCATAAATTAGTTCAGCTTTCCGGTGGGCTGGAAAAGGTGGATAAAGTCCTAGGAAAGAGTCTCCCAGGACTGTATCCACCTTTTCCAGCCCACGGGATTATCTGAAAGCTGAACTAATTTATGCAGGAAAAGTCATCAACTGCCGAGCCGAGAAGTTCGTGACGAATCGAATTTACTGTAAGTTCGCTCATCTCTACCAGCTATCTTAACTCAGTTTAACATTGTGCTATTTGTTTTTGACAGGAGGTGGCACTTTTTTTTTTATCACAAAAGCCTAGTAAGAAGGAATCTTGTTGTTTTTAAATCTGTATGTAAAATGTGTAGTTTTGCTATGTGTAAATTTGTACCAATAGTGTGCTGTACTTGCCAGCTATTGTTATGATTTTTTGTACTCCTATTTGTACCTTTTTTTTTTTAACCCAAATCATAGTTTTTTTTACTGTCCATGATTTTTAACCAAAATCATGAGACTGAAAATGTTTTTCTTCACTTCAACAGCATATAACTCCTTGAGACGTTATGTATGTTGATTTGACAAAATTGGTGAATTTTAAAAATTTGGGTTAAAATTTTTTGAGATTGTAGGCTATGGAAGTGTTTCTGTGTACTGTCATTTGCATAAAATGATGTAAAGAATTGGTAAGGCACCAATTTTGGAGATGGATAGGAAGGCTGTAAGGGGAGGAGGAGGCCTCTATTAGGGAACAGTGTCTTACATTTCGCTGTGCTCTTAATAGATAATACAGTAATGTTCCCATAGCCAGCTATCTTAACTCAGTTTTACATTGTGCTATTTGTTTTTGACAGGAGGTGGCACTTTTTTTTTTTATTACAAAAGACTAGTAAGAAGGAATCTTGTTGTTTTTAAATCTGTATATAAAATGTGTAGTTTTGCTATGTGTAAATTTGTACCAATAGTGTGCTGTACTTGCCAGCTATTGTGATGGTTTTTTTGTATTCCTATTTGTACCTTTTTTTTTAACCCAAAACATAGTTTTTTAACTGTCCATGATTTTTAACCAAAATCATGAGACTGAAACATTTTTTCTTCACTTCAACAGCATATAACTTCTTGAGACGTTATGTATGTTGATTTGACAAAATTGGTGAATTTTAAAAATTTTGGTTAAATTTTTTTGAGATTGTAGGCTATGGAAGTGTTTCTGCGTACTGTCATTTGCATAAAATGATGCAAAGAATTGGTAAGGCACCAATTTTGGAGATGGATAGGAAGGCTGTAAGGGGAGGAGGAGGCCTCTATTAGGGCACAGTGTCTTTCAATTCACTGTGCTCTTAATAGATAATACAGTAATGTTCCCATAGTCAGCTATTAGAGATGAGCAAACTTACAGTAAATTCGATTTGTCACGAACTTCTAGGCTCGGCGGTTGCTGACTTTTCCTACATAAATTAGTTCAGCTTTCCGGTGTTCCGTTGGGCTGGAAAAGGTGGATACAGTCCTAGGAAAGAGTCTCCTAGGACTGTATCCACCTTTTCCAGCCCACGGGAGCATCTGAAAGCTGAACTAATTTATGCAGGAAAAGTCATCAACTGCCGAGCCGAGAAGTTCGTGACGAATCGAATTTACTGTAAGTTTGCTCATCTCTACCAGCTATCTTAACTCAGTTTAACATTGTGCTATTTGTTTTTGACAGGAGGTGGCACTTTTTTTTTTTATCACAAAAGCCTAGTAAGAAGGAATCTTGTTGTTTTTAAATCTGCATGTAATATGTGTAGTTTTGCTATGTGTAAATTTGTACCAATAGTGTGCTGTACTTGCCAGCTATTGTGGTAATTTTTTTATTCCTATTTGTACCTTTGTTTTAACCCAAATTATGTTTTTTTTTTTACTGTCCATGAATTTTAACCAAAATCATGAGACTGAAATTTTTCTTCTTTACTTCAACAGCATATAACTTCTTGAGACGTTATGTATGTTGATTTGACAAAATTGGTGAATTTTAAAAATCTTAGTTAAAATTTTTTGAGATTGTAGGCTATGGAAGCGTTTCTGCGTACTGTCATTTGCATAAAATGATGCAAAGAATTGGTAAGGCACCAATTTTGGAGATGGGTAGGAAGGCTGTAAGGGGAGGAGGAGGCCTCTATTAGGGCACAGTGTCTTTCAATTCACTGTGCTCTTAATAGATAATACAGTAATGTTCCCATAGCCAGCTATTAGAGATAAGCGAACTTACAGTAAATTCGATTCGTCACAAACTTCTCGGCTCGACGGTTGCTGACTTTTCCTGCATAAATTAGTTCAGCTTTCCGGTGCTCCGGTGGGCTGGAAAAGGTGGATACAGTCCTAGAAAAGAGCCTCCTAGGACTGTATCCACCTTTTCCAGCCCACTGGAGCACCTGTAAGCTGAACTAATTTATGCAGGAAAAGTCATCAACTGCCGAGCCGAGAAGTTCGTGACGAATCGAATTTACTGTAAGTTCGCTCATCTCTACCAGCTATCTTAACTCAGTTTAACATTGTGCTATTTGTTTTTGACAGGAGGTGGCACTTTTTTTTTTATCACAAAAGCCTAGTAAGAAGGAATCTTGTTGTTTTTAAATCTGTATGTAAAATGTGTAGTTTTGCTATGTGTAAATTTGTACCAATAGTGTGCTGTACTTGCCAGCTATTGTTATGATTTTTTGTACTCCTATTTGTACCTTTTTTTTTTTAACCCAAATCATAGTTTTTTTTTACTGTCCATGATTTTTAACCAAAATCATGAGACTGAAAATGTTTTTCTTCACTTCAACAGCATATAACTCCTTGAGACGTTATGTATGTTGATTTGACAAAATTGGTGAATTTTAAAAATTTGGGTTAAAATTTTTTGAGATTGTAGGCTATGGAAGCGTTTCTGTGTACTGTCATTTGCATAAAATGATGCAAAGAATTGGTAAGGCACCAATTTTGGAGATGGATAGGAAGGCTGTAAGGGGAGGAGGAGGCCTCTATTAGGGAACAGTGTCTTACATTTCGCTGTGCTCTTAATAGATAATACAGTAATGTTCCCATAGCCAGCTATCTTAACTCAGTTTTACATTGTGCTATTTGTTTTTGACAGGAGGTGGCACTTTTTTTTTTTATTACAAAAGACTAGTAAGAAGGAATCTTGTTGTTTTTAAATCTGTATATAAAATGTGTAGCTTTGCTATGCGTAAATTTGTACCAATAGTGTGCTGTACTTGCCAGCTATTGTGATAATTTGTTTTTTATTCCTATTTGTACCTTTTTTCTAACCCAAATCATAGTTTTTTTTACTGTCCATGATTTTTAACCAAAATCATGAGACTGAAATTTTTTTTCTTCACTTCAACAGCATATAACAACTTGAGACGTTATGCATGTTGATTTCACAAAATTGGTAAATTTTAAAAATTTTGGTTAAAATTTTTTGAGATTGTAGGCTATGGAAGCATTTCTGCGTACTGTTATTTGCATAAAATGATGCAAAGAATTGGTAAGGCACCAATTTGGAGATGGATAGGAAGGCTGTAAGGGGAGGAGGAGGCCTCTATTAGGGCACAGTGTCTTTCATTTCGCTGTGCTCTTAATAGATAATACAGTAATGTTCCCATAGCCAGCTATCTTAACTCAGTTTAACATTGTGCTATTTGTTTTTGACAGGATGTGGCACTGTTTTTTTTTATCACAAAAGCCTAGTAAGAAGGAATCTTGTTGTTTTAAATCTGTATGTAAAATGTGTAGTTTTGCTATGTGTAAATTTGTACCAATAGTGTGCTGTACTTGCCAGCTATTGTGATGGTTTTTTTGTATTCCTATTTGTACCTTTTTTTTAACCCAAAACATAGTTTTTTAACTGTCCATGATTTTTAACCAAAATCATGAGACTGAAACATTTTTTCTTCACTTCAACAGCATATAACTTCTTGAGACGTTATGTATGTTGATTTGACAAAATTGGTGAATTTTAAAAATTTTGGTTAAATTTTTTTAAAATTGTAGGCTATGGAAGTGTTTCTGCGTACTGTCATTTGCATAAAATGATGCAAAGAATTGGTAAGGCACCAATTTTGGAGATGGATAGGAAGGCTGTAAGGGGAGGAGGAGGCCTCTATTAGGGCACAGTGTCTTTCAATTCACTGTGCTCTTAATAGATAATACAGTAATGTTCCCATAGTCAGCTATTAGAGATGAGCGAACTTACAGTAAATTCGATTTGTCACGAACTTCTAGGCTCGGCGGTTGCTGACTTTTCCTACATAAATTAGTTCAGCTTTCCGGTGTTTCGGTGGGCTGGAAAAGGTGGATACATTCCTAGGAAAGAGTCTCCTAGGATTGTATCCACCTTTTCCAGCCCACGGGAGCATCTGAAAGCTGAACTAATTTATGCAGGAAAAGTCATCAACTGCCGAGCCGAGAAGTTCGTGACAAATCAAATTTACTGTAAGTTTGCTCATCTCTACCAGCTATCTCAACTCAGTTTAACATTGTGCTATTTGTTTTTGACAGGAGGTGGCACTTTTTTTTTATCACAAAAGCCTAGTAAGAAGGAATCTTGTTGTTTTTAAATCTGTATGTAAAATGTGTAGTTTTGCTATGTGTAAATTTGTACCAATAGTGTGCTGTACTTGCCAGCTATTGTTATGATTTTTTGTACTCCTATTTGTGCCTTTTTTTTTTTAACCCAAATCATAGTTTTTTTTTACTGTCCATGATTTTTAACCAAAATCATGAGACTGAAAATGTTTTTCTTCACTTCAACAGCATATAACTCCTTGAGACGTTATGTATGTTGATTTGACAAAATTGGTGAATTTTAAAAATTTGGGTTAAAATTTTTTGAGATTGTAGGCTATGGAAGCGTTTCTGTGTACTGTCATTTGCATAAAATTATGCAAAGAATTGGTAAGGCATCAATTTTGGAGATGGATAGGAAGGCTGTAAGGGGAGGAGGAGGCCTCTATTAGGGAACAGTGTCTTACATTTCGCTGTGCTCTTAATAGATAATACAGTAATGTTCCCATAGCCAGCTATCTTAACTCAGTTTTACATTGTGCTATTTGTTTTTGACAGGAGGTGGCACTTTTTTTTTTTTATTACAAAAGACTAGTAAGAAGGAATCTTGTTGTTTTTAAATCTGTATATAAAATGTGTAGCTTTGCTATGCGTAAATTTGTACCAATAGTGTGCTGTACTTGCCAGCTATTGTGATAATTTGTTTTTTATTCCTATTTGTACCTTTTTTCTAACCCAAATCATAGTTTTTTTTACTGTCCATGATTTTTAACCAAAATCATGAGACTGAAATTTTTTTTCTTCACTTCAACAGCATATAACAACTTGAGACGTTATGCATGTTGATTTCACAAAATTGGTAAATTTTAAAAATTTTGGTTAAAATTTTTTGAGATTGTAGGCTATGGAAGCATTTCTGCGTACTGTTATTTGCATAAAATGATGCAAAGAATTGGTAAGGCACCAATTTGGAGATGGATAGGAAGGCTGTAAGGGGAGGAGGAGGCCTCTATTAGGGCACAGTGTCTTTCATTTCGCTGTGCTCTTTATAGATAATACAGTAATGTTCCCATAGCCAGCTATCGTAACTCAGTTTAACATTGTGCTATTTGTTTTTGACAGGATGTGGCACTGTTTTTTTTTTTATCACAAAAGCCTAGTAAGAAGGAATCTTGTTGTTTTAAATCTGTATGTAAAATGTGTAGTTTTGCTATGTGTAAATTTGTACCAATAGTGTGCTGTACTTGCCAGCTATTGTGATGATTTTTTTGTATTCCTATTTGTACCTTTTTTTTTAACCCAAAACATAGTTTTTTAACTGTCCATGATTTTTAACCAAAATCATGAGACTGAAACATTTTTTCTTCACTTCAACAGCATATAACTTCTTGAGACGTTATGTATGTTGATTTGACAAAATTGGTGAATTTTAAAAATTTTGGTTACATTTTTTTGAGATTGTAGGCTATTGAAGTGTTTCTGCGTACTGTCATTTGCATAAAATGATGCAAAGAATTGGTAAGGCACCAATTTTGGAGATGGATAGGAAGGCTGTAAGGGGAGGAGGAGGCCTCTATTAGGGCACAGTGTCTTTCAATTCACTGTGCTCTTAATAGATAATACAGTAATGTTCCCATAGTCAGCTATTAGAGATGAGCGAACTTACAGTAAATTCGATTTGTCACGAACTTCTAGGCTCGGCGGTTGCTGACTTTTCCTACATAAATTAGTTCAGCTTTCCGGTGTTCCGGTGGGCTGGAAAAGGTAGATACAGTCCTAGGAAAGAGTCTCCTAGGACTGTATCCACCTTTTCCAGCCCACGGGAGCATCTGAAAGCTGAACTAATTTATGCAGGAAAAGTCATCAACTGCCGAGCCGAGAAGTTCGTGACGAATCGAATTTACTGTAAGTTTGCTCATCTCTACCAGCTATCTTAACTCAGTTTAACATTGTGCTATTTGTTTTTGACAGGAGGTGGCACTTTTTTTTTTATCACAAAAGCCTAGTAAGAAGGAATCTTGTTGTTTTTAAATCTGCATGTAATATGTGTAGTTTTGCTATGTGTAAATTTGTACCAATAGTGTGCTGTACTTGCCAGCTATTGTGGTAATTTTTTTTATTCCTATTTGTACCTTTGTTTTAACCCAAATCATAGTTTTTTTTACTGTCCATGATTTTTAACCAAAATCATGAGACTGAAATTTTTTCTTCACTTCAACAGCATATAACTTCTTGAGACGTTATGTATGTTGATTTGATAAAATTGGTGAATTTAAAAAATTTTGGTAAAATTTTTTTGAGATTGTAGGCTATGGAAGCATTTCTGTGTACTGTCATTTGCATAAAATGATGCAAAGAATTGGTAAGGCACCAATTTTGGAGATGGATAGGAAGGCTGTAAGGGGAGGAGGAGGCATCTATTAGGGCACAGTGTCTTTCAATTCACTGTGCTCTTAATAGATAATACAGTAATGTTCCCATAGCCAGCTATTAGAGATGAGCGAACTTACAGTAAATTCGATTTGTCATGAACTTCTAGGCTCGGCGGTTGCTGACTTTTCCTGCATAAATTAGTCCAGCTTTCCGGTGCTCCGGTTGGCTGGAAAAGGTGGATACAGTCCTAGGAAAGAGTCTCCTAGGACTGTATCCACCTTTTCCAGCCCACGGGAGCATCTGAAAGCTGAACTAATTTATGCAGGAAAAGTCATCAACTGCCGAGCCGAGAAGTTCGTGACGAATCGAATTTACTGTAAGTTTGCTCATCTCTACCAGCTATCTTAACTCAGTTTAACATTGTGCTATTTGTTTTTGACAGGAGGTGGCACTTTTTTTTTTATCACAAAAGCCTAGTAAGAAGGAATCTTGTTGCTTTTAAATCTGCATGTAATATGTGTAGTTTTGCTATGTGTAAATTTGTACCAATAGTGTGCTGTACTTGCCAGCTATTGTGATGATTTTTTTGTATTCCTATTTGTACCTTTTTTTACCCAAATTATGTTTTTTTTTTACTGTCCATGAATTTTAACCAAAATCATGAGACTGAAATTTTTCTTCTTTACTTCAACAGCATATAACTTCTTGAGACGTTATGTATGTTGATTTGACAAAATTGGTGAATTTTAAAAATCTTAGTTAAAATTTTTTGAGATTGTAGGCTATGGAAGCGTTTCTGCGTACTGTCATTTGCATAAAATGATGCAAAGAATTGGTAAGGCACCAATTTTGGAGATGGGTAGGAAGGCTGTAAGGGGAGGAGGAGGCCTCTATTAGGGCACAGTGTCTTTCAATTCACTGTGCTCTTAATAGATAATACAGTAATGTTCCCATAGCCAGCTATTAGAGATAAGCGAACTTACAGTAAATTCGATTCGTCACAAACTTCTCGGCTCGGCGGTTGCTGACTTTTCCTGCATAAATTAGTTCAGCTTTCCGGTGCTCCGGTGGGCTGGAAAAGGTGGATACAGTCCTAGAAAAGAGCCTCCTAGGACTGTATCCACCTTTTCCAGCCCACTGGAGCACCTGTAAGCTGAACTAATTTATGCAGGAAAAGTCATCAACTGCCGAGCCGAGAAGTTCGTGACGAATCGAATTTACTGTAAGTTCGCTCATCTCTACCAGCTATCTTAACTCAGTTTAACATTGTGCTATTTGTTTTTGACAGGAGGTGGCACTTTTTTTTTATCACAAAAGCCTAGTAAGAAGGAATCTTGTTGTTTTTAAATCTGTATGTAAAATGTGTAGTTTTGCTATGTGTAAATTTGTACCAATAGTGTGCTGTACTTGCCAGCTATTGTTATGATTTTTTGTACTCCTATTTGTACCTTTTTTTTTTTAACCCAAATCATAGTTTTTTTTTACTGTCCATGATTTTTAACCAAAATCATGAGACTGAAAATGTTTTTCTTCACTTCAACAGCATATAACTCCTTGAGACGTTATGTATGTTGATTTGACAAAATTGGTGAATTTTAAAAATTTGGGTTAAAATTTTTTGAGATTGTAGGCTATGGAAGCGTTTCTGTGTACTGTCATTTGCATAAAATGATGCAAAGAATTGGTAAGGCACCAATTTTGGAGATGGATAGGAAGGCTGTAAGGGGAGGAGGAGGCCTCTATTAGGGAACAGTGTCTTACATTTCGCTGTGCTCTTAATAGATAATACAGTAATGTTCCCATAGCCAGCTATCTTAACTCAGTTTTACATTGTGCTATTTGTTTTTGACAGGAGGTGGCACTTTTTTTTTTATTACAAAAGACTAGTAAGAAGGAATCTTGTTGTTTTTAAATCTGTATATAAAATGTGTAGCTTTGCTATGCGTAAATTTGTACCAATAGTGTGCTGTACTTGCCAGCTATTGTGATAATTTGTTTTTTATTCCTATTTGTACCTTTTTTCTAACCCAAATCATAGTTTTTTTTACTGTCCATGATTTTTAACCAAAATCATGAGACTGAAATTTTTTTTCTTCACTTCAACAGCATATAACAACTTGAGACGTTATGCATGTTGATTTCACAAAATTGGTAAATTTTAAAAATTTTGGTTAAAATTTTTTGAGATTGTAGGCTATGGAAGCATTTCTGCGTACTGTTGTTTGCATAAAATGATGCAAAGAATTGGTAAGGCACCAATTTGGAGATGGATAGGAAGGCTGTAAGGGGAGGAGGAGGCCTCTATTAGGGCACAGTGTCTTTCATTTCGCTGTGCTCTTTATAGATAATACAGTAATGTTCCCATAGCCAGCTATCGTAACTCAGTTTAACATTGTGCTATTTGTTTTTGACAGGAGGTGGCACTGTTTTTTTTTTTATCACAAAAGCCTAGTAAGAAGGAATCTTGTTGTTTTAAATCTGTATGTAAAATGTGTAGTTTTGCTATGTGTAAATTTGTACCAATAGTGTGCTGTACTTGCCAGCTATTGTGATGGTTTTTTTGTATTCCTATTTGTACCTTTTTTTTAACCCAAAACATAGTTTTTTAACTGTCCATGATTTTTAACCAAAATCATGAGACTGAAACATTTTTTCTTCACTTCAACAGCATATAACTTCTTGAGACGTTATGTATGTTGATTTGACAAAATTGGTGAATTTTAAAAATTTTGGTTACATTTTTTTGAGATTGTAGGCTATTGAAGTGTTTCTGCGTACTGTCATTTGCATAAAATGATGCAAAGAATTGGTAAGGCACCAATTTTGGAGATGGATAGGAAGGCTGTAAGGGGAGGAGGAGGCCTCTATTAGGGCACAGTGTCTTTCAATTCACTGTGCTCTTAATAGATAATACAGTAATGTTCCCATAGTCAGCTATTAGAGATGAGCGAACTTACAGTAAATTCGATTTGTCACGAACTTCTAGGCTCGGCGGTTGCTGACTTTTCCTACATAAATTAGTTCAGCTTTTCGGTGTTCCGGTGGGCTGGAAAAGGTAGATACAGTCCTAGGAAAGAGTCTCCTAGGACTGTATCCACCTTTTCCAGCCCACGGGAGCATCTGAAAGCTGAACTAATTTATGCAGGAAAAGTCATCAACTGCCGAGCCGAGAAGTTCGTGACGAATCGAATTTACTGTAAGTTTGCTCATCTCTACCAGCTATCTTAACTCAGTTTAACATTGTGCTATTTGTTTTTGACAGGAGGTGGCACTTTTTTTTTTATCACAAAAGCCTAGTAAGAAGGAATCTTGTTGTTTTTAAATCTGCATGTAATATGTGTAGTTTTGCTATGTGTAAATTTGTACCAATAGTGTGCTGTACTTGCCAGCTATTGTGGTAATTTTTTTTATTCCTATTTGTACCTTTGTTTTAACCCAAATCATAGTTTTTTTACTGTCCATGATTTTTAACCAAAATCATGAGACTGAAATTTTTTCTTCACTTCAACAGCATATAACTTCTTGAGACGTTATGTATGTTGATTTGATAAAATTGGTGAA
Source organism: Hyla sarda (assembly GCF_029499605.1). Classification (NCBI taxonomy): domain Eukaryota; kingdom Metazoa; phylum Chordata; class Amphibia; order Anura; family Hylidae; genus Hyla; species Hyla sarda. The sequence goes on along the minus strand of NC_079190.1, from coordinate 364,490,968 downwards.
TTTAAAAAATTTTGGTAAAATTTTTTTGAGATTGTAGGCTATGGAAGCATTTCTGTGTACTGTCATTTGCATAAAATGATGCAAAGAATTGGTAAGGCACCAATTTTGGAGATGGATAGGAAGGCTGTAAGGGGAGGAGGAGGCCTCTATTAGGGCACAGTGTCTTTCAATTCACTGTGCTCTTAATAGATAATACAGTAATGTTCCCATAGCCAGCTATTAGAGATGAGCGAACTTACAGTAAATTCGATTTGTCATGAACTTCTAGGCTCGGCGGTTGCTGACTTTTCCTGCATAAATTAGTCCAGCTTTCCGGTGCTCCGGTTGGCTGGAAAAGGTGGATACAGTCCTAGGAAAGAGTCTCCTAGGACTGTATCCACCTTTTCCAGCCCACGGGAGCATCTGAAAGCTGAACTAATTTATGCAGGAAAAGTCATCAACTGCCGAGCCGAGAAGTTCGTGACGAATCGAATTTACTGTAAGTTTGCTCATCTCTACCAGCTATCTTAACTCAGTTTAACATTGTGCTATTTGTTTTTGACAGGAGGTGGCACTTTTTTTTTATCACAAAAGCCTAGTAAGAAGGAATCTTGTTGCTTTTAAATCTGCATGTAATATGTGTAGTTTTGCTATGTGTAAATTTGTACCAATAGTGTGCTGTACTTGCCAGCTATTGTGATGATTTTTTTGTATTCCTATTTGTACCTTTTTTTACCCAAATTATGTTTTTTTTTTACTGTCCATGAATTTTAACCAAAATCATGAGACTGAAATTTTTCTTCTTTACTTCAACAGCATATAACTTCTTGAGACGTTATGTATGTTGATTTGACAAAATTGGTGAATTTTAAAAATCTTAGTTAAAATTTTTTGAGATTGTAGGCTATGGAAGCGTTTCTGCGTACTGTCATTGCATAAAATGATGCAAATAATTGGTAAGGCACCAATTTGGAGATGGATAGGAAGGCTGTAAGGGGAGGAGGAGGCCTCTATTAGGGCACAGTGTCTTTCATTTCGCTGTGCTCTTAATAGATAATACAGTAATGTTCCCATAGCCAGCTATCGTAACTCAGTTTAACATTGTGCTATTTGTTTTTGACAGGATGTGGCACTGTTTTTTTTATCACAAAAGCCTAGTAAGAAGGAATCTTGTTGTTTTAAATCTGTATGTAAAATGTGTAGTTTTGCTATGTGTAAATTTGTACCAATAGTGTGCTGTACTTGCCAGCTATTGTGATGGTTTTTTTGTATTCCTATTTGTACCTTTTTTTTTAACCCAAAACATAGTTTTTTAACTGTCCATGATTTTTAACCAAAATCATGAGACTGAAACATTTTTTCTTCACTTCAACAGCATATAACTTCTTGAGACGTTATGTATGTTGATTTGACAAAATTGGTGAATTTTAAAAATTTTGGTTAAATTTTTTTAAAATTGTAGGCTATGGAAGTGTTTCTGCGTACTGTCATTTGCATAAAATGATGAAAAGAATTGGTAAGGCACCAATTTTGGAGATGGATAGGAAGGCTGTAAGGGGAGGAGGAGGCCTCTATTAGGGCACAGTGTCTTTCAATTCACTGTGCTCTTAATAGATAATACAGTAATGTTCCCATAGTCAGCTATTAGAGATGAGCGAACTTACAGTAAATTCGATTTGTCACGAACATCTAGGCTCGGCGGTTGCTGACTTTTCCTACATAAATTAGTTCAGCTTTCCGGTGTTTCGGTGGGCTGGAAAAGGTGGATACATTCCTAGGAAAGAGTCTCCTAGGATTGTATCCACCTTTTCCAGCCCACGGGAGCATCTGAAAGCTGAACTAATTTATGCAGGAAAAGTCATCAACTGCCGAGCCGAGAAGTTCGTGACGAATCAAATTTACTGTAAGTTTGCTCATCTCTACCAGCTATCTCAACTCAGTTTAACATTGTGCTATTTGTTTTTGACAGGAGGTGGCACTTTTTTTTTATCACAAAAGCCTAGTAAGAAGGAATCTTGTTGTTTTTAAATCTGTATGTAAAATGTGTAGTTTTGCTATGTGTAAATTTGTACCAATAGTGTGCTGTACTTGCCAGCTATTGTTATGATTTTTTGTACTCCTATTTGTACCTTTTTTTTTTTAACCCAAATCATAGTTTTTTTTTACTGTCCATGATTTTTAACCAAAATCATGAGACTGAAAATGTTTTTCTTCACTTCAACAGCATATAACTCCTTGAGACGTTATGTATGTTGATTTGACAAAATTGGTGAATTTTAAAAATTTGGGTAAAAATTTTTTGAGATTGTAGGCTATGGAAGCGTTTCTGTGTACTGTCATTTGCATAAAATTATGCAAAGAATTGGTAAGGCACCAATTTTGGAGATGGATAGGAAGGCTGTAAGGGGAGGAGGAGGCCTCTATTAGGGAACAGTGTCTTACATTTCGCTGTGCTCTTAATAGATAATACAGTAATGTTCCCATAGCCAGCTATCTTAACTCAGTTTTACATTGTGCTATTTGTTTTTGACAGGAGGTGGCACTTTTATTTTTTTATTACAAAAGACTAGTAAGAAGGAATCTTGTTGTTTTTAAATCTGTATATAAAATGTGTAGCTTTGCTATGCGTAAATTTGTACCAATAGTGTGCTGTACTTGCCAGCTATTGTGATAATTTGTTTTTTATTCCTATTTGTACCTTTTTTCTAACCCAAATAATAGTTTTTTTTACTGTCCATGATTTTTAACCAAAATCATGAGACTGAAATTTTTTTTCTTCACTTCAACAGCATATAACAACTTGAGACGTTATGCATGTTGATTTCACAAAATTGGTAAATTTTAAAAATTTTGGTTAAAATTTTTTGAGATTGTAGGCTATGGAAGCATTTCTGCGTACTGTTATTTGCATAAAATGATGCAAAGAATTGGTAAGGCACCAATTTGGAGATGGATAGGAAGGCTGTAAGGGGAGGAGGAGGCCTCTATTAGGGCACAGTGTCTTTCAATTCACTGTGCTCTTAATAGATAATACAGTAATGTTCCCATAGCCAGCTATTAGAGATGAGCGAACTTACAGTAAATTCGATTTGTCATGAACTTCTAGGCTCGGCGGTTGCTGACTTTTCCTGCATAAATTAGTCCAGCTTTCCGGTGCTCCGGTTGGCTGGAAAAGGTGGATACAGTCCTAGGAAAGAGTCTCCTAGGACTGTATCCACCTTTTCCAGCCCACGGGAGCATCTGAAAGCTGAACTAATTTATGCAGCAAAAGCCATCAACTGCCGAGCCGAGAAGTTTGTGACGAATCGAATTTACTGTAAGTTCGCTCATCTCTACCAGCTATCTTAACTCAGTTTAACATTGTGCTATTTGTTTTTGACAGAAGGTGGCACTTTTTTTTTATTACAAAAGCATAGTAAAAAGGAATCTGGTTGTTTTTAAATCTGTATGTAAAATGTGTAGTTTTGCTATGCGTAAATTTGTACCAATAGTGTGCTGTACTTGCCAGCTCTTGTGATAATTTTTTTGTATTCCTATTTGTACCTTTTTTTTTACCCAAATCATGTTTTTTTACTGTCCATGATTTTTAACCAAAATCATGAGACTGAAAATTTTTTTCTTCACTTCAACAGCATATAACTTCTTGAGACGTTATGTATGTTGATTTGACAAAATTGGTGAATTTTAAAAATTTTGATAAATTTTTTTTGAGATTGTAGGCTATGGAAGCGTTTCTGCGTAGTCATTTGCATAAAATGATGCAAAGAATTGGTAAGGCACCAATTTTGGAGATGGATAGGAAGGCTGTAAGGGAGGAGGAGGCCTCTATTAGGGTACAGTGTCTTTCAATTCACTGTGCCCTTAATAGATAACACAGTAATGTTCCCATAGCCAGCTATTAGAGATGAGCGAACTTACAGTAAATTCGATTCGTCACGAACTTCTAGGCTCGGCGGTTGCTGACTTTTCCTGCATAAATTAGTTCAGCTTTCGGGTGCTCCAGTGGGCTGGAAAAGGTGCATACAGTCCTAGGAAAGAGTCTCCTAGGACTGTATCCACCTTTTCCAGCCCACTGGAGCACCTGTAAGCTGAACTAATTTATGCAGGAAAAGTCATCAACTGCCGAGCCGAGAAGTTTGTGACTAATCGAATTTACTGTAAGTTCGCTCATCTCTGCCAGCTATCTTAACTCAGTTTAACATTGTGCTATTTGTTTTTGACAGGAGGTGGCACTTTTTTTTTATTACAAAAGCCTAGTAAGAAGGAATCTTGTTTTTAAATTTGTATATAAAATATGTAGTTTTGCTATGCGTAAATTTGTACCAATAGTGTGCTGTACTTGCCAGCTATTGTGATAATTTTTTTGTATTCCTATTTGTACCTTTTTTTTTACCCAAATCATGTTTTTTTACTGTCCATGATTTTTAACCAAAATCATGAGACTGAAATTTTTTTTCTTCACTTCAACAGCATATAACTCATTGAGACATTATGTATGTTGATTTGACAAAATTGGTGAATTGTAAAAATTTTGGTAAAAATTTTTTGAGATTGTAGGCTATGGAAGCATTTCTGCGTACTGTCATTTGCATAAATTGATGCAAAGAATTGGTAAGGCACCAATTTTGGAGATGGATAGGAAGGCTGTAAGGGGAGGAGGAGGCCTCTATTAGGGCACAGTGTCTTTCATTTCGCTGTGCTCTTAATAGATAATACAGTAATGTTCCCATAGCCAGCTATCTTAACTCAGTTTAACATTGTGCTATTTGTTTTTGACCGGGGGTGGCACTTTTTTTTTATCACAAAAGCCTAGTAAGAAGGAATCTTGTTGTTTTTAAATCTTTATGTAAAATGTGTAGTTTTGCTATGTGTAAATTTGTACCAATAGTGTGCTGTACTTGCCAGCTATTGTGATGGTTTTTTTGTATTCCTATTTGTACCTTTTTTTTAACCCAAAACATAGTTTTTTAACTGTCCATGATTTTTAACCAAAATCATGAGACTGAAACATTTTTTCTTCATTTCAACAGCATATAACTTCTTGAGACGTTATGTATGTTGATTTGACAAAATTGGTGAATTTTAAAAATTTGGGTTAAAATTCTTTGAGATTGTAGGCTATGGAAGCATTTCTGTGTACTGTCATTTGCATAAAATGATGCAAAGAATTGGTAAGGCACCAATTTTGGAGATGGATAGGAAGGCTGTAAGGGAGGAGGAGGCCTCTATTAGGGTACAGTGTCTTTCAATTCACTGTGCCCTTAATAGATAATACAGTAATGTTCCCATAGCCAGCTATCTTAACTCAGTTTAACATTGTGCTATTTGTTTTTGACAGGAGGTCGCACTCTTTTTTTTTTTATCACAAAAGCCTAGTAAGAAGGAATCTTGTTGTTTTAAATCTGTATGTAAAATGTGTAGTTTAGCTATGTGTAAATTTGTACCAATAGTGTGCTGTACTTGCCAGCTATTGTGATGATTTTTTTGTATTCCTATTTGTACCTTTTTTTTTTACCCAAATCATGTTTTTTTTTACTGTCCATGATTTTTAACCAAAATCATGAGACTGAAAAATGTTTTCTTCACTTCAACAGCATATAACTTCTTGAGACGTTATGTATGTTGATTTTACCAAATTGGTGAATTTTAAAAATTGGGGTAAATTTTTTTTTGAGATTGTAGGCTATGGAAGCGTTTCTGTGTACTGTCATTTGCATAAAATGATGCAAAAAATTGGTAAGGCACCAATTTTGGAGATGGATAGGAAGGCTGTAAGGGGAGGAGGAGGCCTCTATTAGGGCACATTGTCTTACATTTCGCTGTGCTCTTAATAGATAATACAGTAATGTTCCCATAGCCAGCTATCTTAACTCAGTTTAACATTGTGCTATTTGTTTTTGACCGGGGGTGGCACTTTTTTTTTATCACAAAAGCCTAGTAAGAAGGAATCTTGTTGTTTTTAAATCTTTATGTAAAATGTGTAGTTTTGCTATGTGTAAATTTGTACCAATAGTGTGCTGTACTTGCCAGCTATTGTGATGACTTTTTTGTATTCCTATTTGTACCTTTTTTTTACCCAAATCATGGTTTTTTTTTTACTGTCCATGATTTTTAACCAAAATCATGAGACTGAATTTTTTTTTCTTTACTTCAACAACATATAACTTCTTGAGACGTTATGTATGTTGATTTGACAAAATTGGTAAATTTTAAAAATTTTGGTTAAAATTTTTTGAGATTGTAGGCTATGGAAGCGTTTCTGCGTACTGTCATTTGCATAAAATGATGCAAAGAATTGGTAAGGCACCAATTTTGGAGATGGGTAGGAAGGCTGTAAGGGGAGGAGGAGGCCTCTATTAGGGCACAGTGTCTTTCAATTCACTGTGCTCTTAATAGATAATACAGTAATGTTCCCATAGCCAGCTATTAGAGATGAGCGAACTTACAGTAAATTCGATTCGTCACAAACTTCTCGGCTCGGCGGTTGCTGCCTTTTCCTGCATAAATTAGTTCAGCTTTCCGGTGCTCTGGTGGGCTGGAAAAGGTGGATACAGTCCTAGGAAAGAGCCTCCTAGGACTGTATCCACCTTTTCCAGCCCACTGGAGCACCTGTAAGCTGAACTAATTTATGCAGGAAAAGTCATCAACTGCCGAGCCGAGAAGTTCGTGACGAATCGAATTTACTGTAAGTTTGCTCATCTCTACCAGCTATCTTAACTCAGTTTAACATTGTGCTATTTGTTTTTGACAGGAGGTGGCACTTTTTTTTATCACAAAAGCCTAGTAAGAAGGAATCTTGTTGTTTTTAAATCTGCATGTAAAATGTGTAGTTTTGCTATGTATAAATTTGTACCAATAGTGTGCTGTACTTGCCAGCTATTGTGATGATTTTTTATGTATTCCTATTTGTACCTTTTTTTTACCCAAATCATGTTTTTTTTTACTGTCCATGATTTTTAACCAAAATCATGAGACTGAAACATTTTTTCTTCACTTCAACAGCATATAACTTCTTGAGACGTTATGTATGTTGATTTGATAAAATTGGTGAATTTAAAAAATTTTGGTACATTTTTTTTGATATTGTAGGCTATGGAAGCATTTCTGTGTACTGTCATTTGCATAAAATGATGCAAAGAATTGGTAAGACACCAATTTTGGAGATGGATAGGAAGGCTGTAAGGGGAGGAGGAGGCCTCTATTAGGGCACAGTGTCTTTCATTTCGCTGTGCTCTTAATAGATAATACAGTAATGTTCCCATAGCCAGCTATTAGAGATGAGCGAACTTACAGTAAATTTGATTCATCACAAACTTCTCGGCTCGGCGGTTGCTGAGTTTTCCTGCATGAATTAGTTCAGCTTTCCGGTGCTCCGGTGTGCTGGAAAAGGTGGATACAGTCCTAGGAAAGAGTCTCCTAGGACTGTATCCACCTTTTCCAGCTCACGGGATTATCTGAAAGCTGAACTAATTTATGCAGGAAAAGTCATCAACTGCCGAGCCGAGAAGTTCGTGACGAATCGAATTTACTGTAAGTTCGCTCATCTCTACCAGCTATCTTAACTCAGTTTAACATTGTGCTATTTGTTTTTGACAGGAGGTGGCACTTTTTTTTTTTTTATCACAAAAGCCTAGTAAGAAGGAATCTTGTTGTTTTTAAATCTGTATATAAAATGTGTAGTTTTGCTATGCGTAAATTTGTACCAATAGTGTGCTGTACTTGCCAGCTATTGTGATAATTTTTTTGTATTCCTATTTGTACCTTTTTTTAACCCAAATCATAATTTGTTTGTTTTTACTGTCCATGATTTTTAACCAAAATCATGAGACTGAAAATTTTTTTCTTCACTTCAACAGCATAAAACTCCTTGAGACGTTATGTATGTTGATTTGACAAAATTGGTGAATTTTAAAAATTTTGGTTAAAATTTTTTGAGATTGTAGGCTATGGAAGTGTTTCTGCGTACTGTCATATGCATAAAATGATGCAAAGAATTGGTAAGGCACCCCAATTTTGGAGATGGATAGGAAGGCTGTAAGGGGAGGAGGAGGCCTCTATTAGGGCACAGTGTCTTTCAATTCACTGTGCTCTTAATAGATAATACAGTAATGTTCCCATAGCCAGCTATTAGAGATGAGCGAACTTACAGTAAATTCGATTTGTCACGAACTTCTAGGCTCGGCGGTTGCTGACTTTTCCTGCATAAATTAGTTCAGTTTTCCGGTGGGCTGGAAAAGGTGGATACAGTCCTAGGAAAGAGTCTCCTAGGACTGTATCCACCTTTTCCAGCCTACGGGAGCATCTGAAAGCTGAACTAATATATGCAGGAAAAGTCATCAACTGCCGAGCCGAGAAGTTCGTGACGAATCGAATTTACTGTAAGTTTGCTCATCTCTACCAGCTATCTTAACTCAGTTTAACATTGTGCTATTTGTTTTTGACAGGAGGTGGCACTTTTTTTTTATCACAAAAGCCTAGTAAGAAGGAATCTTGTTGTTTTTAAATCTGCATGTAAAATGTTTAGTTTTGCTATGTGTAAATTTGTACCAATAGTGTGCTGTACTTGCCAGCTATTGTGATGATTTTTTATGTATTCCTATTTGTACCTTTTTTTTACCCAAATCATGTTTTTTTTACTGTCCATGATTTTTAACCAAAATCATGAGACTGAAACATTTTTTCTTCACTTCAACAGCATATAACTTCTTGAGACGTTATGTATGTTGATTTGACAAAATTGGTGAATTTTAAAAATTTTGGTTAAAATTTTTTGTGATTGTAGGCTATGGAAGCATTTCTGCGTACTGTCATTTGCATAAAATGATGCAAAGAATTGGTAAGGCACCAATTTTGGAGATGGATAGGAAGGCTGTAAGGGGAGGAGGAGGCCTCTATTAGGGCACAGTGTCTTACATTTCGCTGTGCTCTTAATAGATAATACAGTAATGTTCCCATAGCCAGCTATCTTAACTCAGTTTAACATTGTGCTATTTGTTTTTGACCAGGGGTGGCACTTTTTTTTTTATCACAAAAGCCTAGTAAGAAGGAATCTTGTTGTTTTTAAATCTTTATGTAAAATGTGTAGTTTTGCTATGTGTAAATTTGTACCAATAGTGTGCTGTACTTGCCAGCTATTGTGATTACTTTTTTGTATTCCTATTTGTACCTTTTTTTTACCCAAATCATGTTTTTTTTTTTACTGTCCATGATTTTTAACCAAAATCATGAGACTGAATTTTTTCTTTACTTCAACAGCATATAACTTCTTGAGACGTTATGTATGTTGATTTGACAAAATTGGTGAATTTTTAAAATTTTGGTTAAAATTTTTTGAGATTGTAGGCTATGGAAGCGTTTCTGCGTACTGTCATTTGCATAAAATGATGCAAAGAATTGGTAAGGCACCAATTTTGGAGATGGGTAGGAAGGCTGTAAGGGGAGGAGGAGGCCTCTATTATGGCACAGTGTCTTTCAATTCACTGTGCTCTTAATAGATAATACAGTAATGTTCCCATAGCCAGCTATTAGAGATGAGCGAACTTACAGTAAATTCGATTCGTCACAAACTTCTCGGCTCGGCGGTTGCTGACTTTTCCTGCATAAATTAGTTCAGCTTTCCGGTGCTCCGGTGGGCTGGAAAAGGTGGATACAGTCCTAGGAAAGAGCCTCCTAGGACTGTATCCACCTTTTCCAGCCCACTGGAGCACCTGTAAGCTGAACTAATTTATGCAGGAAAAGTCATCAACTGCCGAGCTGAGAAGTTTGTGACGAATCGAATTTACTGTAAGTTTGCTCATCTCTACCAGCTATCTTAACTCAGTTTAACATTGTGCTATTTGTTTTTGACAGGAGGTGGCACTTTTTTTTTTATCACAAAAGCCTAGTAAGAAGGAATCTTGTTGTTTTTAAATCTGCATGTAAAATGTGTAGTTTTGCTATGTATAAATTTGTACCAAGAGTGTGCTGTACTTGCCAGCTATTGTGATGATTTTTTTGTATTCCTATTTTACCTTTTTTTTTAACCCAAATCATAGTTTGTTTTTTTTACTGTCCATGATTTTTAACCAAAATCATGAGACTGAAACATTTTTTCTTCACTTCAACAGCATATAACTCCTTGAGACGTTATGTATGTTGATTTGACAAAATTGGTGAATTGAAAAAAATTTGGTAAATTCTTTTTTGAGATTGTAGGCTATGGAAGCATTTCTGTGTACTGTCATTTGCATAAAATGATGCAAAGAATTGGTAAGGCACCAATTTTGGAGATGGATAGGAAGGCTGTAAGGGGAGGAGGAGGCCTCTATTAGGGTACAGTGTCTTTCCTTTCGCTGTGCTCTTAATAGATAATACAGTAATGTTCCCATAGCTAGCTATCTTAACTCAGTTTAACATTGTGCTATTTGTTTTTGACAGGAGGGGGCACTTTTTATTATTACAAAAGCCTAGTAATAAGGAACTTTGTTGTTTTTAAATCTGTATGTAAAATGTGTAGTTTTGCTATGTGTACATTTGTACCAATAGTGTGCTGTACTTTACAAATAGTAATACAAAAAATAATCACAATAGCTGGCACAGTAACCCCCCGACATGCGATGGCCCCGACATATGATCAAATCGACATACGATGGCCTCTCTGAGGCCATGGCATGTCGATGTCAGCATCGACACACAATGCTTTTATATGTCGGGTCCATCACATTAACTGCTATCCGGCAGTGCAAAATGCTTAAGCTGCTGTCAGATAGCAGTGTTATGTGCCCCAGCAGGTTCACTTACCTATCCCTGCTGCTCTGGGTCCTCTCCGGGGTCCGGGCCTCGCTTTCCGGCATCATTATTACATAGCTGCGCAAGCGGCGCAACAATGTAATAACATCACCAGAAAGCGAGGCCCGGACACTGGTGAAGACACTGGGCCGCAGGACCCAGAAGAAGACACCGGAGCAGCGGGACCCCATCGTGATCCCCTGGGAGACATCGGGAGCAGTGAGGACGCTGTCCGGAGCGGCGGGGACAGGTGAGTATTTAATGCACTTTTACATTGCACGAATCCCTCAACATACGATGGATTCGACAAACGATGGGTCGTTTGGAACGAATTACCATCGTATGTTGAGGGACCACTATCCCTTTTTTTTTTAACACAAATCATAGTTTGTTTTTATTATTGTTCATGATTTTTAACCAAAATCACGAGACTGAAACATTTTTTCTTCACATCAACAGCATATAACTCCTTGAGACGTTATGTATGTTGATTTGACAAAATTGGTGAATTTTAAAAATGTGGGTTATTTTTAGATTGCATACACTTACCAATGCTGTGCCATAGCACAGAATTGATCAGTGTTATCGGCGCTATCTTACTACAGGCTGTTGAAGCTTTCTGCACTAATGGAGCATAGATCAGACGAGCCGGAGGCAGATAGGCACCCTCCGCTGAGCTGATCGGGACACCACAATTTTGCCGTGGTCCTGATCAGCTCCTCTGGGCTATCTGACAACCTATTTTCATACTTTTAGATGCTGCAATGAACTTTGATTGTGGCATCTAATGTGGTTAATGCTGGACATCACCCTGATTGGTGAACTCTGGCATTAGCCACATGTCCCAGCTTTGGTGATAGCAGGCGGAACCAACCGGTTATGAAGCATAGAACTGGAGGGGGGACAGGACGTACATTTACACCCTGCATCCTTAAGGAAATACACATACACAGCCCCATATGCGTACACAGTCTCTATATACTCATACACAGCGCCAATACACACATACAGTCATGACCGTAAATGTTGGCACCCCTGAAATTTTTCAAGAAAATTAAGTATTTCTCACAGAAAAGGATTGCAGTAACACATGTTTTGCTATACACGTTTATTCCCTTTGTGTGTATTGGAAGTAAACCAAAAAGGGGAGGAAGAAAAGAAAATTGCACATAATGTCACCAGACTACAAAAATGGGCTGGACAAAATTATTGGTACCCTTTCAAAGTTGTGGACAAATAAGATTGTTTCAAGCATGTGATGCTCCTTTAAACTCACCTGGGGCAAGTAATAGGTGTGGGCAATATAAAAATCACACCTGAAAGCAGATAAAAAGGAGAGCAGTTCACTTAGTCTTTGCATTGTGTGTCTGTATGTGCCACAATAAGCATGGACAACAGAAAGAGGAGAGGAGAACTGTCTGAGGACTTGAGAACCAAAATTGTGGAATCATTTCAACAATCTCAAGGTTACAAGTCCATCTCCAGAGATCTAGATTTGCCTTTGTCTACAGTGCCCGACATTATCAAGAAGTTTGCAACCCATGGCACTGTAGCTAATCTCCCTGGGCATGGATGGAAGAGAAAAATTCATTAACCCCTTCCCGCTATAGGACGTATGCATACGTCCAATCATCCGACATGTTCGTGCAATTGGACGTATGCATACGTCATAGCGATCTCCTGCACTGCCGCAGGCAATCACAGCCAGTCAATCACAGCCGGATTCCCACCGCAGCTGCTGGAGCCGCAATCGCGCCGGTCCCCGCAGCATTAACCCCATAAATGCCGTGATCCTGATCACGGCATCTATGGTGTTGACAGGGGGAGCGCTCTCCCTCTGTTCTCCAGCGGCTGCGCCACAATACAATCGCGGGTCGCCGTTGGTTGCTATAGCAGCAGGAGGTCAGATCATGACTTCCTGTATGCCTGCTACGGAAGCCTGTGAGATCCAGCCAGAGGCTGAATCGCATAGGCTGTAGTGTCTGCAGCTCATCAAGTTATACTGTGCTGCAGTACAAATGTATTGCAGCATAGTATAACCTGTAAAAAATAAAATAAAAAGTTCTTCAATAAAAGTATGAAGTGAAAAAAAAATAAAAAAAAGCCCCTTTCCCAATAAAAGCCCTGTATTATTACCAAAAAACATCAAAAACACAAATCATATACATAATAGGTATTGCCACGTCCATAATGACGTGTACTAAAAAATTATAATATAAATTATCCCGCACGGTGTACACTGTAAAAAAAAAACATACACAAAAACGCAAAATTCGCCAATTTTGGTACAAATAGCGGAAAGTGAAATATGGTGGAAGTTCAATGATGTTTTGGGGTTGTTTTGCTGCCTCTGGCACTGGGTGCCTTGAATGTGTGCAAGGCATCATGAAATCTGAGGATTTCCAATGGATTTAGGGTCGCACTGTACAGCCCAGTGTCAGAAAGATGGGTTTGCATCCGGGTCTCGGGTGTTACAGCAGGACAATGGGGGACATGTATCAAAGAATTTACACCGTTTTTGTGTGTAAATTCTTGCGCAAAATTTTGCGCAAGCTGTTTTTTGTTTCTTTTTTTTTGCGTTCATTCTGATAGAGCATTTCCTCCTGATGTTGCGATATGGGGTACCTTGGAGTGACATCTATAGTATGCAAGGATTTATTAACTGCGTACTTTTCTTTTACACACAAACATTTTCCGCAAGTATATTTTTTTGAACGCACATATAAGCCATCTTGGACTGCACTTAGCGAGATGCTCTAAATCATCGATATCATTTTACAGAGTGGATTGCGGAGATTACTCTGCTTCTGCCACTAGTCAGATTATTCCTATGATACTTAAAATCTTTCCATGTACCTTTAAATAACAATGAAATTATTATGGACACTTGTGATCACCTGTTCACTCGCAGTCTAATCTGATACACCCGATAATACACCGGGTTATAGTGTGGGTGAAATACTTCCCGACACAGATCACTGTGTAAAATTCAAACTCCCCACTCTTCTTGATGAGTACAGGAGATTCCCTCTTGTGTAATGTAACTATGGTGACCACAGGTAAGAATATGCAACTGTAATGTGCAGGGAGGGAGGAGGTACAGCTGTTGTGTGTATGTAGAGTGTGTATGCAGAGCTGAGTATGTTGTGTGTGTATGTAGCAGAGCTGAGTATGTTGTGTAAGTGAATGTAGCAGAGCAGAGTATGTTGTGTATGTGAATGTAGCAGAGCCGAGTATGTTGTGTATGTGAATATAGCAGAGCTGTGCGTGTGAATGTAGCAGAGCTGAGTATGTTGTGTGTGTGAATGTAGCAGAGCTGAGTATGTTGTGTGTGAGTGAATGTAGTAGAGCTGAGTATGTTGTGGGTGAATGTAGCAGAGCGGAGTATATTGTGTGTGTGAATGTAACAGCGCTGAGTATGTTGTGTGTGTGAATGTAGCAGAGCATGTTGTGTGTGTGTGTGAATGCAGCAAAGCTGAGTATGTTGTGTGTGTGAATGAAGTAGAGCTGAGTATGTTGTGTGTGTGAATGTAGCAGAGCTAAGTATGTTGTGTGTGTGAATGTAGCAGAGCTGAGTATGTTTTGTGTGTATGTAGCAGAGCTGAGTATGTTGTGTGTGTATGTAGCAGAGCTGAGTATGTTGTGTGTGTATGTAGCAGAGCTGAGTATGTTGTGAGTGTATGTAGCAGAGCTGAGTGTTGTGTGTGAATATAGAAGAGCTGAGTATGTTGTGTGTATGTATCAGAGCTGAGTATGTTGTGTGTGTATGTAGCAGGGCTGAGTATGTTATGTGTGTATGTACAGAGGTGAGTGTGTTATGTTTGTATGTAGCAGAGGTGAGTATTAGGGATCGACCGATATCATTTTTTTTAGGGCCAATACCGATAATTTGAGATGAGCGAATCGAACTTGACGAACCCGAATTCATTACGATTTTCATGAAAAATTTGATTTGCAACGAATACGAATATCGCCGTGATTCTATCGCACGAATCGCTTCATTAAACTCCATTTTACAGCGTTCCAGGCTATTGTAGAGCTAAGATGGCGGATCCACATGTGAGTACATGGGGCAGGGGATTATGGGAGGGCGGGAATGAAGGTAGGCGGGCTGACCCTGAACCACATGTGAGATGCAGCCTATCAGTGTTCACTGACCCCTGTGATGTCACAGCCCCTATATAATAGGCGGCCATCTTGCCTCTCTTCATTTCATCTATGCACTCAGATGGAGAGGACGGGACTGTGTGTGTGTGTGTGAATAACTCATACCACAGCGTTACACTGCAACTGCTAGTCACATCAGCATTAGGGAAAGGCAGGAGTGCAGAGTGCTGTGCTGTTACACTGAGAAGGATCATTGATTGCTAAAACTTCTATTCACGTTATTGAGCATTGCAGCAGAGAGGGGCAGATAGCTGTCAGCTGCCTCATACAGATCTCCAAGCTGCCTGAACTTTCTGAAGTATCTTTTCTCCTCATTTTTCAGCCCGATTGAGTTATTTTTTTGCTCCACAAATCTTCTGCTGCTCTGAATTGTGTGACAGAGTGCAATTTAGGGTTCAATCCCTGGATTTTTTTTCTTGGTGGTGCTGCACTGTTAGGTCCTGCTGCTGTTCAGAAATAAGTCATATTAGTGTGGACTTTAGTGCCTTTTTACAATTTTTCACCTGTTACTCTGTCTCTGTGCTAAATTCAGTGTTATACCACATGTTATACCTGCCGGTGTATTCAAGAGAAAAAAGTTTTTCCTGTGTACAAATATGTTTTATCAGTGGCCTTATCATTGCAAAGGGCCTACATACAAGCAAATAGCGTACCATATACCACCTTTTTTTCTGTCTCTGTGCTAAATTCAGTGTTATACCACAAGTTATACACCTGCCGATGTATTAAAGAAAAAAAAGTTTTTCCTGCGTAAAAATACGCTTAACAGTGGCCTTATCATTGCAAAGGGCCTAAATTCAAGCAAATAGCGCATCATATACCATCTTTTTTTCTGTCTCTGTGCTAAATTAAGTGTTATACCACACGTTATACACCTGCCAGTGTATTAAAGAAAAAAAACAAATACAAATACGCTTAACAGTGCGCTCATCATTGCAAAGGGCATACATACAACCAAGTAGTGTACTATTTAGTACCTGTATTTCTGTCTCGGTGCTAAATTCAGTGCTATTCCACACATTAGTATACATTGGCTGGTGTATACAACAAAAAAAAAAATTTTCTGCGTATAAATACGCTTAACAGTGCGCTCATCATTGCAAAGGGCATACATACAACAAAGGAGTGTACTATTTAGTAACTGTTATTCTGTCTAGGGCCTATATACTTTGAAGCCGAAGGTGGGTTGTGTGGAGCTGTAACTACGGGCAGGGACAATACATGTCTTTTACGGCCCACTGGGTAAATGTTGTTCCTGCACAGCCACAACAGCAACTTGGACAGGTCACACCGCTTCCTCCTCTACGCTCTGGCTCCCAGGCAGTTGGTCCTTTTACAGTGTGTGCCTCCTCCTCCTCCCCCGTGTCCACGGCCTCCACTGCACGTCCAAATCTTGGTGGCCCTTCATCGTACCACGTGTGTAGGGCACAGAGGTGTCAAGCCGTCCTTCACATGGTTTGCCTTGGCGAACAGAGTCACACAGGGGAGGAACCCCTAAAGTTCATTAGGGAAGAAATCCGAGTATGGCTTACTCCACGAAATCTGGAAATGGGAACCATGGTGACCGACAATGGGAAGAACATTGTGGCCGTGCTGTGACAAGGAAGTGTGAACCATTCGCCCTGCATGGCACACGTGTTGAATCTGGTTGTCAAGAAGTTCATCAAGTCTTCACATCATTTGCAAGACATCCTAACAATAGCAAGGAAACTATGCATGCACTTCAGCCACTTGTACACCGCCAAGCACACTTTACTTGAGCTGCAGCGTCAGAACGGTATCCCACAACATAGTTTCATTTGTGACGTTGCCACACGTTGGAATTCCACCCTCCATATGTTGGACAGACTATAAGAACAAAGAAAAGCCATCACGGATTTTTTGATGATACAAGCAGATAGGAGTACTCCCCTGTGTAACTTCAATGTGAACGAGTGGCAGCTCATATGTGACACCTGCCGTTTGCTGAGGCCCTTTGAGGAAGCCACATTTTTTGTTAGTCCCTCGAATTACGCCATGAACGACGTAATTCCACTCCTACATTTACTCCAAAAAATGATTGAAAACATGGCTGGTCATGGCAATGGAGATGTTGCGCCTACATCAGAAGGCTACATGAGTCCTGTGGGAGATGAACTGGAGTAGGATGATGAGGGGCAGAACGGGGCACAGTTTACGGTGGATGAGATGGCCGGTGTTTCTGGTCATTGGACAGGAGAGGAGGAGCAGGAGCAGCCAGAGGAGCTGGAGGGTTATTACGAGGGAGGCGAGACAGAGGACCCAGACACACCGTGGCAGTATGCAGTGGAGATGGAGGCAGGTAGTCCCAGCGAGTCACTGTCACAAATGGCACGATGCATGCTGAGTTGCTTGCGTAGTGACCCCCGAATTGTCAAAATTCGTCATCGCGATGACTTCTCGATCTCCACCTTATTAGACCCTCGCTACTGGCCCAAAATGGGCGCCTTTTTTACACCCACTGAGAGGGAGGACAAACTGACCTACTTCAGGGAGCTTCTACGTAGTCGGTTGGCCGATGCCATCGGCCACATGGTCCATCCACTCGCAGGTCTTACTCGGGGGGCCCTCTGCTCTCACCTTCCACTGCCACGGCTGCTGGGGAGGGGTGGCAGGAGCAGTACCGGCTTAATCAGCAGCAGCCTGAGTCTACAGTTGCTGATGAGTAGCTTCCTTCAGCCGCATAGTGAAGCTACTCATCAGCAGCAGGTGGACATGGAGCAGGACCTGAACCAGCAGGTGGTTGCTCACCTCGACATGACCCTGCCAACAACCGTTGAAGATCCGCTGGACTTCTGGGCAGCCAAATTCGATTTATGGCCGCAACTAGCGGAGTTTGCCCTGGAAAAGCTGTCCTGCCCGTGCCATCAGAGCAGGTGTTTAGTGCGGTGTTTAGTGCGGCCGGGGCCAGAGTCACCCGAAGGCGAACTCGTCTGTCCACTAAAAATGTGGAGAGACTGACATTTGTCAAGATTAATCAGGGATGGATCAGCCAGGATTTCCAGCCACCAATGACAGATGGGTCTGAGTAGATTGACCATGCTCCTACAACAACATTTTCTCTATGGTGGTTGGTTATAAAACCCTCTGGGGCAGACCTGGGCATTGTACAGCCCGCTTGCCACATACGGCCCTTTGATTGGCTCTGACAGGCCCGCGCTGATTGGGGGACAACTATGCTGCCTAATCTGGGGGATATCTATGCTGCCTAATCTGGGGGACATCTATGCTGCCTAATCAATGCTCCTAATCTGGGTGACATCTATGCTGCCTACTTGGGGGGACAAGTATGCTCCTAATCTGGTGGATATCTATGCTGCCTGATCTGGGTAACATCTATGCTGCCTAATCTGGGGGACAGCTATGCTCTTAATCTGGGGGACAGCTATGCTCCTAATCTGGGTGACATCTATGCTGCCTAATCTGGGTGACATCTATGTTGCCTAATCTGGGGGACAACTATGCTCCTAATCTGGGGGACATCTATGCTGCCTAATCTGGGGGACATCTATGCTGCCTAATCTGGGTGACAGCTATGCTGGACAACTATGCTCCTAATCTGGGGGACATCTATGCTGCCTAATCTGGGGGACAACTATGCTCCTAATCTGGGGGACAACTATGCTCCTAATCTGGGGGACAACTAAACTCCTAATCTGGTGGACATCTATGCTGCCTAATCTGGGTGACATCTATGCTGCCTAATCTGGGGGACAACTATGCTGCCTAATCTGGGTGACATCTATGCTGCCTAATCTGGGTGACATCTATGCTGCCTAATCTGGGGGACAACTATGCTGCCTAATCTGGGGGACATCTATGCTGCCTAATCTGGGTGACATCTATGCTGCCTAATCTGGGTGACATCTATGCTGCCTTATCTGGGGGACAACTATACTCCTAATCTGGAGGACATCTATGCTGCCTAATCTGGGGGACAAGTATGCTCCTAATCTTGGTGACATCTATGCTGCCTACTCTGGGGGACAAGTATGCTCCTAATCTCAGGGACATCTATGCTGCCTAATCTGGGTGACAGCTATGCTGCCTAATCTGGGGAAAAACTATGCTCCTATTCTGGGGGACATCTATGCTGCCTAATCTGGGGGACAACTATGCTCCTAATATGGGGAAAACTGATGCTTCTGGCCTTAGGCCTATAATTTTTTGAAGTTTAACAGTAGCTAAATACATGCTTAATGCAAATGTCAACATTGATCTTTAAATGTAAGGGGTTATGAAACCCTCTTGGGTACTGCGAATGACTGCTCCAGACTCATTCTGTGTCTTTCACAAACTACTTGCCTCCCTGGTGCCTCAGGCCTTGGGCCTATAATTTTTTTGAAGTTTAGCAGTAGCTAAATACATGCTTAATGCAAATGTAAACATTGATCTTTAAATGTAAGGGGTTATGAAAACCTCTTGGGTACTGCAAATGCATGCTCCAGACTCATTCTGTGTCTTTCAGGAACTACTTGCCTCCCTGGTGCCTCTGGCCTTGGCCCTTAAATTTTTGGATGTTTAGCAATAGCTAAATACATGCTTAATGCAAATTTCAACAATGATCGTTAAATTCTCTGCGCTCTGCCAGGGCCTTCTCCTACCACGCCTGGGCCGATCCGAGGACCTCACTAACCAACTCACTAACTAATCCAATCGCTTATAGCGACGTGCGGTGTGTACAAAGGGCAGGGACTTAATAAACGCCAGCTTATGACCCTCACTTACTGGTAATTCCTCGTTTTAAGATTAAATAATTGCAATCACAGATCCCTATCACAAACTGGTTTCAGCGTGCAACACGCACCTGTCCTTGAAAGATAGAGACACGCTAATCCGTTCAGTGGAGCGCTAGTGCGGCCCAGGACATCTGAGGCCATAACACACCTGTTATTGCTCGATCTCGCAATTGATCGGGCAAGGTAAGGGGTTATTAAAGCCTCTTGGGTACTGCTGAGGCCTACTCCTGACTTCTCCTGGTGCAATGTATGGGGTAATTAAAGGGTACCTCTCATCAAATAAACTTTTGATATATTTTAGATTAATGAATGTTGAATAACTTTCCAATAGCATGTTAATGAAAAATATGCTTCTTTCTATTGTATTTTTCCCGATCAGTCCTGTCAGCAAGCATTTCTGACTCATGCTGGAGTCCTAAACACTCAGAGCTGCCAGCCTGCTTTGTTCACAGCCAAACAGGCTGTGAACAAAGCAGGCTGGTAGCTCTAAGTGTTCTCCTTTGTGAACAAAGCAGACTGGCAGCTCGTAGTGTTTAGGACTCCAGCATGAGTCTGAAATGCTTGCTGCCAGGACTGGTAGGGAGACCCTTAGTGGTCATTTTTTCAAAGTGGAAAATTAAATAGAAAGAAGCATATTTTTTAATAACATGCAATTGTAAAGTTATTCTGCATACATTAATCTATAATAAGGAAAAAAGGGAGTACCAAAAGCCTCTAGACTAATACCATAAATGGTACATGATGATAAAATTGCAAAGGAATAGAGTCGGACTGTGCTTCACTTTAAATGATGAATAATATTTAATATAAAATAATTACAAATAAGACATAAATGTAAAAATAATTTAAATAGTATAAATCAAATACATAAATATCTCCTTCCACAGGGCCCTTGTGGGGAGCTGATAGTATAGTAATAAAATAATTTAATAATTTAAAATCCGCATGTATGGTATATTCTTCCGCTAATCCAATTTTGTGTAAACCAGCATAGTTCACTTTTTATAAAGTGCACTCCGTGATCGTAGAATTTGAAACAGTTCATATAGTAATATAGTTACCAACTCCCATGGATGATGTGATTGTATGGCTGGACGTCCCAGAGGCAGATGCAAGTGCTGTGGAGGCTATGTCCAGCGCTGGCATGCGCTTGTGGTGACGGGCCCGGTTGCCACAGGCCTAAGAGAAGTCGCCGGTCACGGAGTTAGATGGATTACTCCGGAGATGGAAGCACACTCGGAGACAGATGGATCTACTCCGGGGACAAAGCAAAGCCTCGTGGAGAATCTCTCGGCGTCTGGTGGTGAAGCAGGTAAAATGCAGCCAGGTGTAAAAGCAGCGTATAACGGAGCTAGGCAGGAGTGGTATCGGAGGTAGGAAGTTGCGGTTAGTGGATTGCGGTGGTCATGCGGTAAGTCTCTTTCCCTAGACGCGTTTCAGGGTAGTTTGTAAACGACCCTTTCCTCAGTAGAGATATCTTTAACAGTGAAGCTCAAAGTCCTTTTATACATGTTGCCTGTCTAATTGTAACAGGTGTGTTTCTGTTTAGATCTTCCACAAATAGCGGAGTGGAACAGCAACCAAATGGTTTTTTCATCTTGATGTTCACATTTAGTATCATTATACATGCGTTCGCAATTGAATACAGTGTCATATATATTGTAAACATCGAAAACAATACATGTAGCAAACAACAAGATATTTAAAATATACAGACTAAATAAACTGAAATAAAAATAA
Source organism: Hyla sarda (assembly GCF_029499605.1). Taxonomy (NCBI): domain Eukaryota; kingdom Metazoa; phylum Chordata; class Amphibia; order Anura; family Hylidae; genus Hyla; species Hyla sarda. The sequence goes on along the minus strand of NC_079190.1, from coordinate 364,469,558 downwards.
AAAATAAAAGAGATGAAAATAAATATAAATAAAAATGAAAATAAGAATATAAATAGAGAATAATTGATAATAAATATAATGTAAAACGAATAAATAAAAATAAATGGAAATGTAAAAATAAAATAAAAAATGTATATAAAAGTAAAAATAAAAATAGATATGATAAGGATGAAAATGAATAAAAATAGAAATAAATGAATATAGAAGAAAAAAAAATAGTAATATAAAAAAAATATAAAAAAAATATATATATATAGAAAAAAAAGACTAATCGAAAAAGATAAAAAAAAAATACAAAAAACATGTGGAGTAAATCAATATAAAATCAGTAAACAAAATTAAACTTAGGGGATGGCTTGTCACGCAGAACAGAATAGGGTGGGTCCAACTCCCCCATGGGGGCCCCCATTGTGGAAAAAATTGAGGGGGGCCCCCATGGGGGGAGTGAGACACACCCTAAAGAAATCCAAATTTTGACATTGTCAGCTTCATTGTCAAAATGTCTAAGGCCGAAAGTCAGAAGATTTATGAATTTAATTCTTTAGAGCCGAATGGCCTGAATTCAAACTTTGAACTTTTTGGATTTCTTTAGGGTGTGTCTCACTCCCCCCATGGAGGCCCCCCCTCAATTTTTTCCACAATGGGGGCCCCCATGGGGGAGTTGGACCCACCCTATTCTGTTCTGCGTGACAAGCCATCCCCTAACTAAGTTTAATTTTGTTTACTGATTTAATATTGATTTACTCCACGTTTTTTGTATTTTATTTTTTATCTTTTTCTATTATTATTCTTTTTTTTCTATATATATATATTTTATTATATATTTTTTTCTATTACTATTATTTTATTTATTTCATTTTATTCTATATTCATTTATTTCTATTTTTATTCATTTTCATCCTTATCATATCTATTTTTTTTATAAATATATGTTTTTATTTTAATAATAAAAATTTACAAAAATACATTGTACAATTCAGATATAACAACGTCACCAATCAAGAAAAGACAAAAAACAAAAAGGCCAAATAGCCATACTTATACTTGTTTACATCTGAGAAGTATACCTACTCATTATTAACTTTTTTTTTAAAGTGCTCTATTTGGATTAGTGCTTCTATCAAATTGTGTTTCTGTGCTACATATACCTCCTTATCTATCGTGTTATGGACTGCATGATTTACCTGCCAATAGTACAGCCAATCATTATCACTAATGTCATACCCCCTTTTTATGTTCTCAAATGAAAAAAGTTGTCCTTTATCAAATATTTGTTCCAATCGTTTTATACCCTTACTATCCCAAAAAGTTGACTCACAATCCACCAATTCTTTAAATTTGTTGTTACCCCATAAGGGTGTGAACCCAAAACTATTTTCTATATGTAATTCTTCCTTTAATCTTTCCCATACTTCTCTGTATTTATGCAGTAGCATCGTGTTATTTGAACCGCTCTCCTCATAATCATCTAATTCCAACACCTCATATATGTTCTCTTTCTCCTTATCTACTACAATCTTCTCCAGATATCTAGAATTCCTCCAATTCACGACTCGTACCAACTGCGCGGCCAAGTAAAAAACAAGAAAGTTGGGCATGTCCAATCCCCCCCTATCTCCAGGGGCCATAAAATATCTGTACTTCAGATGGACCCTTTTTCTTCCCCATAACAATCTGCCCAGTATCACTTCTATCTTCCGGAACCAGTACTTGCCGATCCACATTGGCGAGGCACTAAGAAAAAAAAGGATCTGTGGGAGGACCACCATTTTTACTATCGCCATCCTTTCTGACATAGAGAAAGGCATTTTAATCCATACTTCTACTCTCTTCACTAGACTATTTAATAGGGGGCGTATATTGTTAATCACAAACCTATCATTTTTGGCTGCTATTTTTACTCCCAGATAGGGGAAACATTCGTGTTTTTTTTAGCACGGATAGTCTTCCCACCATCTCCCCCATATCTTCATCCAGGGGGAGCATAGTAGATTTACTCCAGTTTATCTCCAACCCAGATAGAGGGGCAAATACCTCGAACAGCTTAATGATACGATGTATTTTTTCTTGTGGGTTAGTTACAAAAAAGGAGGATATCATCTGCAAATAATAAGATCTTACTCATTTCTCCATTTACTCCAAATCCCTCATAGACATTGTTATCTCTTATCCAAGCCGCTAAGGGTTCAATATAAATTAAAAATAAAGAGGGTGAGAGGGGGCAGCCCTGCCTTGTTCCTCTACTTAGTTTGAATGGGTAGGAGGGAATTCCATCCACCACTACACTCGCCTCCGGGTTAGTATACAATAACTGAATATAACTCAAAAATCTAGGACCCACCCCCACCCTCTTCAAAACTTCCCAGAGGTATCCCCACTCCACCCTGTCAAAAGCTTTAGTAGCGTCCAGTGACAGAATGGAGCGGGGGCCCCAGGATCCACTCTGGATTGCCTCATACACCTGGTGGATATTGTCATGGACCGTTCTTCCTGACCTAAATCCTCCCTGGTCATTCCCCACCACTACCTCCACCACTTTATCTAATCTCCTTGCCAATACTTTCGCTATTATCTTTATATCCGTATTAAGCAAGGAGATAGGGCGATATGAACCCAAATCCAAAGGATCTTTATCTTTTTTCCAAATGAGTCTAATATTAGCCTCGCACATTGATTTAGGGAGAACCCCCCCCCCCCCCTCCAGGATTCATCAATGATACCCAGCAGTTTTGGAAGTAGCAGGGTTGAATATATCCTATATATCTGGAATGGAATACCATCGGACCCGGGGGATGTATTCCCTTGAATTGATGCCAATACTTCCTCCAGCTCCTGGAGGGAGATTGGGTCATCCAAGGAATCCCTGGCATCCTCTGTCAGACTTGGAATATTAATTCCCCTCAAAAATTCCACTACATCAGCCCTATTAATATTGCTACTTATATAGAGATTGGAGAAAAAAGAGCTAAGCATTTGGGCTATTTCTTCTCTTTCTGTGGTTATGCTGCCATCCTCCCTCCTCAGAGCTATAATACCACATTCCTCACCTTGATTTTTAAGTAATCTTGACAATGTCTTATTTGGTTTCCCTTTCTCAAAAAAGTTAAATTGCCCACTAAAGAATAGTTTATTTTGTGCCTTTTTAAGTAGATATTCTTTATATTCCTCTTGAGATGCCTTCAATTCTAACAGCCGTTCACCCCCACTGTCCTCATCTATCCCTGCTTCTAATGTTGCCACTTTACTATTCAGTGTTGATTCTTCCTGTGAAAATTCCTTTTTCTTTTTATGAATTCACCCTATATATAGGCCCCTCAAATATGCCTTCATGGTATCCCATACTACCTGAGGGTTCGCTGACTTATGATTAATCTCCCAGAATGCCTCTATTTCCTGTCTAAACCAGTCCTGGTCTCCCACTAATTCTATCCAGTGGGGGTTGAGCCGAAAGCCCAACCTTTTCCCACCCATTGCCTTACCTCCGATTTCCACCACCACTGGGCAATGGTCCGATAGGGTTTTATCTTTATACTGCACCCTACTGGTCCAGGTCATCGCATTCTTATCACAAAGACATAGGTCAATTCGGGAAGCAGTGTTATATGAGGTACTAAAGTATGAGTACTGTCTTACTCCTGGGTTTAATTTCCGCCACCCATCAACCCAATTCATCTCTCCACAGTACCTCGCCAATGCTGTTTCACTCCCCCCTACATTCCTACCTAATTTGTATCTGTCCATACTAGGGTCCATTACATTATTCAAATCTCCAACTATCCATAATGCCGCATGTGTCTTACTTTCTCTATAACTCACGAGGTCCCTCAGAACATCCACTCTAAAAGGTGGAGGAATATAAACAAAAAGATAATGGCCCTATTTTCCCATATTCCATAAAGAAATACGTATCGACCATACTTGTCTACCTTTGCATTTTTAGTTTCGAATGGTACCTTCCTATGGACATATACTGATACTCCCACGGAGTAAGAAGAGAGTCTGGAATGGTATTCTTCTTTGGCCCACTTCCTTGGTAGTATCTGCTCATCTCTTGACCTATGGGTCTCGACTAAGCATATGATCGCAGGAAGGCACCCCCGAATATAATCAAAGATTGCACACTTTTTAATTCTATCCGACATGCAGACTAACAATTTAAGCATAAACATCTTAACCTAAAAAAAAAAACTCCTTCCATCTTCCCGTGCCAATCCCTCCCCCCCTTCCCCCTGCCCTTCCCCCCCACACCCCCTCCCCATAATGCACCGTACTTCTACTATGCATTCCTATCCTAGTGACACCCCAAAGGTCCCCCCCACCCCCCCTCCCCCCTGAGACGTAGATTTAATACTCAGCTATTACTTCCAACCCCTAATGCCACAATAGTATCTTATATTACATGCCTTCTTTATCCATCCAATCTGAGACTTCCTGTGGGGTTCCAAATATTGTTACCTTTCCCTTATGCTCTACCCGGAGTCTCGTTGGAAACAAAAGAGAGAAAGGCACCCCCGCATTCTTTAGCCGCCTTTTTATCTCCCGAAAGGATGCACTTTTCCTCTGGGTCTACCAGGAGAAATCCGGATATACAAAAATATTCTGCCCATTGTACTGTAGGTCCCTCACCTCTCTTGCCCTCCTAAGGATAGTATCCCTATCCTGGGAGGTATATAACTTAATTAGGATTGTCCTAGGGGGGCCCCCCGGAGGGGGTATCTGCCTTGGTAGCAGAAACTGGATAGCAGATTCCCCCCCTCCGCCCCTTTAGGAAACCCCACCATCCTTATATTACAACATCTAGATCTATCTTCAAGGTCAGTGAGCTTATCTTTGATGGATATCTTCTCTTTTTTCAAATCATTAACCTCCTCCTCCAGAACCTTAATCCTATTTTCTGTTTTAGGGTCTTCTTCCTCCAGTCTGGAAATCCTATCTCTCATCTTAGTCATATCGTCTCTTATCAGAGATACCTCAGTAGATACCACACCCAGTTGTTTATTTATCTCCTCAATTGCACAGTTAGATTTTTTTACCCCTCCCAAGATCTCCTCCAACATCTGAGTTCCCATAGGGGGCACAGTCTGCCTATCCTCAGTTTCTTCCACCTCCAAAACCGAGTACCTAGAGCCTGTTTTACTAGGGGAGAGATCCTTCTGGGTTCTAGTTTTAACACCCACAGCTGGAGACTTCCATATTTTATCCAGTTTACCCATAGCCCCCTTATCTTTTTGTGGCGAGCTGCCCCCTGATCTTCTGGGGTTCACCTTAGGGGCCATTTCTCCCGCTTTATCTCTTCGCTTTATATTTGTGAGGTGTACATATCGAACCAGGGTGTCACCTATTATCTTAGCGACTTTATGCACCATAGGCCCCTCCCACCCAGAAATTTACATCCAATTATTTACAACATACAAAGGTGAGGATTCACAGTCCCACACGGCTCTGGGATGCGCTTTTAACAGAGGGTATCACAGCCTGATCTAGCAGTATCCACCACCAAATATAGCATACTAATATGCAACTAAAGAATCGTTAGCGTGTTCACGCTCCCCCTGATAGTCCGATCTCCCCCTAGAGTCACTGATCTTATTGGGTCCAGGGAGAGGGTCCAATTCCATGGAAGAGGGGGTCTGCTAAGGCCAAGTTGTTCGGTTTAGTCCGTGAGTCCAGGTTTCTCCAAGTCGCTAGGAGGAGTGACCAGGCAGGGGGTCTGGCGTCCAGTATTGTCTATTCCACATGGGACCAGTGCTGGGGGCTGCTGCTGTTCAAAATATTGCCGAGGTATTAATAACTGGTTTCACCGGCTTAAAGGCTGTTAAGATAATTATCACATGTAGCATCAGATCGTTTTCTCAATTCCTCTCTCCTTTCCACAAGAAAGGGTCTGGTCCGGCCTAATCAAGTCCCAGCAAGGAGTAGCGGAGCTCCACACGTACCCCTCACCACCTCCACGCCGCTATACCGCGCTGTGAGGCAGGTGCCACCATATATGGGCTCCCGGAGCAAGCCCAAAACTCCTCTCAGTGACTGGCCACAAAGTCCACACCTCCCTCTCTCTCACCTCCTCTCCGGCGTCTCCTTCCGCAGCACACGGGGGGAGAGAAGACATCCGCCCCCCCCACCTCCGCCTCCCGTCCGACAACGGGTCGCGCCACCACCATCTCACTCCTCCCGTGGCCAAATCCAGCGCCCCCAGCTCTCACAGGGCATCCGGGTAGGCAAGCATTGCTGGCGGCGTTACTCTGTGAGTATCCCGGCATCCTGGGGTCAGCGTCAGCATCAGCTCCACGTCCGTCCCGAGGGCTCAGGGGGCGGGGCCGGAGCCCCGGAGCGCGCGGCCCTAGCTCATGCCGCCGTCACTTCCTTATTCCCATCTATTTTTATTTTTACTTTTAGATCTATTTTTTTATTTTATTTTTACATTTCCATTTATTTTTATTTATTCGTTTTACATTATATTTATTATCTATTATTCTCTATTCATATTTATATTCTTATTTTCATTTTTATTTATTTTCATCTCTTTTATTTTTAATTTTTATTTCAGTTTATTTAGTCTGTATATTTTAAATATCTTGTTGTTTGCTACATTTATCGTTTTCGATGTTTACAATATATATGACACTGTATTCAATGGCGAACGCATGTATATTGATACTAAATGTGAACATTGTTCTATCAAGATGAAATAACCCTTTGGTTTCTGTTCCCCTCCGCTATTTGTGGAAGATCTAAACAGAAACACACCTGTTACAATTAGACAGGCAACATGTATAAAAGCACTTTGAGCTTCACTGTTAAAGATATCTCTACTGAGGAAAGGGTCGTTTACAAAGTACCCTGAAACGCGTCTAGAGAAAGAGACTATTACCGCATGACCACCGCAATCCACTAACCGCAACTTCCTACCTCCGATACCACTCCTGCCAAGCTCCGTTATACGCTGCTTTTACACCTGGCTGTATTTTACCTGCTTCACCACCAGACGCCGAGAGATTCTCCACTAGGCTTTACTTTGTCCCCAGAGTAGATCCATCTGTCTCAGAGTGTGCTTCCATCTCTGGAGTAATCCATCTAACTCCGTGACCGGCGACTTCTCTTAGGCCTGTGGCAACCGGGCCCCTCACCGCAAGCGCATGCCAGCGCTGGACATAGCCTCCACAGCACTTGCCATCTGCCTCTCGGACGTCCAGCCATACAATCACATCATCCATGGGAGTTGGTAACTATATTACTATATGAACTGTTTCAAATTCTACAATCACGGAGTGCACTTTATAAAAAGTGAACTATGCTGGTTTACACAAAATTGGATGGAAGAATATACCATACATGCGGATTTTAAATTATTAAATTATTTTATTACTATACTATCACCTCCCCACAAGGGCCCTGTGGAAGGAGATATTTATGTATTTGATTTATACTATTTATATTATTTTTACATTTATGTCTTATCTGTAATTAAATGATGAATAAAATTTAATATAAAATAAAGTGAAGCACAGTCCGACTCTATTCCTTTGCAATTTTATCATCATGTACCATTTATGGTATTAGTCTAGAGGCTTTTGCTACCCCCTTTTTTCCTTATAAACTACTTTATATTTGTATTTTTTGGTGTAAATACTTTCCATATAGCCTCGACTAATTTATTTTGTGAGCTGCACATACCCCAATTTTTTCTATTAATCTATAATATATCAAAAGTTTTTTTGATGAGAGGTACCCTTTAAACACTCTTGGGTAGTGTTATTGTTAAATTTACTGGTCATTTTATCAGTAATAAAATTTAATTTTGCAGAATGCTAACCGTTACACAATGGAAAGCTTGTGTGTGATTTTTTAATGAAAAAAAAAAATTTGATGGAGAGGGATTAACTCTGCTTGATAATTTTTGGCGATTAGAATCCTTTTGCCATCTGATTTTTTTGGAGACAGATGCGCTTACACACTTGTAATAATTTTTTTAACCAAATTTCAAACATTGTGTGGTTTATTATTTTTGAGAAGAATGTCTTTTGGTGGTCCACCATCCTGCATTGTAGAGTCTTCTGAACTGCTGTATATGCGCTTGTTTTAACAAAAAGGTATTTTATCAGACAATTTTTAAAAAAAATTGCGTTTTTTTTGGGGTGGATTGTGAAGCCCGGGTGTGTACTCGTGCATCAGCCAACTCCAGGCTGTGTCTTTCAGACCATCTATGGGTTACTGATGCAGCTAAGGTGGGGCCTTGGTCTAGGAATTTCAATTAAAAAAAAAAATTCAACAATTGTGCGGTTCATAATTTTTGAGAAGAAAGTCTTTGGGTGGTCCACCGTCCTGCCTTATAGAGTCTTCTGAAATGTTGGATATGCGCTTGTGCTTACATAAAGTTGTAAATTAAAAAAAAAAAAATCATACAATTTTGATGATTTTGGGGTGGATTGTGAAGCCCCATGTGTACTGGTGCATCAGCCAACTCCAGGCTGCAATAAATGGGTTCCTGATGCCGCAGAGGTGGGGCCTGGGTCTGGGAATTTAAAATATTTGGATTGCGGGTACTACAAAAAAAGATGGACACACCCTTATCCGTTCAGTGGAGCGCGCCTGCGGCCCCGGACATCTGAGGGCATAACAAACCTGTTATTGCTCGATCTCAGGAGAAGGGGGGTTCATCATCGGGAGAAGAGAGTTGCAGGGTGCCCTTGAGTCAGCAAGGCGGTAGGTTGGCAGTCAGCGTGGTGTGGCAGTAGTGGAAATTCTGGAGCCAAACGTGGCCGGGGGAGGCCACCTGCTTCGCGGCAGCTTACCTTTCAGGGAGTTAGCGGGTTACCAGCATCGGTCGATGAAAGATAGAGACACTCTAATCCGTTCAGTGGAGCGTGCCAGCGGCCCCGGAAATTAGAGGGCATAACCTGGCATTGCTCGATCTCGCAATTGATCATGCAAAGGTAGGGGGTTATTAAAGCCTCTTGGGTACTGCTAAGGCCTACTCTTGACTGCTCCTGGGGCAATGTATGGGGTTCTTAAACACTCTTGGGTAGTGTTTTTTTTTATTTTATTTACTGATAATTTTATCAGTAATAAAATTGAATTTTCCAGAATACTAATCGTTACACAACGGAACGCTTGTTACGTGTGATTTTTTAATGAAAAAATAAAATAAAAAATACGGACAGGGATTAACTCTGCTTCATCATTTTGGGCAAAAAAAGTCCTTTGGTGATCTGATCTTTTGGAGACAGATGCGCTTACACACATATTGAATTAGTTTTTGTAAAAAAATTTCAATCATTGTGGGGTTTATTATTTTTGAGAAGAATGTCTTTGGGTGGTCCACCGTCCTGCATTATAGAGTCTTGTGAACTGTTGGATATGCGCTTGTTCTTACACAAAGGTATTTCTTTAAAAAATTTCTAAAATGTTGTTGTTTTTTGGAGGTGATTGTGAAGCCCGGGTGTGTACTGGTGCATCAGCCAACTCCAGGCAATATATGGGTTCCTGATGCCGCAGAGGTGGGGCCTGGGTCTGGAAATTTCTAATTTTTGGATAGCGGGTGCTACCTATGAGAAATCTTTGTCAACAATTTCATATATTGTGTTGTTTTTTTGGGGGGGGATTATGAAGCCCTGGTGTGTACTCTTGTATCAGCCAACTCCAGGCTGTGTCATGCAGGCAATATATGGGTTACTGATGCCACAGGGGTGGGGCCTGGTTCTGGAAATTTCAAATTTTTGGATAGCGGATGCTACCAATGAGAAATCTTTGACAAAAATTTCTCATTGTGTTGATTTTGGAGGGGGGATTGTGAAGCCCTGGTGTGTACTGGTGCATCAGCCAACTCCAGGCTGTGTCCTTCAGGCAATATATGGGTTACTGATGCCGCAGAGGTGGGGCCTGGGTCTGTTAATTTCAAATTTTTGGATAACGGGTGCTACCAATGAGAAAGCTTTGTCAAAAATTTCATATATTGTGTTGTTTTTTTTTGGGTGATTGTGAAGCCCTGGTGTGTAGTGTACTAGTGCATCAGCCAACTCCACGCTGTGCCATTCAGCCACTAAATGGTCTCCTCTTGCTGCCAACATGTCCACGCTATGTCATTCAGTCACTATATGGTCTCCTGACACTGATGCCACCACCAGGCTCTGTCATTGTGCTGCTGTGCGGCAGTGATTCTAAGAGCGATGCCGGTAATCTGCATACTATTCTGAATATCAGTATTATTTCACTAGCCCAGCACACTCCATATGCGTTTTAGGACACAGCAAAGTGTTCTATACCCCTATAGAGGCTGTATGTAGGCTAGAAATAGCCTTTTTTAATATCGATTTGCCGCAAATAAATTTGGATCGAAACAAACTTTTCGGGAAAATTTGCCGAATCGAATTTTTGAAAAGTTTGCTCATCTCTACCGATAATCTGTGGAGGTTAAGGCCGATAGCCAATAATTTATACCAATATTCCGGTATAAGTTATCGGCTATTTATCCCCCCGCGACAACGCTGCAGATCACTGATTTAAAGCGGGTGCTTGAAATCAATGAACTGCAGCGGCTTTTGCGGTGCCATAGACCACCGCTGCCACTCGCATCTCTCCCCTGCCTGTCCGGGGGTCCTCCTAAGTCCTATCACCGCGACCGCCCTCCCCCCCCACCGCTGCACCGCTCCGCGCTCCCTACCGCGCCACTGCACCACGCCGCACCCCCCACCGCACTGCCCCGGCCCCATTGCCTCCCCCATCCCCGGTTTTATAATTACCTGTTCCCGTGGTCCACTCTACATCTGGCTCCGGTGGTGTCCTCCTGAGCTGTCACTGTGCGCACTGACGGTGACGTCGCGTCATGTCACTCGTCATTGTGCACAGCGTAACGCAGGACACAGAAGGAGCCAGAAGTAGCGTGGACCCCGGCATGCCAAGTTTTGCAACACTTGGAGGCATTCTGGTTGGTAAACACAGATATAGAGGTAAGGGGACAGATTGTTCAGCAAAATTACATATTTTTTAAACCCAGACATTCTGGGGGAGATTCACAAAAACTACTGTAATTTCTGTTCCAGCGATATTATTCACAATTTTTTTTTTCTCCTTACATTTCAAATGAATCTTTTGCTGCTTTGAAAATATGTGAAAATTCATTTTTGCACCACTTTTTTTTTTTTGTGCCAAAATTGTCGTTTTTTGCGCCAACTTTTACATCCAGGAAAATTCTGGTGGAAACATCTCACGAAATATTCCATGGTTACTAGTGCCCAGACAAGTGATAACTGTATAAATAAAACATTTCTGAGCTTAAATGTGAGTGCAGGTGCAGTTACCAAGAATTTTTTTTAAATAAAAGTGTATATATATATATATATATATATATATATATAACATTATTCGATAATAATTTTCTTTTATTAATACTTACATAACCCCCCCCCCCAAAAAAAAAAAAAAAAAAAAAACACTAAACAATAAAACTGCAACCATTTCTGTGATTTCTACACTATCAAAAAGCTGGTGTGAAATTTTTGATGTAAACTGGACTCTCACCCCACGTATAAATATCATGTAAAGCAGAAAATATACGCGGACACGCCCACTTTTACAAAACTGACGTGAACAGTGTAAACTGCGGCACAAAGCTCTTTAAACATGTGGTGATACTTTTCGCGCAAAAATTGATTTTTCATTTTATTTTTGGGTGCAAAATTATTTGAGAATCTCCCACTCTGTGTACTTTATACAGATTTATGATTTTACTATTATGCAGAGTTTTGTTCGGCCCACCTGCTGCTCCAGCACTTCTAGCTATGAGCAGTGAGCAGTGTACCATGGGAGGTAGAAAAGGAGTGCACGGTAGAGCGAGGGGGGGGGGGGCGTTTCTATATTTGCACAAAATTTATCAAAGGACATGCACAATTTTAGTAAATCTTGAGCAACAGTGTAAATTAGAGAAGCAGTGTAAAGGGGTAGAACTGTGTCTACAATAGACACCTAATGATACATGTCCCCCACTGCCCCTATATACACACACATGGCCATCATACGCAGCTTCTATATGCACATACACTGCCACTATATAGACACACATCCATCATAAATACCGTATTTATCGGGGTATACCACGCACCGGCCTATAACACGCACCCTCATTTTACCACGGATATTTGGGTAAAAAAAGTTTTTTACCCAAATATCCATGAAAAAATGAGGGTGCGTGTGTGCGCGTGTATACCCCGATATACCCCCAGGAAAGGCAGGGGGAGAGAGGCCGTCGCTGCCCGCTTCTCTCCCCCTGCCTTTCCTGGGGTCTAGAGCGCTGCTCTCGGCCCTTCTCACCCCCTGGTTATCGGCGCCGCTGCCCGTTCTGTCCCCCTGACTATCGGTGCCGGCGCCGATAGCCAGGGGGAGAGAAGCGGCGCCGACAGCCAGGGGGAGAGAAGGGGCAGCGGCACCCATTGCCGGCGCCGCTGCCCCGTTGCCTCCCCCCATCCCCGGTGGCATAATTACCTGAGTCCGGTCCGCGCTGCTCCAGGCCTCCGTCGTGCGTCCCCAGCGTCGTTGCTATGCACGGCGCGGCGCACTGACGTCATGCGCCGCGCCGTTCAGCGCATAGCAATGACGCCGGGGACGCAAGACGGAGGCCTGGAGCAGCGCGGACCGGACTCAGGTAATTATGCCATCGGGGATGGGGGGAGGCAACGGGGCAGCGGCGCCGGCAATGGGTGCCGCTGCCCCTTCTCTCCCCCTGGCTGTCGGCGCCGCTTCTCTCTCCCTGGCAATCGGCGCCGGCACCGATAGTCAGGGGGACAGAACGGGCAGCGGCGCCGATAACCAGGGGGTGAAAAGGGCCGACAGCAGTAGACCCCAGGAAAGGCAGAGGGAGAGAAGCGGGCAGCGACGGCCTCTCTCCCCCTGCCTTTCCTGGTGGTGTATCGGCGTATAACACGCACACAGACTTTAGGCTAAAAATTTTTGCCTAAAAAGTGCGTGTTATACGCCGATAAATACGGTATATACACTGGCCCACATTTATCATTGTAGGTGTAAGTGAAGCATTTTTTTGTGTGCTGGTAATGTGTAGGAGCACCATATTTATTAAATGTTCACAGAGCATATGATAAATTTTGTGCAGGTCACATTTTCTCAAATTTCTCTCTTCACATACACTAAAAATCTACGCCAGGTCTGGGATGGTGTAGTTTTAGAGACTTTTCAGTGGCTTTGCGCCTTTTTACAAAAAGGCGCAGTTCATAAATCCCTTCTATATCATGTGTATTGCCAAAATCAGTTGATTGCAACTCAAAATCAGCAGAAATGTGTAAACAAAAAGGCGCAAATAAACTCTGCTTGCGCCTTTTTGTGCCTTTTGTAGACAAAAAACAGTCTAAAGACAATGATAAATGTCGGCCACTGCCTCTATATACACACACTGCCCCTTTATACACACATGGCTAGGGCTGCAACGATTAATCGATGCAATAGATAAAAAATCGATAACGGGATTGTCGACTAATCCCGTTATCGAATAATCGCCCGATTCGTTGTCTGCCACCAGTGGCGGCAGTGAATGAATGAATGAAGCCGACATGTCTCCGCCGCTGCCCTGCTCCTAGTGCAATCAGCCACCGCCGGGACATGTTTATTCTATGCTGCTCATCTCTGTCGGGTAAAGAGATGAGCAGCAGAGAATAGACATATCCTGGCGCTGCGCTAGGAGCAAGGCAGCAGTGGGGACATGTCGGGCTGCGGCAGCAGGGCCCCCTTTAGACTGCAGCCCCCACCCTTGTATACAGCTCACCTACAGCTGTACTCTGCCGCGTACTGCCGCTCCGCTGCCCCGTTCTCTCGTCCGCATCACGTTGTCCTATGGAGGACCATGTGACATACATGTCACTCCTCCTCCTCCTCCCCTGCGCCCGACGTAACGTTACGAAGTGACGTGTGTGTCACATGGTCCTCCATAGCACAACGTGATGCGGACGGGAGAACTGTGCAGCGGAGCGGCAGCCCCCGACAGAGGACAGCTGCAGGTGAGCTGTCTACAAGGGTGGGGGCCTGCGGTCTAAAGGAGGGCCCTGCTGTCTAAAGGAGGACCCTGCTGTCTAAAGGGGGTCCCTGCTGTCTAAAGGGGGGGGTCCTGCTGTCTAAAGGGGGAGGCCCTGCTGTCTAAAGGGGGGGGCTGCTATCTAAAGGGGGGGAGTCTTCTGTCTAAAGGGGGGGCCCTGCTGTCTAAAGGGGGGCCCTGCTGTCTAAAGGGGGGGGCCCTGCTGTCTAAAGGGGGGGGGGGCTGCTGTCTAAAGGGGGGGGGCTGTCTAAAGGGGTCTGTAAAAGCAATGTTCTACAGTCTGCATATACACATGTGTATAGGAGTGCTATATAAAAAAAAAAAGTAAAAAAAAGAAAGAAAATAAATTACATTTACTTCTCCCCCAATAAAAATTAGCTCCCCCATTTCCTATAGCTATACAAAAAAAGTTAAATAATTATTTTTTTTTAATATTTGATACTACCGCATGCTAACTGTCTGAACTATTAAAATATTAGTGAATCATTAACATTTTTTTTTTTTTATAGTTTAATAGTTACCCATGCGGCAGTATCAAATTACGCTGGTTTCTGTACAGGATCATTAATAATGATCCTGTACAGCAACCGGTTTAACCCCTTGGGGACGGAGCCCATTATGACCCTAAGGACCGGAGCATTTTTTGCAAATCTGACCACTGTCACTTTAAGCATTAATAACTCTGGGATGCTTTTACTTATAAATTTGATTCCGAGATTGTTTTTTCGTGACATATTCTACTTTATGTTAGTGGTAAATTTTCGGCGATACTTGCATCCTTTCTTGGTGAAAAATTCAAAAATTTCATGAAAAATTTGAAAATGTTGCATTTTTCTATCTTTGAAGCTCTCTGCTTATAAGGAAAATGGATATTCCAAATAAATTATATATTGATTCACATATACAATATGTCTACTTTATGTTTGCATCATAAAATTGATGAGTTTTTAGTTTTGGAAAACATCAGAGGGCTTCAAAGTTCAGCAACAATTTTCCAATTTTTCGCAAAATTTTCAAAATCGGAATTTTTCAGGGACCAGTTCAGGTTTGAAGTGGATTTGAAGGGTCTTCTGGTTAGAAATACCCGATAAATGACCCCATTATAAAAACTGCACCCCTCAAAGTATTCAAAATGACATTCAATAAGTGTGTTAACCCTTTAGGTGTTTCACAGGAATAGCAGCAAAGTGAAGGAGAAAATTCAAAATCTTAATTTTTTACACTGGCATGTTCTTGTAGACCCAGTTTTTGAATTTTTACAAGGGGTAAAAAAAAAAATCCTCTCAAAATTTGTAACCCAATTTCTCTCGAGTAAGAAAATACCACATATGTGTATGTCAAGTGTTCGTCGGGTGCACTAGAGGGCTCAGAAGCGAAGGAGCAACAATGGGATTTAGGAGAGTGAGTTTTTCTGAAATGGTTTTTGGGGGGCATGTCCCATTTAGGAAGCCCCTATGGTGCCAGGACAGCAAAACCCCCCACATCGCACACTATTATGGAAACGACACCCCTCAAGGAACGTAACAAGGGGTACGGTGAGCCTTAACACCCCACAGGTGTTTGACAACTTTTTGTTAAAGTCGGATGTGTAAATGAAAAAAAATATTTTTCCACTAAAATGCTGGTTTTTCCCCAAATTTTACTTTTTTACAAAGGGTAATAGGAGAAAATGCCCCCCAAAATTTGTAACCCCATTTCTTCTGAGTATGGAAATACCCCATGTTTGGAGAAGTTCAAGTGCACTGCGAGCGAACTACAACGCTCAGATGAGAAGGAGCGCCATTGAGCTTTTAGAGAGATAATTTGTTTGGAATGGAAGTTGGGGGCCATGTGCATTTACAAAGCCCCCCGTGGTGCCAGAACAGTGGACCTCCCCACATGTGACCCCATTTTGGAAACTACACCCCTCACGGAATGTAATAAGGGGTACAGTGAGCATTTACACCCCACTGGCGTTTGACAGATCTTTGGAACAGTGGGCTGTGCAAACAAAAAAATTACATTTTTCATTTTCACTGACCACTGTTCCAAAAATCTGTCAGACCCCTGTGGGGCGTAAATGCTCACTGTACCCCTTATTATACTACGTGAGGGGTGTAGTTTCAAAAATGGGATCACATGTGGGTATTTATTTTTTTGGGTTTATGTCAGAACCGCTGTAAAATCAGCCACCCCTGTGCAAATCACCAATTTAGGCCTCAAATGTACATAGTGCGCTCTCACTCTTGAGCCTTGTTATGCGCCCGCAGAGCATTTTACGCCCACATATGGGGTATTTCCGTACTCAGGAGAAATTGCGTTACAAATTTTGGGGGTCTTTTTTTCCTTTTACCTCTTGTGAAAATAAAAAGTAAAGGGCAACACCAGCATGTTAGTGTAAAAAATTTTTTTTTTTTTTACACTAACAGGCTGGTGTAGACCCCAACTTTTCCTTTTCATAAGGGGTAAAAGGAGAAAAAGCCCCCCAAAATTTGTAGTGCAATTTCTCCCGAGTACGGAGATACCCCATATGTGTCCCTAAACTGTTTCCTTGAAATACGACAGGGCTGAGAGAGCGCCATGCGCATTTGAGGACTAAATTAGGGATTGCATAGGGGTGGACATAGGGGTATTCTACGCCAGTGATTCCCAAACAGGGTGCCTTCAGCTGTTGCTAAACTCCCAGCATGCCTGGACAGTCAGTGGCTGTACGGAAATGCTGGGAGTTGTTGTTTTGCAACAGCTGGAGGCTCCATTTTGGAAACACTGCTGTACAATACGTTTTTCATTTTTATTGGGGGGGGGGGCAGTGTAAGGGGGTGTTTATGTAGTGTTTTACTCTTTATTAGGTGTTAGTGTAGTGTAGTGTTTTTAGGGTACATTCACACTGACGGGTTACGGTGAGTTTCCTGCTAGGAATTTGCGCTGCGGCGAAAAATTTGCCTCAGCTCATACTTGAAGCAGGAAACTTGGTGTAAACCCGCCCGTGTGAATGTACCCTGTACGTTCACATGGGGGGAGGGGGGGGCAAATCTCCAGCTGTTTCAAAACTACAACTCCCAGCATGCACGGTCTGTCAGTACATGCTGGGAGTTGTAGTTTTGCAACAGCTGGAGGCACACTGGTTGGAAAACCTTCAGTTAGGTTCTGTTACCTAACTCAGTATTTTCCAACCATTGAGCCTCCAGCTGTTGCAAAACTACAACTCCCAGCATGCACTGTCTGTCAGTACATGCTGGTAGTTGTAGTTCTAAAACAGCTGGAGGCACACTGGTTGAAAATACTGAGTTGGGTTCTGTTACCTAACTCAGTATTTTCCAACCAGTGTGCCTCCAGCTGTTGCAAAACTACAATTCCCAGCATGACTGATCACAGAAGGGCATGCTGGGAGATGTAGTTATGCAACAGCTGGAGGTACACAACTACAACTCCCAGCATGCCGAGACAGCTGTTTGCTGTGTGGGCATGCTGGAATTTGTAGTTTTGCAACATCTGGAGTGCTACAATTTAGAGACCACTGAACAGTGATCTCCAAACTGTGGACCTCCAGATGTTGCAAAACTACAACTCCCAGCATGCCCAGACAGCAAACAGCTGTGTGGGCATGCTAGGAGTTGTAGTTTTGCAAGATCTAGAGGGCAGTATAGAGATCACTGTGCAGTGGTCTCTAAACTGCAGACCTCCAGCTGTTGCAAAACTACAAATTCCAGCATGCCCACACAGCAAACAGCTGTCTGGGCATGCTGGGAGTTGTAGTTTTGCAACATCTGGAGGGCTCCAGTCTAGAGACCACTATAGTGGTCTCAGACTGTAGCCCTCTAGATGTTGCTAGGCAACTACTCACCCGCTTCCGTCTCGCATCCGGGAGCCGTCCTCTTTTGCCACACGCCGCCACAGATCTCCGTCGCCGCCCGCCGATCCCCGTCGCTCCGCTGCCTCCGGAGGGGTAAGTGGACTCCGGCGCCGCTCCTCTTCGTTTTCCCCGTTCTGCCCCGCCTATTGTGGGAGGGCAGGACGGGGAAAACTAAAGTAAACCCCTCCGCCCCAGATCTGCTATTGGTGGTCGCGTCTAGACCACCAATAGCAGAGATAGGAGGGGTAGCAACTCTGCCACCTCACTCCTATCGCTTTAGGGGGATCGTGGTTGTCTTAGACACCCGCGATCCCCCTTCTATTCCGGGTCACCATAGACCCGTAATGACCCGGAATCGGCGCAAATCGCAAGTGTGAATTCACTTGCGATTTGCGCCGATCGCCGACATGGGGGGTCTAATGACCCCCCTGGGCATTTGCACGGGGTGCCTGCTGATAGATATCAGCAGTCACCCCGGCCCGGTCCCTGCCCGGCGCGCGGCGGGGGCCGAAATTCCCACGGGCGTATGGATACGCCCTTCGTCCTTAAGTACCAGGACGCAAGGGCGTATGCATACGCCCTTCGTCCCCAACAGGTTAAACTTGAATAAATTTTTTTTTTTATAAAATTGCTGCTATTTGATCACATCACATGCTAGAAACTTTTAATATGGCCGTTGTACATAGTTTTTCAAGTAGAATCAGCTGAACCCCTTTTTTATGGCATTTTGACATTTTTTCCAATTAATTGATTAATCGATAAAATAATCGACAACTAATCGATTATTAAAATAATCGTTAGCTGCAGCCCTACACATGGCCATCATACACACATACACAGCTTCTATACGTATATACACTGCCACTACATATACACACACTGCCATCATACACACATATACAACCACTATATACACATACACTGCCACTGTATATACACACACATCCATCATAAATATATATACACTGCCTCTATATACACACACTGCCCCTTTGTACACACATGGCCATCATACACATACACAGCTTCTATATGCATATACACTGCCCCTATATATACACACACTGCCATCATACACACATATACAGCCACTATATACACATACACTGCCACTGTATATACACACACACACACAGCCATCATACACACATATACAGCCACTATATACAAACACTGCCACTGTATATATACACACACATCCATCATGAATATATATACACTGCCTCTATATATACATACACTGCCACTGTATATACACTGACATCCATCATAAATATATACACTGCCTCTATATACACACACTGCCCCTTTATACACACATGGCCATCATATACATACACAGCTTCTATATGCATATACACTGCCACTATATAGACACACACTGCCATCATACACATACACAGCTTCTATATGCATATACATTGCCCCTATATAGACACACACTGCCATCATACACATATATACAGCCACTATATACACATACACTGCCACTGTATATACACATACAGCCATAATAAATATATACACTGCCTCTATATACACACACTGCCCCTTTATACACACACATGGCCATCATACACACGCACACACACACACACAGCTTCTATATACACACACTGCCCCTTTATACACACATGGCCATCATACACATACACAGCTTCTATATACACACAGTGCCCCTTTATACACACATGGCCATCATACACACATACACAGCTTCTATATGCATATACACTGCCACTATATAGACACACACTGCCATCATACACATACACAGCTTCTATATGCATATACACTGCCATTATATAGACACACACTGCCATCATACACACATATACAGCCACTATATACACACATACACTGCCACTGTATATACACACACATCCATCATAAATATATACACTGCCTCTATATACACACACTGCCCCTTTATACACACATGGCCATCATACACATACACAGCTTCTATATACACACACTGCCCCTTTATACACACATGGCCATCATACACACATACACAGCTTCAATATACACACATTGCGCAGGGATGTGGAAATCCTATCGCCCGACGCCCGGGACATGTAGTTTCGGGCGCTGGGCAGGTGAATTTGTCATAGATTTAGCCCTGTATTGGACAAGCAGGGACAGACCGACTTCCCCCTTATTTTTCTTTTATGCCGGTGTGAGGCGCAGGAGCCTATGCAAGTCTGAACCTCACACCGGCGCTCAGGGTGTATGGAGGGGCGGTGGCGGCCCTCAGCTGATTTCAGTAGCCGGGGGCCGCTGCTCAGAGCCCCCCCAGCCGGTGTGAGGGGATCTCACCTTACAGCTCCTCCCCTCCGCTCTTCAAAGTTTGCCGAAGCTAGAGCCTGGAGGAGCGAGGGCAGAGCCCGAGGTCACACGTCTGCAGGAGATGATTAAGCCACGCCCCCTCATCCCCCCTCCCGGAGTATGGAGAGCTCAGCTCTGCATAATACAAGACAGGAGGAGAATGAGGACGTACACAGCTCCTCCCCTCCCCTGCTTTGTCTACACAGGACCTAATTTATAACGGGGAGGTTTCAAGTTTTCACAGGGGAAAATACTGAGCAGGGGGAGGGGAGAGGACATGTGTGAGGAGACATACTGCACTGCACTGCACGGGCTAGGGATTTCACCTCACACCGGCTCAGGTGGTTGTATGTAATGTATGATTGGGGGGGGGGGGGTGTATCAGCGGCAGGTGTATGTATGATGTGTGCATATGTATGGTGTATGTGTCATGTGTATATATGATGCGTGTATGTGTGATGTTTGTATGTAATGTATGATATAGGGGGCAGTGGCAGGTGTATGTATGATGTGTGCAAATATATGGTGTGAGTGTATGTGTATATATGATGTGTGTAGTGTGTATGGTGTATGTGTGTATGTAATGTATGATGTGGGGTGGGCAGCAGCAGGTGTATGTATGATGTGTGCATATGTATGGTGTATATTTATGGTGTGAGTGTATGTGTATATATGATGTGTGTATGGTGTATGTGTGTATGTAATGTATGATGTGGGGTGGGCAGCAGCAGGTGTATGTATGATGTGTGCATATGTATGGTGTATATTTATGGTGTGAGTGTATGTGCATATATGATGTGTGTATGGTGTATGTGTGATGTGTGTATGTAATGTATGATATAGGGGGCAGTGGCAGGTGTATGTATGATGGGGAGATTCATCAATGTATATAGAGTAATTTTAAGTGTATTTTCTTGCGCAAAATCTTGCGCAATGATATTTTCTGCGTTCTTTTTGTGCGTCTTTTTTGGTGGAACTTTTCTACAGATGTCACCCTTCGGGTGTACCGTAGAGCCATTTTTCCCATAGACATCGATTTACTAACTGTGGGGTTTTTTTTTGGACGCACAAAAAGAACGCAAGTGTCATTTTTTTGCGCAAATATACACCACCTCGGAGGACACGTACCAAAGTGTGTATTTTCACACAATAAGGACTGAAACTCCCATCATAGACAGACTCTGCCCATGATGGAAGTTATAGTCTAGGGGCTGAGGTGCAGATCGCACTGGGTCATTATCCAGAGACCCGCTGCGATCCGCATTTATTAACTGTAAAAGCCGGCGATACATGTGGCTTCACTGCGCAATTTCTAAGGCAATTTCTCCCGAGTACGGCGATACCCCATATGTGACCCTAAAATGTTGCCTTGAAATACGACAGGTCTCCAAAGTGAGAGACCGCCATGCGCATTTGAGGCCTAAATTAGGGTTTTGCATAGGGGTGGACATAGGTGTATTCTATGCCAGTGTTTCCCAAACAGGGTGCTTCCAGCTGTTGCAAAACTCCCAACATGCCTGGACAGTCAATGGCTGTCCGGCAATACTGGGAGTTGTTGTTTTGCAACAGCTGGCGGCTCCATTTTGGAAACAGTGCCGTACCAGACGTTGTTCATATTTATTGGGGAGGGGAGGGGGGCTGTGTAGCGGTATGTGTATATATAGTGTTTTTTACTTATTTTATTTAAGTGCAGTGTAGTGTAGTGTTTATAGGGTACAGTCACACGGGCGGGGGTTCACAGCGAGTTTGCTGCATCTCAATCTTGCAGCACTCCCTTTAAACCTCCGCCCATGTGAGTGTACCCTGTCCATTCACATTGGGGGGAGGAAACATCCAGCTGTTGCAAAACTACAACTCCGAGCATGCCCTTTGGCTGTCCGTGCATGCTGGGAGTTGTAGTTTTGCAACAGCTGGAGGCCCACTGGTTACGAAACAGACTCAGTGTTTTGCAACCAGTGTGCCTTCAGCTGTTGCAAAAACTTCAAATCTCAGCATGCAGTGACAGCAGAAGGACATGCTGGAACTTGTAGTTATGCAACAGCTGGAGGCATACTGCTACAACTCCCAGCATGCCCTTTGGCAGTCCGTGCATGCTGAGGGTTGTAGTTGTGCAACAGCTGAAGGCACACTGGTTGCAAAACACTTGAAAGTTTTTTACTTAATTTAGTGTTTCCAAACCAGTGTGCCTCCAGCTGTTGCACAACTTCAATTCCCAGCATGCATGGTCTGTCAGTGCATGCTGGGCGTTATAGTTTGGAGGCACAGCTGGAGGCACACGGGTTGGGAAAAAGAGTTAGGAAACGAACAATGTTTCCAAACTAGTGTGCCTCCAGCTGTTGCAAAAACTATAATTCCCAGCATGGCCAGACATGCTGGAAGTTGTATTTCAGCAATATCTGAAGGGTCAGATGTTGACGAACTACAACTCCCAGCATGCTTGGGCAGTCTGGGCATGCTGGGAGTTGTAGTTTTGCAACAGCTGGAGGTCCACAGTTTGTAGACCACTGTATAATGGTCTCCAATCTGTGGTCTTCCAGATGTTACAGAACTACAACTCCCAGCATGCCTCGACAGAGTGGGCATGCTGAGATTTGTAATTTTGGAACATCTGGAAGAGCCCAGATTGGAGACCCCCCCGTGGTCACATGGTAAGATGGCTGGCTATCAGTGATAGCCACCATCTTACCGGGCGCTGGGGAAAAGTATAACGGAAAGCAGTAAATTTTAAAAATGAAAGGAGAATGATCTACAGTGTTAAGTGGATTACAAAGCTATTTTAATGTGACGGAGCTTGTTCAATGATAAGTTATCAAACATTTCCTATGTAAATGTATTAAATTGTTGGATCATAAAATAACAATACCAATATACAAGTGATCTAGTGAATAACTGAACTGTAAACAAATATTCTATATGCAAATTATTTTAAAAGTGCTTTGGAATAACCAAGGAGTAAAAAGCAATAGAAAGCAAACCAAATGAGGAATTGAGATCGGAAAGTAAAAACATTCTGGTGGTTCCTTAGTAGAACTTTCCTTCAGAAATAGAAAGGATTGCTACGTGCAGTTAAAGTTGGCTTATATTTATGGGGAAAAAGACGCACTTGCGTGAAAATTTTTGGTGCAAAGGAAAAGTACGCAGGTAATAAATCCATGTGTACTATAGATGTCACTCCAAGGTACCCTGATTAGGCCACATCTGGACGACATGCTCTACCAAAACGTGCGCAAATAAATGCGCAGAAAAAGGGCTTGCGCAAAAAAATGCACACAAAACAGGGGTAAAATCTTTGATACATGTTCCCCACTGCCCCTTTATACACACATGGCCATCATACACAGCTTCTATATGCATATACACTGCCACTATATAGACACACACTGCCATCATACACACATATACAGCCACTATATACACATACACTGCCACTGTATATACACATACAGCCATCATAAATATATACACAGCTTCTATATACACACACTGCCCCTTTATACACACATGTCCATCATACACAGCTTCTATATGCATATACACTGCCACTATATAGACACAGGCTGCCATCATACACACATATACAGCCACTATATACACATACACTGCCACCGTATATACACACACATCCATCATAAATATATACACTGCCTCTATATACACACACTGCCACTGTATATACACACATCCATCATAAATATATACACTGCCTCTATATACACATACACTGCCCCTTTATACACACATGGCCATCATACACATACACAGCTGCTATATGCATATACACTGCCACTATATAGACACACACTGCCATCATACACACATATACAGCCACTATATACACATACACTGCCACTTTATATACACACACATCCATCATAAATATATACACTGCCTCTATATACACATACACTGCCACTATATATACACACACCCATCATAAATATATATACTGCCTCTATATACACACACTGCCCCTTTATACACACATGTCCATCATACACAGCTTCTATATGCATATACACTGCCACTATATAGACACACACTGCCATCATACACACATATACAGCCACTATATACACATACACTGCCACTGTATATACACACACAGCCATCACAAATATATACACTGCCTCTATATACACATACACTGCCCCTTTATACACACATGGCCATCATACACACATACAAAGTTTCTATATGCACATACTGCCCCTTTATACACACATGGCCATCATACATATATACACTACTTCTATATACACACATGGCCATCATACACATACACAGCTTCTATATGCATATACACTGCCACTATATAGACACACACTGCAATCATACACATACACAGCTTCTATATGCATATACACTGCCACTATATATACACACACTGCCATCATACACATATATACAGCCACTATATACACTGCCACTGTATATACACACACATCCATCATAAATATATACACTGTCTCTATATACACATAGCCATCATACACACATACACAGCTTCTATATGCATATACACTGCCACTATATAGACACACACTGCCATCATACACACATACACAGCTTCTATATGCATATACACTGCCACTATATCGACACACACTGCCATCATACACACATATACAGCCACAATATACACATACACTGTCACTGTATATACACACACAGCCATCATAAATATATACACTGCCTCTATATACACATACACTGCCCCTTTATACACACATGGCCATCATACACATACACAGCTTCTATATGCATATACACTGCCACTATAGAGACACACACTGCCATCATACACACATATACAGCCACAATATACACATACACTGTCACTGTATATACACACACAGCCATCATAAATATATACACTGCCTCTATATACACACACTGCCCCTTTATACACACATATACAGCCACTGTATATACACACACATCCATCATTAATATATACACTGCCTCTATATACACACACTGCCCCTTTATACACACATGGCCATCATACACATACATAGCTTCTATATGCATATACACTGCCACTATATAGACACACACTGCCATTATACACACATATACAGCTTCTATATGAATATACATTTCCACTATATAGACACACACTGCCATCATAAATATATACACTGCCTCTATATACACATACACTGCCCCTTTATACACACATGGCCATCATACACACATACACAGCTTCTATATACATATGCACTGCCACTATATAGACACACACTGCCATCATACACACATATACAGCCACTATATACACATTCACTACCACTGTATATACACACACATCCATCATTAATATAAACACTGCCTCTATATACACATACACTGCCCCTTTATACACACATGGCCATCATACACATACATAGCTGCTATATGCATATACACTGCCACTATATATACACACACTGCCATCATACACATATATACAGCCACTATATACACTGCTACTGTATATACACACACATCCATCATTAATATATACACTGCCTCTATATACACACAATGCCCCTTTATACACACATGGCCATCATACACATGCACCGCTTCTATAAGCATATACACTGCCACTCAGGGGCGTACCTAGAGCATTTGGCACTCGGGGCGGACCCTTTGTTTGGAATCCCCCCCACACACACGCATCCCCCTTAATTACACCCCCTCCCTCCCCTCCCCCAAGGAGCGGACTGACAACACTCGGGGCCCCCGGACCAAGAAAAAAGCAAGGGCCCCTGCAGCTCGTCAAACTTCTGCCACACTCCTATTTCACCCAAATCCCACACACAATAAACTAAAATTTATATATGTAAGAAACACTTTAACGTAGGTAAATTTCTATAACCAATAATACTGGTATACAAGGAGTAAATCTATATCACCACACAATAACTGGATAATACCACCATACCGTACTGAATAAAACCACTATACACAGACCAGTATACTATACAGGATCTGTATACAATATAAGTGATTATATACAGGACCATATGGCGGTAGATATCAGCTGTACACAGGATCTGTACATCATATAAGCGATTACAGTTACATTTTGGGACTCACAATTACGTCTTTTCTGATCAGCGGCGTCCTCTTTCCTTTTCTTCTCCGTCCGGATAAGACCGCCATGTGGATCTCTTAACATCTGCAGGAAAAACATGTCAGACTCTGCATATTTTCAGTGCCCTTCCCTCCTCTACACAATCTTTCCATCTATAGGCCCACAAACTGTAATAATGCCCTCCTTGGTGTCCTGCACAGTAAAAGGGCAGGTAGGTAGGTAGCCAGGTAACCCCCTCTTTCCCATAGGTATATGCAGAGCTACACCCCCCCCCCCCCCCCTCTTTCCCATAGGTATATCTAGGGCTGGGCGGTATACTGGTTCATACCGAATACCAAATTTTTTGGGCTGCACAATATGGATTTCCCCCCATACCGCAATACCGGTTGGGCCCCTCCCCCTCGGGAATGTATTATCAGCCTAGCACAGCGCTGTCCCCACATCGGGGAACTAATCCTATGTTACCCGCCAGCACTGTTCTGCTCCCCCCAATTAATGATCAGCCCAGCGGGGTACTACTCACATATGTCAAGCACTGCCCTCCTCCTCTTTGTTGGGGGCCGCTGGGCGCTGGAACTCTATACTGTACGCCAGTGGTCTCCAACCTGCAGACCTCCAGATGTTGCAAAACTACAACTCCCAGCATGCCCGGACAGCTGGCGATGGAACTCTCTGTACGCCAGTGGTCTCCACCCTGCAGACCTCCAGTTGTTGCAAAACTACAACTCCCAGCATGCCTGGACAGCCAACGGCTGTCCGGGCATACTGGGAGTTGTAGTTTTGCAACAGCTGGAGGTCCGCAGGTTTGAGACCACTGCTGTACGCTGTATACCTATGCCCGGGCTGCAAAAGATACAGAAAATAAACTTTTAACTCACCCATGTCGCTGGGGATGGGAACGCCGGACAGCCGTCAGCCTATCACCGGCCAGAGCGATGCCCCGCCCCTGCCAGAGATAGGCTGAGCCCACTTTCATGTATGAAGCCGTATACAGCGTACAGCAGTGGTCTCAAACCTGCGGACCTCCAGCTGTTGCAAAACTACAACTCCCAGCATGCCCGGACAGCCAGGTTTGAGACCACTGCTGTACGCTGTATACCTATGCCCGGGCTGCAAAAGATACAGAAAATAAACTTTTAACTCACCCATGTCGCTGGGGATGGGAACGCCGGACAGCCGTCAGCCTATCACCGGCCAGAGCGATGCCCCGCCCCTGCCAGTGATAGGCTGAGCCCACTGTCATGTATGAAGCCGTATACAGCGTACAGCAGTGGTCTCAAACCTGCGGACCTCCAGCTGTTGCAAAACTACAACTCCCAGCATGCCCAGACAGCCGTTGGCTGTCCAGGCATGCTGGGAGTTGTAGTTTTGCAACAACTGGAGGTCTGCAGGATGGAGACCACTGGCTTACAGTGAGCTCCATCGCCGGCGGGCCCCCAACAAAGAGGAGGAGGGCAGCAGTGCTTGACATATGTGAGTAGTACCCCGCTGGGCTGATCATTAATTGGGGGGAGCAGAACAGTGCTGGCGGGTCACATGATTTTTTGGGGGGGGAATACCGGTATATACCGTGGAACCACCGTAAGTTAAAAAAAAATACCGTGATACACATATGGTCATACCGCCCAGTCCTAGGTATATGCAGAGCACCCCCTCTCCCCCACTTCCCTAGAGGTATAGGCAGAACACCCCCCTCCCCCTTCCCTATAGGTAAATGCAGAGCACCCCCCCTCCCTCTCCCCCCCTTCCCTGTAGGTAAATGCAGAGCACCCCCCCATCTACCCCCTTCCCTATAGGTAAATGCAGAGCACCCCCCCTCTCTCCCCCTTCCCTATAGGTAAATGCTGAGCACCCCCCCCCTCTCCCCCCCTACCCTTTAGGTAAATGCAGAGCACCCCTCCTCCCTCTCCCCCCCTTCCCTATAGTAAATGCAGAGCACCCCCCTCCCTCTCCCCCCCTTCCCTATAGATAAATGCAGAGCACCCCCTCCCCCCTATCTCCCCCCCCCTTTCTTATAGGTAAATGCAGAGTGTACCGGACCTCAGCAGCGGCGGCGGGGGGTGCAGTCCGCCCCTGGCACCCCCCTTGAGAGTGGCACCAGGGGTGGGCTGCACCCCCCGCCCCCCCTTGGTACGCCACTGCTGCCACTATATATACACACACTGCCATCATACACACATATACAGCCACTATATACACATACACTGCCACTGTATATACACGCACAGCCATCATAAATATATACACTGCCTCTGTATACACACACTGCCCCTTTACACACACACACAGCTTCTATATGCATATACACTGCCACTATATAGACACACACTGCCATCATACACACATATACAGCCACTATATACACATACACTGCCACTGCATATACACACACATCCATCATAAATATATACACTGCCTCTATATACACACACTGCCCCTTTATACACACATGGCCATCATACACAGCTACTATATGCATATACACTGCCACTATATATACACACACCCATCATAAATATATACACTGCCTCTATATACACACACTGCCCCTTTATACACACATGGCCATCATACACACATATACATCCACTATATACACATACACTGCCACTGTATATACACACACCCATCATAAATATATACACTGCCTCTATATACACATACACTGCCCCTTTATACACACATGGCCATCATACACATACACAGCTACTATATGCATACACACTGCCACTATATATACACACACCCATCATAAATATATACACTGCCTCTATATACACACACTGCCCCTTTATACACACATGGCCATCATACACACATATACAGCCACTATATACACATACACTGCCACTGTATATACACACACATCCATCATAAATATATACACTGCCTCTACATACACACATATACAGCCACTATATACACATACACTGCCACTGTATATACACACACATCCATCAAAAATATATACACTGCTTCTATATACACACACTCCCCGTTTATACACACATGGCCATCATACACAGCTTCTATATCCATATACACTGCCACTATATAGACACAGACTGCCATCATACACACATATACAGCCACTATATAAACATACACTGCCACTGTATATACACACACAGCCATCATAAATATATACACTGCCTCTATATACACACACTGCCCCTTTATACACACATGGCCATCATACACACATATACATCCACTATATACACATACACTGCCACTGTATATACACACACACCCATCATAAATATATACACTGGGGGACATGTATCATGACTAGGGGATATTATAGCTGCTATGACCCCCACCAGATCATCTATCATTTAACACCTTTAACTTAATTTTAGCTTATTCCCTCCCATAAATGACATAAGACATGTGTTGGTTAAACAAAGGCCACAGCAGCCCATTTATTAAATAACATAAATAATCAATTACAACATTGTAAACCGATGTATGAACGTCATACATAACAATATAACCTGTCCTAACATTAGGATGTCTATTAGCGCAGGAGAAGAACCTGAGGGGCACCGTTACCAGACCACAGGTGATGGGACCTTCACTTGCTCCTAGCCGTAGCTCACCTGCACAGGAGCACCATTTTGTGAAGCCCACCAACCTGAATTCCACCTTCTGGCTGGGAACCGCTCCCAGCCCACCTCCACACCATCCAACATACCATGCCCATCCACTGGTGCCTCCCCAGATTCCTCTCCTGGCCCCGCCACAACGGGGACAAGTGACCCCTTACTTGTCCCCGTTCCTCCACAGCCTCAATGCCCTCTCCACCGTCTCCTTCAACTCAAGAAGCCACAAATCCATACCCATCCCATTAAGATGAATACCATCCGAGGCCACAAAATCCGCACCCCCTTCCTCCAAATCCCGGTGCCGCGCCACCAAACCACCATTCCTGGCCACGAACTTACTCACCGCCTTATTCACCTTAATCCTCGCCTTGTTGATCGCTACCACCGACCGAGCCTGCCTCCATTTCTGCCTGGCAACCATCTCGGACCACACCAGGACCAATTCCGGGAAAGAGGACCACAAACGCAACAGGTCCAGTTTAATGTCCCTGATCAAATCCCGAGACCTGCGCACACCCAAATCATTCCCACCTAAATGGACCACTAAGATATCTGGGGACCGGTCCAGCTGAACAAAGAACTGGACCCTGGACAACAGTTCTGACCACCTCATGCCCCCCTTTCCCAACCAGCGAACCTGGGCCACCGAACCGTCCAATCCCAACTGTCTGCCCGCCGGCCGAACCCCCGCCCTAACTGCCCCTCGCGTCACATACGAATGGCCGACAATCCAGACAAGCCCAGCCGCACCACCTGAAACGACAAAAGAAAAGAATACAGTACAACCCACAGGCGCAAACACACACACATCACAACAAATGAGGACGAACGTACAGCCTATACCTCTCCGATTCCCACCTCCCAATCCGCTTAACCATTTCCGGTCCCAGGCCCCACCGAGACGCCTCGGTCGCGGCACCTATCCGGAAGGAATGAGAACTGTAGTCCTCTGCCACGAATCCCGCCGCGCGCAAACACTTACGGAAAACCCCCACAAACTGAAAACGAGACAGAAAACCCCCGTCAGCATGGACCAGCAACGGACCCACAATTCCCACCCGCA
Source organism: Hyla sarda (assembly GCF_029499605.1). Classification (NCBI taxonomy): domain Eukaryota; kingdom Metazoa; phylum Chordata; class Amphibia; order Anura; family Hylidae; genus Hyla; species Hyla sarda. Next base: position 364,438,607 of record NC_079190.1, on the reverse strand, counting down.
AAGCCAAAAATGCGGAGTAATAAGACACCGGGCACATCTCCGAACTCCCCAGGCACGCCAAACGCACCACCGCCCCCCGACCCATCTGATCCGTCTTTGACCGCCGAACGCGGCACTGCAAAACCCCCTCCACAAAAACCACATCCGAAAAAAGAAGCCCCCCGGCCCGACAACGACTAGGAGACACCAACTCCGATATACGTAAAGCCCCGAAAAACGCCAACGCAAAAGCCAAACGGAACAAACATAGCTCATATACCGAAAAACACACCCCAGCCAATAAAGAACCCAAGCGCAACAACAACGAAAATGTCACCGGTTTGCGCAAATCCCTAGAACTAGCCCCCTTACGAAACCCCCGCACCACCTGCCGCACCAAAAAAGACTTCGTCCCATCCGGCACTCCCCGGACCTTGAACCAAAAAGCCAGAGCCGCCATCCGGCGACCCAGACCCGACGGGGACACCCGCTCACAAAAAGCCCTGCCCACATAAAATAAAAGAGCCGCCTCCCATTCCGAAGGGGCGCCCGTAATGGAAAGCTGCCGCAGCAATAACTCCCAATCTGCCCACCACCAACTATAAGACTCCCACGTTGACCTGGTCACAGACCGTCCCACAAGGCCCATCGCCACAGCTAAACCAGCCTCCACAGCCACTCCGGACAAGGGATCCCCTGCTCCTCGGCCTCCGGTGCCTACTCCCGAAATCGGTCCCACTGCAAACGAGAGAGAGCATCAGCGACTGAGTTAACCACCCCCGGCACATGCAAAGCGACAACATGCGAATTAAGCTCCAAACCCCGTAGCACCAGGTGACGCAGCAGCGTAACAACCGGCGGAGAATTCGCCGTTTGATTATTGATAGCCTGCACCACCCCCATGTTATCGCAATGAAAGCAGACCCTCCTATTGCGAAACAAGTCCCCCCACACCTCCAGCGCCACCACAATCGGAAACAATTCAAGCAAAGCCAAGTTCCGCGTCAAACCCGCCACCCGCCAGACCTCCGGCCACTGACCCACACACCATTGACCCTGCAAATAGGCCCCAAAACCGCAACCGCCCGCCGCGTCGGTAAACAACTCCAAATCCCAATTAGAAACCGGGCAACCCATCACCACTGACCGACCGTTGTACCTGCCCAAAAACTCCTGCCAAACCCGCAAGTCCGCCCTCAAGTCTGCCGACAACCTGACATAGTGGGTAGGCCGCGAAACCCCCGCAGTAGCCGCCGCCAGCCGCCGGCAAAAACCCTCCCCATAGGCATGATCCTGCAGGCGAAATTGAGACGACCCAGTAGTGACTGGATCTCCCGCAACTGCAATTTCTTAACCCTGCATGCCCTATCGACCTCCTCTTTCAGCTCACTCAGCTTCCCATCCGGCAACCGACACTCCATCGCCACGGTATCAATAATGATCCCCAGAAACTTAACCGCCGTAGACGGGCCCTCCGTCTTGTCCGGCGCCAATGGGACGCCAAACCATGTTGCGACCCGCTCCATCTCCTGCAACAGCACCGCACAGACCCGAGACCCAGCCGGGCCCAAAAAAAGAAAGTCATCCAAGTAGTGCAACACCGAGTCCAACTGGGACTCCCGCCGCACCACCCACAACGAACTAAACTTTTCAAAAAATGTACACGAGATAGAACAACCCATGGGCAAACAAAGGTCAACGAAAAAACTATCACCTAAACAACAACCCAACAAGTAAAAACTGTCAGGATGAACAGGCAGCAGGCGAAAAGCTGCCTCAATGTCAGTTTTCGCCAATAAAGCCCCCTGCCCAAAACGCCGCACCCACACCAACGCAGCGTCGAAAGAAGTGTACGACACCGCACACAAAACCGGGTCAATGCCGTCATTCACCGATCCCCCTTCAGGGTGGGAGAGATGGTGAATGAGGCGAAACTTGCCAGGCTCCTTTTTGGGCACTAGGCCCAAAGGCGACACCCGCAATCCCTCAATAGGAGAGCCAGCAAAGGGACCAGCCATCCTCCCCAGCTCCACCTCGCACAAAAGCTTTTCTTCCACCAGCTCCGGACGGGCCCGTGCAGAAACCAAATTCCGCACCAGCCCCCCCAAACCCGCCGACCCGGAAAAAGGGATCCGAAAACCCTCCGCAAAACCCAAGTGCAACAGCTCCGCCGCCTCCCTATTTGGGTAAAGCGCGAGGAAAGGCAACATCCTTTCCACTCGTACCGGCGTCACCCCTCTTCTGGTCAGCCTCTCCCGGCTTACCCTTCCCCCGCCGGAAACAGCGTGACAAACCGTGTCCCCCACCCCCGCAACCGGAACAATCGTGCTTGAACCGGCAATCCGCCCCGAACTTGCAGCTCCCTTCGTTGAACTGCCAACAAACCCCACGCCCGGCCCCCCCGGACCGCCCTGACCCCAAACCCGAACCCCCGACACCGTCCCGAAAGGACTGCGGCCCAGTCCCGCTACGAGGAGCCGCCATCAGCCGCATCCACAAACCGATATCCTTATGCTCCCAACGCAGATCCGGACGCACCGCCATGCGTTGCTGGAACTGCTCGTCGTACCGAAGCCACGCCGAGCCCCCATAAATCCGATACGCCTCCCCCACCGCATCCATGTAGCAGAAGAGACCGGAACAGGACTCCGGCGCCCTCTCACCCACCACGCTAGCCAAAATGGCGAAGGCCGATACCGCCGACGCTCCTCCTCCTCCACCTTTTCCAACCGCTTAGACTCGTCCGGCCGGACCCTGTCCAAGTTGAACTTATCCAGCGGCAGGAGCGAAAAAATGTCGACATACTCCCGCTTCCAAATTCTTTCCCGGACCTCCGCCTTGAGATGAGCGCCCAATGGGCCCTCAAAACAAACATAAATCTCCCCCCGAGCCGGACCCCTCCCCCAGAGCCCGACGCCGCCACTACCGGGGCCCCCACCGACGAGCCAGTCCCCCCAACCGGACCCGACACCCCAGCACCCCCCCAGCCTGCTGCACCCCCCCAGCCCCCCAAACAGGTACCGGAGACACCTGGGAACCCCCCGCCCCCAGACCACTCCCCCGCAGTAAAGCATGCAAGCCATTAAAAAACAATTGTAAATCGCCCCCCCCCCCAAAACCCCCCAGACTGGAGACAGTGGTAGACTCACCCGACCTCACCGGCTCGGAACCAGCGGCCGTAACTCCAGAAGAAGGGCGACTCCGGACATCACGGGTGACAGACACATCGTCCAAGGAAAGGACCGGGGGGACCCCGTCCGACGACTCTGCAGCGGCAGAATTCGCCCCACCAGCGGCTTGGACGGACAGTGGCGGCGACCGAACCCCGCTGACGCCAACACCCGCTACAACCCCGGAGGGGAGCAGGGGACAAGACAGCGGGTCCAGGGTCTCTGTAGATTCTCCAGCCAGCAGCAGCAGATCATCCTCCCTGACCTCACTGAGAGCAGCCTCGATCTCGTCTCCTCCCAGAAGCACCGCCCCCCTGCCGGCAGCAGCAGCAGGGGACACTGCAGAACCAGCCCTCCTGCTCCCCCTGGAAGAGGAAGCAGAGGGCGCAACATGAATCACGGCCCGGGTAGCAACCAGGCCTGCAGGAGACTGCCCCCCCCGACTGAGGGGCAGAGGAAACAGCAGCTCCGGATCTCCGCCGGGCCCGCCCTCCAGAGCGGGCCGCACCACGCGCCGGTCCCTCACTGAAGCCCTGGGACGCGCCGACAGCACGCCCCGCACCGCTCCTCACAACAGGCCGCCCCCCGCCCGACGCTCCGGACCCACGGCAGGAAGCGGCCGGAGAAGGACTCACCCGTCGGCGCCTGGGAATAGGGGAAGCTGCAGGTGACAGGCGCTCCGGCGGGCGAGAGCGCCGGCCGCTAGAACGGGGCCCGGACTCCCCCGCCGAAAGCACCGGAGAGGCGGTGAGGGATGGGAGCGCGTCCTCCAGCCACTGGGAGCCGCACCGGAGGACCTCATCCCGCACGCGCCGCAGAATCGCCTCCATGTCTGCCATGGCACAGGTAGGGACACTTCTTCAGCCACGCAGATTGTGGCCCCCGCACAAATGCCCTCTCCTATATACCCTCCTTAACTCCTCCCTACTCCCTCACTAAAAGCCCGCGCTTCCCTAGCTCCCTCCTCTAAACTCCTCACATTTAACCCCTACCTTCCCGCATAATACCCCTGTCATGGGGCCCCTCCGTTCCCATTCTGTCCCCTCCAGGGCTTTCTTTTCCAGTGTATAATAGAAGTTTTTTACCCCTCTGCCTGTTGTGTAAATTTGGCGCAGCTGCGTTAAATTTATCATTCTTGTGCAGCAACTTTTTTGAATTGCGTTTAAATTTAGAATTCTCCTCAGAGCATAAATTTACACCGCAGCTCTATTTAGTAGGAGCTTTGTCTGCAGCGTATCTGCACCTAAACAGTAATTGTGTCCTCGTTATTAGTTTTAGAATTTTTTTTCTTCATTATGTAGAGTTTTAATCTCACAATAATACCACTTTTTGCATCCAATTATAACACATCAAATATACCAATGTCCTTATTCTTCATTTAACATCTGTGACACCCCTGTGCAAATCACCTCAAATGTACATGGTGCACTCTACCTTATGGGCCTTGTTGTGCGCCCGCAGAGCACTTTGCGCCCACATATGTGGTATCTCCGTACTCCGGCTAAATTGTGTCCCAAAAAATGGGGATCTTTTTTTTCCCCATTTATCTCTTGTGAAAATGTAAAGTATGCGGCAACACCTGCATGTCAGTGTAAATAATTTAATTTTTATACACTAACATACTGGTGTAGACTCCAACTGTTCCTTTTCATAATGGGTAAAAGGAGAAAAAGCCCCCCAAAATTTGTTAGGCAATTTCTCCTGATGATCGGCGATACCCCATATGTGACCCTAAAATGTTGCCTTAAAATACGACAGGGCTCCAAAGTGAGACCGCCATGCGCATTTGAGGCCTAAATTAGGGTTTTGCATAGGGGTGGACATAGGGGTATTCTATGCCAATGTTTCCCAAACATGGTGCCTCCAGCTGTTGCAAAACTCCCAACATGCCTGGACAGTCAACGGCTGTCCGGCAATACTGGGAGTTGTTGTTTTGCAACAGCAGGATGCTCCATTTTGGAAACAGTGCCGTACCAGACGTTGTTCATATTTATTGGGGAGGGGAGGGGGGCTGTGTAGCGGTATGTGTAAGTGTTTTTTACTTATTTTATTTAAGTGCAGTGTAGTGTAGTGTTTATAGGGTACAGTCACACGGGCGGGGGTTGACAGCGAGTTTGCTGCATCTCAATCTTGCAGCACTCCCTGTAAACCTCCGCCCATGTGAGTGTACCCTGTCCATTCACATTGGGGGGAGGGGGGGGGAAACATCCAGCTGTTGCAAAACTACAACTCCGAGCATGCCCTTTGGCTGTCCGTGCATGCTGGGAGTTGTAGTTATGCAACAGCTGGAGGCATATTGCTACAACTCCCAGCATGCCCTTTGGAAGTCCGTGCATGCTGAGGGTTGTAGTTATGCAACAGCTGAAGGCACACTGGTTGCAAAACACTTGAACGTTTTTTACTTAACTTAGTGTTTCCAAACCAGTGTGCCTCCAGCTGCTGCACAACTTCAATTCCCAGCATGCCTGGTCTGTCAGTGCATGCTGGGCGTTATAGTTTGGAGGCACAGCTGGAGGCACACGGGTTGGGAAAAAGAGTTAGGAAACGAACAATGTTTCCCAACTAGTGTGCCTCCAGCTGTTGCAAAACTATAATTCCCAGCATGGCCAGACATGCTGGAAGTTGTATTTCGGCAATATCTGAAGGGTCAGATGTTGACGAACTACAACTCCCAGCATGCTTGGGCAGTCTGGTATGCTGGGAGTTGTAGTTTTGCAACAGCTGGAGGTCCACAGTTTGTAGACCACTGTATAATGGTCTCCAATCTGTGGTCTTCCAGATGTTACAGAACTACAACTCCCAGCATGCCTCGACAGAGTGGGCATGCTGAGATTTGTAATTTTGGAACATCTGGAAGAGCACAGATTGGAGACCATTATACAGTGGTCTCCAAACTGTGGCCCTCCAGATGTTGCAAAACTACAACTCCCAGCATGCCCAGAAAGCCAAAGGCTGTCTGGGCATGCTGGGAGTTGCAGTTTTGAAACTCACAGAGGCAGCAGTGAGATCGCTTTACGGCGATCTCACTGCTGCCAATGAAGATGCCGCCCTGCTGCTGCAAACTCACCGCGGGGACGCACCACCCCCGGGACCGCCTGGAGGACGCCGCTCGTGCCGGGACCGCTCGGGACACCGCATGACTGGGTAAGTGACGCCGGGGGACGGGTAAGGGACACTTAGCAGAGCGGTGTGTGTCCCGATCCCCGTGATCCGGACTCACACACCGCGCTGCTAAGTATTCTCATAGCGAAATGCTGCTATCAGCGATCGCTGGGGGGGGGATGAAACCCCCCGTGGTCACAAGGTAAGATGGCTGGCTATCAGTGATAGCCACCATCTTACCGGGCGCTGGGGAAAAGTATAACGGAAAGCAGTAAATTGTAAAAATAAAAGGAGAATGATCTACAGTGTTAAGTGGATTACAAAGCTATTTTAATGTGATGGATCTTGTTCAGTGATAAGTAAGATATCAAACATTTCCTAAGTAAATGTATTAAATTGTTGGATCATAAAATAACAATATCAATATACAAGTGATCTAATGAATAACTGAACTGGAAACAAATTCTATATGCAAATTATTTTAAAAGTGCTTTGGAATAACCAAGGAGTAAAAAGCAATAGAAAGCAAACCAAATGAGGAATTGAGATGGGGAAGTAAAAACATTCTGGTGGTTCCTTAGTAGAACTTTCCTTCAGAAATAGAAAGGATTGCTACGTGCAGTTATAGATGTTTATATTTATGGGGAAAAAGACGCACTTGCGTCAACATTTTTGGTCTTGCGCAAAGGGCTTGCGCAAAATTTTGCGCAAAAAAATACACACAAAACAAGGGTAAAATCTTTGATACATGTCCCCCACTGCCTCTATATACACATACACTGCCCCTTTATACACACATGGCCATCATACACATACACAGCTACTTTATGCATATACACTGCCACTATATATACACACACCCATCATAAATATATACACTGCCTCTATATACACACACTGCCCCTTTATACACACATGGCCATCATACACACATACACAGCTTCTATATGCATATACACTGCCACTGTATAGACACACACTGCCATCATGCACACATATACAGCCACTATATACACATACACTGCCCCTTTATACACACATGGCCATCATACACACATATACAGACACTATATACACATACACTGCCACTGTATATACACAAACATCCATCATAAATATATACACTGCCTCTACATACACACATATACAGCGACTATATACACATACACTGCCACTGTATATACACATACATCCATCAAAAATATATACACTGCTTCTATATACACACACTCCCCGTTTATACACACATAGCCATCATACACATACACAGCTTCTATATCCATATACACTGCCACTATATAGACACAGACTGCCATCATACACATATATACAGCCACTATATAAACATACACTGCCACTGTATATACACACACACAGCCATCATAAATATATACACTGCTTCTATATACACATGCACTCCCCCTTTATACACACATGGCCATATATACACAGTTTCTATATACACACATGGCCATCATACACATACACAGATTCTATATGCATATACACTTCCACTATATAGACACACACTGCCATCGTACACACATATACAGCCACTATATACACTGTCACGGTATATACACACACTTCCATCATAAATATATACACTGCCTCTATATACACATACACTGCCACTGTATATACACACATCCATCATAAATATATACACTGCCTCTATATACACAGACACTGCCCCTTTCCCTATCGTCTGACCAGCAGAACAATGATGGGTGTGTATCTCCGCCCCTGTGAGCTGCAGGACCCAGGAATTTTTAATGAAAAAAACAAATTAAAGAAACGCCCCCTGGGGCATAAAACCCCCCCTACAATGGGCCCCCTTTGAGTTTCTTTTATCTGGTGAGCAGGACCTAGGTTCACAGACTCAGTCTGTGCTTTTTTTGCTTTGCTATTCTCCTTATTGCTTTTCTTTCCTTAGCTAAGGAAAAAGGGAATATCGCTATATGTTATATTCTAATATACTTTTTTCTTTGCCTTAGGTCCGCGCTTACCTCGGTAGCCTGCTCCGTAGCGTTTCCTGCTACTTATGGAGTCTCCGGTTCCCTGCGGCGTTCAGAACGGGGACCACGTGGGTTTGTTTACAGGTTGCCTTACACGCCGGCCTGTTCTAGGGTGCGCATGCCGTCCGCACTTTGCACTTACTCTGCAGAGAGGCGGAGTCTGCGGTCACATGACCGCACCTGCAGCAATTCTTTTAATTCTTTAAATATTTTTATTATTTAACTTGGGTAACCTCTTCTAGGTCCAGTAGAAGCTACTGGAGGATTTTTTCCCTATTATGTTGGAGTTATCTGGAGTTTGGTTTAACCCCTTAAGGACCAGGCCATTTTACACCTTAGGACCAGAGCGTTTGACCACTGTCACTTTAAATATTAATAACTCTGGAATGCTTTTAGTTATCATTCTGATTCCAAGATTGTTTTTTCGTGACATATTCTACTTTAACATAGTGGTAAAATTTTGTGGTAACTTGCATCCTTTCTTGGTGAAAAATCACAAAATTTGATGAAAAATGTGAAAATTTAGCATTTTTCTAACTTTGAAGCTTTCTGCTTGTAAGGAAAATGGATATTCAAAATATTTTTTTTTTTTAAATTCACATTTCCAATATGTTTATGTTTGCATCATAAAATTGACGTGTTTTTACTTTTGGAAGACACCAGAGTGCTCCAAAGTTCAGCAGCACTTTTCCAATTTTTCACCAAATTATGAACCTCGCTTTTTTTCAGGGACCAGTTCAGGTTTGAAGTGGATTTGAAGTGTCTTCATATTAGAAATACCCCACAAATGACCCCATTAGAAAAACTATACCCCCAAAGTATTCAAAATGACAATCAGTAAGTGTTTTAACCCTTTAGGTGTTTCACAGGAATAGCAGCAAAGTGAAGGAGAAAATTCACAATCTTCATTTTTTACACTCGCATGTTCTTGTAAACCCAATTTTTTAATTTTTACAAGGGGTAAAAGGAGAAAATGTATACTTATATTTGTAGCCCAATTTCTCTCGCGTAAGGACATATCTCATATGTCTATGTAAATTGTTCGGCGGGTGCAGTAGAGGGCTCAGAAGCGAAGGAGCGACAAGGGGATTTTGGAGAGTACGTTTTTCAGAAATGGTTTTTGGGGGGCATGTTGCATTTAGGAAGCCCTTATGCACCATAAGGGCTTCCTAAATGCAGCATGCCCCCCAAAAACCATTTCTGAAAAAAAACAGCCAAAAAAAAAAACACATGGCATACCATTTTGGAAACTAGACCCCTTGGGGAATGTAACAAGGAATAAAGTGAGCCTTAATACCCCACGGGTGTTTCACGACTTTTGCATATGTAAAAAAAAAAAAAATAAATAAATAAAATTCTTTTCACAAAAATGTGTGTTTCCCCCCCAAATTTCACATTTTTGCAAGGGTTTATAGCAGAAAATACCCCCCAAAATTTGTAACCCCATCTCTTCTGAGTATGGAGGTACCCCATAAGTGGACCTGACGTGAACTATGGGCGAACTACAATGCTCAGAAGAGGAGGAGCACCATTGAGCTTTTGGAAAGAGAATTCGTTTGGAATGGTAGTCAGGGGCCATGTGCATTTACAAAGCCCCCCCGTGGTGCCAGAACAGTGGACCCCCTCCCACATGTGACCCTATTTTGGAAACTACACCCCTCACAGAATTTAATAAGTGGTGCAGTGAGCATTTACACCCCACTGGCGTTTGACAGATCTTTGGAACAGTGGGCTGTGCAAATGGAAAATAAAATTTTTCATTTTCACGGATCACTGTTCCAAAAATCTGTCAGACACCTGTGGGGCGTAAATGCTCACTGTACCCCTTATTACATTACATGAGGGATGTAGTTTCCAAAATGGGGTCACATATGGGGGGGGGTCCATTGTTCTGGTACCATGGGGGCTTTGTAAACACAAGTGGCCTTCAATTCCGGACAAATTTTCTCTTCAAAATCCCAATGGCGCTCCTTCTCTTCTGAGCATTGTAGTGCACCCATAGAGCACTTTACATCCACATATGGGGTATGCTCTTACTCAGAAGAAATTGGGTTACAAATTTTGGGGGGCTTTTTTTATTTTCCCTTGTGAAAATGAAAAATTTAGGGTAACACCAGCATTTTAGTGAAAACATTTTTTTTTTTCATTTTCCCATCCAACTTTAATGAAAATTTGTCAAACACCTGTGGGGTGTTCAGGCTCACTATACCCCTTGTTACGTTCTGTGAGGGGTCTCGTTTCCAAAATGGGGTCACATGTGGGTATTTATTTTTTTGCGTTTATGTCAGAACCGCTGTAAAATCAGCCACCCCTGTGCAAATCACCAATTTAGGCCTCAAATGTACATGTTGTGCTCTCACTCCTGAGCCTTGTTGTGCGTCCGCAGAGCATTTTACGCCCACATATGGGGTATTTCCGTACTGAGGAGAAATTGCGTTACAAATTTTGGGGGTCTTTTTTTCTTTTTACCTCCCGTATTCTACGCCAGTGATTCCCAAACAGGGTGCCTCCAGCTGTTGCTAAACTCCCAGCATGCCTGGACAGTCAGTGGCTATCCGGAAATGCTGTGAGTTGTTGTTTTGCAACAGCTGCAGGCTCTGTTTTGGAAACGCTGCCATACAATACGTTTTTTTATTTTTATTAGGGGGACAGTGTAAGGGGGTGTAAATGTAGTGTTTTACCCTTTATTATGTGTAAGTGTAGTGTAGTGTAGTGTAGTGTTTTTAGGGTACGTTCACACAGGCGGAGGTTTACAGTGAATTTACCGCTAGGAGTTTGCGCTGCTGAGAAAAATTTGCCGCAGCTCATACTTGAAGCAGAAAACTTACTGTAAACCCGCCAGTGTGAATGTACCCTGTACGTTCACATGGGGGGGCAAACCTCCAGCTGTTTCAAAACTACAACTCCCAGCATGTACTGACAGACCGTGCATGCTGGGAGTTGTACTTTTGCAACAGCTGGAGGCACACTGGTTGGAAAACCTTCAGTTAGGTTATGTTACCTAACTCAGTATTTTCCAACCAGTGTGCCTCCAGCTGTTGCAAAACTTCAACTCCCAGCATGCACTCATCGACGAAAGGCATGCTGGGAGATGTAGTTATGCAACAGCTGGAGGGATCGCAACAACAACTCCCAGCATGCAGAGACAGCTGTTTGCTGTTTAGGCATGCTGGGAGTTGCAGTTTTGCAACATCTGGAGAGCTATAGTTTAGAGACCACTGCACAGTGGTCTCCAAACTGTGGACCTCCAGATGTTGCAAAACTACAACTCCCAGCATGCCCAGACAGCAAACTGCTGTGTGGGCATGCTGGGAGTTGTAGTTTTGCAAGATCTGGAGGTGCACAGTATAGAGATTACTTTGCAGTGGTCTTAAACTGTAGACCTCCAGCTGTTGCAAAACTGCAACTCCCAGCAAGCCTAAACAGCTCTCTGGGCATGCTGGGAGTTGTAGTTTTGCAACATCTGGAGGGTTACAGTTTAGAGACCACTATAGTGGTCTCAGACTGTAGCCCTCCAGATGTTGCTAAGTAACTCACCGGCTTCCGTCGGATCCAGGAAGCTGCGTCGCAGTCCTCTTCTTCCGCCGATCGTCGCCCGCTGCCGTCGCCGATGGGTAAGTGGATCTTCGGCGCCGGTCCCTGTCGGTTTCCCCATCCTGCCCCGCCTATTGTGGGTGGGCAGAACGGGGAAACCGAAAGTAAACTCCTCCGCCCCCGATCTGCTATTGGTGGTCGCGTCTAGACCACCAATAGCAGAGATAGGAGGGGTGGCACCTCTGCCACCTCACTCCTATCGCTACAGGGGGATCATGGGTGTCTAGGACACCCGCGATCCCCCTTCTATTCCGGGTCAACGGGTCACCATAGACCCATTATGACCCGGAATCGGCGCAAATCGCAAGTGTGAATTCACTTGCGATTTGCGCCGATCGCCGACATGGGGGGGTCTAATGACCCCCCTGGGCATTTGCGCGCGGCGGGGACCGAAATTCCCAAGGGCGTAGAGGTACGCCCTTGGTCCTTAAGTACCAGGGAGCAAAGGCGTACCTGTACGCCCTTGGTCATTAAGGGGTTAAACTCCCAGAAGTGGGTGTGCCTTCTCTAGGAAGGCTGTATAAAAGCCTGGGAGTAGCCTCAGTTCAGTCTCTTTGGAATCTGCAGCTTGCTCTGACACTACTGCTTATTGCTTTGTGCTGTCAGTTGCTTCTGTAACTATCTTCTTATATATCTCAGCGTGTTACCCCTTCTTTTTCCTTGTACAGGTTCTTTTGTGGTTATTTATTTCCTACTAATGAAAGAATTTTTTTTTTTTAATAATCTCTCTTTTATTGATGTCTTCAAGAGAGTCTAGCGTGTCTCATCCCCGTAAATCTTTGGATAAAATACATAATGTATCCTGTAAAAAATCCAACATACCATCACCGGATGATATTGAATACACCACTTGTGGTTCTTGTCGACCTCTTCCCGCACTTCCTCCAGCTGGTGAACCAGATATCAGGGACGTCTATGTCTGGGTCAAGGACTTTGTAGCAGGTTCCATAAAGGACCTGAAATAATCCCTTTCTATTCCCAGAAAACGCTCCCGATACAGTCACCCCTCTCCTGCTCCCATGGAAGTGGATGACGGCGAAGATAGAAAGACTTCCTCTATGAGGATATAATGGAGGATACCTCAACATTTTTCTTTCTGCCAGAGAAAACACAAAAATTGTTTGTACAGGCGGATTCTCACCATAAATCTAAGGAGGATGCCCCTTCTACCTCCAGAGTTTTAGGTCCTTTCAGGTGGACGATGTTCTGTCTGCACTTATGTCTGCAGAGTGGGAGAAACCGGACAGAGCTCCAGTAATCTCAAAAAGATATAAAATGATGTTTCCCCTTGACCAGTCCCAGTGTAAGATCTGGGTTAACCCCCCTAAGGTGGACATGGCTATTGCCAAAATGCCCAAGAGGACAGTTCTTCCTGCTGAGGATGGATCTAATCTGAGAGATCCTTTAGACCGTAAAATGGAGATTGTACCTAAATGTACGTCCTGGTGCGTTAAGTACCACCGCACCAGGACGTACATTTACGTCCTGCGTCCTTAAGGGGTTAAGGTACTTGAACCGTCACTTTCAAAAAAGAAAGTTCAAAATGGAGACTATAAGGTCAGTCAGACCTCTTCTATCCAGAGGGGAATACATGGCATCTTTGGACCTGAAAGATGCTTATTTCCATTTTCCAATACATCAGGAATCACGGAAATTCCTAAGGATTGCTGTCAGAATCCGAGGGGTTCTGTTCCATCTTCAATTCAAAGTCCTCCCATTCGGGATCACCTCTGCTCCATTTGTGTTCACCAAGGTGGGGTCCTCCATGATGACGGTTCTAAGGTTGTCAGGGATAAGAGTTATCCCATACCTAGACGACTGGCTTCTAATAGCCAAGTCAGAATTGACTCTACTGGACCATGTTCAGATTACCTTAGAGTTGCTCCAGAGCTTGGGTTGGTTAGTCAACTGGGACAAATCAGATTTGATCCCGACCACGTCCAAACAATTTCTCGGTTTCATCCTAGATTCTGTAGAGCTGAAACTGTACCTCTCTGGACCCAGGAAGGATCGTATTCTCAGAGGATATTGCTTCCTAAGAACACCTCGCAGGGTCTCCCTCAGAACCCTAATGAGTTTTCTAGGTCTATTGTCATCAGCAGCGGAAGCAGTTCCCTGGGCTCTGTGGCACATTAGACCCTTACAGTCAGAAGTTCTACGCATCTGGAACTGGACAATTTCAGGTTTGGACTCCCTACATATTCTTTCAACCACTACCAGACAGTCCCTCCTTTGGTGGGCAGACCTGAAAGACTGTCTGTCTCTAGAAGATCCAGTTTGGACAATTGTTACCACAGATGCCTCGGGCACAGGGTGGGGAGCCCACATGATGGATGTCACGGTCTCAGGAACATGGAGCCCAGAGGAGATGGACCTTGCCTCCAACACAAAGAAGCTGAGAGCCATATTCTATGCCCTCAGGAAATTCGAACATCACCTTTCCGGAGCTGCGGTTCGGATTCAATCGGACAATATGGCCTTGGTGTTCTACATCAACAAACAGGGAGGTACCAAATCCCGCACACTTCTCCAGGAAGTGGGGAAAATCTTCAATTGGGCGGAAACAAGGGTAACAAGGTTATCCGCAGTCCATATCAGAGGAGTCCAGAATACTTTGGCGGATCGCCTGAGCCGTCTGAGCACAGTTCCGGGGGAATGGTCCCTATGTCCACTAATGTTTCAGCAGATTTGCCAACTCTGGGGTCTTCCGGACATCGACTTGATGGCGACCAAATACAACAGGAAGCTTCCTCGCTTCTGCTCCCTTTACATGGAGGATCACCCTTGGGCAGTGGATGCGATGTCGATCCCATGGAACTTCAGACTGGCGTACATTTCAGGCCTCAGTAATAGCAATAATTTCATTCTGGCCAAAAAGATCCTGGTTCTCCCTCCTCATGATGCTGAGTCAGGGAACATTCTGGGGACTCCCTCTGAGGCACAATCTGGTAGCCCAGGGCAACCAACTCTGCCACAACTTAACATCTCTCAATCTGACGGCTTGGAGGTTGATAGGTCCATATTAAAAGCCAAGGGTTTTTCGGACAATATATTGGACACACTGTCCCACTCAAGGAGTGTGGCGACCAATAAAACATATGCCAGACTAAAGAGTTTTTTCCGGTTGGTGCACTGCTTGGCAGCTCGACTCTTCTTCTCCTTCAATACCGCAAATGCTTGAATTTCTTCAAGATGGATTCGACAGGGGCCTGTCAACCCAACACCCTGAAGGTTCAAATAACCGCTATGTCAGCTTTTTTGGGGAAAAAGCTCTTTCACATTCCACAGGTTGGAAGCTTTATTAAGGCAGCCTCTAGACTGCGCCCAAGAATTGTTAGGCCTGTTGCTACCTGGGACTTGGGTCTAGTCCTTAAACATATACGTTTTTCTCCTTTCAAGCCTTTACAGGATGTGAACATCAAGTTCCTCTCCATGAAAGTCAGCTTCCTTCTTGCAATTACCACTGCCAAGAGACTTGGAGAACTTCAAGCTTTCTCCTCAGCTGAGCCCTACACTATATTTCTACCGGACAGAGTCCTTTTAAGGTACTTACCTGATTTTTCTCCTAAAGTCTCTTCTTTTTCTAACAGAAATCAGTTGATTTCCTTACCAAAATATATTCCTGATTCTTCCGCTGGGGAAGAAGACCATCTTAAAAATTTGGACTTGGTCAGGGCTCTTCAGGTGTATATAGAAAGAACTGCCACTTTCAGGAAGGAAGAAAACCTATTTGTGGTTTTTCAGGGTCCAAATAAGGGGAAAAAAGCCTCTAAGCCCACGTTGGCCCCTTGGATATGTGAATGCATCAAGGATGCTTATTGTGTTGCTGATTTGGAACCTCCAAAGTTCACAGCTCACTCTACCAGGGCCTTAGCTACCTCCTAGGGCTGAGCGAGGCTCAGTTCCCTTGGAACATATTTGTCAGAGTGCCTCTTGGAGCACTCTACCTTCTTTAAACATTACAAGATGGACTGTTCATCTTCTGTTGATTTTTCCTTTACAAGGTCTATTATTAATTCTGTTAATATTTGATCCCACCCTTCTTTCGGGTACTATGTAAATCCCCATCATTGTGCTGCTGGTCAGACGATAGGGAATAGTGAATTTAAGTAGTTCATTTGTTTTCCCTTAGTCTGACAGCAGCACAAGGCTCCCTCCCTGATTATAATCTGTTGTTTTTCTGTACTATATATTAAACTCAAAGGGGGCCCATTGTAGGGGGGTTTTATGCCCCAGGGGGCGTTTCTCTAATTAGTTTTTTTCATTAAAAATTCCTGGGTCCTGCAGCTCACAGGGGCGGAGATACACACCCATCATTTTGTTGCTGTCAGACTAAGGGAAAACTAATTAACTACTTAAATTTACTATTATACACACATGGCCATCATACACAGCTTCTATATACACTGCCACTATATAGACACACACTGCCACTGTATATACACACACATCCATCATAAATATATACACTGCCTCTATATACACACACTGCCCCTTTATACACACATGGCCATCACACACACACACAGCTTCTATATGCATATACACTGCCACTATATAGACACACACTGCGATCATACACACATATACAGCCACTATATACACATACACTGCCACTGTATATACACATACAGCCATCATAAATATATACACTGCCTCTGTATACACATACACTGCCACTGTATATACACACACAGCCATCATAAATATATACACTGCCACTTTATACACACATGGCCATCATACACACATATACAACCACTATATACACATACACTGCCACTGTATATACACATACAGCCATCATAAATATATACACTGCCTCTGTATACACATACACTGCCACTGTATATACACACACAGCCATCATAAATATATACACTGCCACTTTATACACACATGGCCATCATACACAGCTTCTATATACACACACTGGGGGACATGTATTATTGCCTTTAGACTACTTTTCATGTCTACAGATTTTGCGCAATTGCACTTTTTTTTTGCACTGCAATACTACAACTACTCCCATCATGGGACAGAATCTGTCCCGTGATGGTAGTAGTTGTAGTACCGCAGCGCTGAAGGACAGCTCCTGCACATCTCCCGGCTGCAGGACTCTATTGGGACTGTTATAACTACTACTCCCATCATGGACAGACTCCATGATGGGAGATGTAGTCCTGGGGCTGAGGTGCAGATCGCAGCAGGTCATTCTCTAGAGACCCACAGCGATCCGCATTTATTAACTTAATAATCCGGCGGTACATGCGGCTCCACTGCGCTGCTGCCGACTCCTGTATACACTGTCATAATTCATAATCCCCACCGCCGGGAGAGGGGAGCTCTGATTGGTGAAAAGCAATTAACCAATCAGAGCTCCCCGTCTCCCGGCGGGGATTATGAATTATAAGAACTGTATATAGGAGTCGGCGTGCAGCGCAGTGTAGCCGCATGTACCGCTGGCTTGTATAGTTAATAAATGCGGATCGCAGCAGGTCGCTGGAAAATGATCTGCTGCGATCTGCCCCTCTGCCCTTGGACTACTACTCCCATCATGGGACAGTCTGTAGTATTGCGTTGCTGCTGAGGGATTGCACTTGCGCATTCCCCAGCTGCGGGACATTTAGAACTACTACTCCCATCATGGACAGACTCTGTCCATGATGGGAGTTGTAGTCCAGGGGTTGAGGTGCAGATCGCACCGGGTCATTCTGCAGAGACCCGCTGCAATCCGCATTTATTAACTGTAAAAGTCGGCGGTACATGCAGCTATATCACGCTGCCACCGGCTTCTATATACACTGTCATAATTCATAATCCCCGCTGCCAGGAGAGGAGAGCTCTGATTGGTCAATAGCTATCCACCAATCAGAGCTCCCGTCTCCCGGCGGGAATTATGAAAACTGTATATAGGAGCCGGTGGCAGCACGATGTAGCCGCATGTACCACCAGCTTTTTAATTTAAATGCGGATCGCAGCAGATCATTCTGTAGATCTGCTGCGATCCGCATTGCATAATGCCATTGACGGCAGATTGCACAGGTCCTTTGCGCATTCCGCCGTTTAAAAACGCCTGCGCGGCATCGCACGGGTGGACCAATCACAGTGAATGAGCTGACTGGGGGTAAAGTTTATTTCCCCAGCTCTGCTGGGTGGGTACCCAGGTGGGGGTAGCGTATTCCTTGCCGGTGATGGTAGCTTGGTATGCAGGCCAGCAGCGTGAGGACGGAGCCCAGGGGAGAGTCCGTAGAGTAATGCAGAGGTATAGGAGAAAAAAGCTGCAATGGCGCTCCCAAGAAAATAACCCGAAGTCATGGGTATTGGTGAAAAATAAATGAATAATTTATTCTTACAGCATAAGAAATCAAAGAGAATAATAAATATAAAGCAAGACGCGTTTCAAGAGTCACAGCTCCCTTTTTCAATTGCAGGTGGTTGCTGTATACAGCAACCACCTGCAATTGAAAAAGGGAGCTGTGACTCCCGAAACGCGTCTTGCTTTATATTTATTATTTTCTTTGATTTCTTATGCTGTAAGAATAAATTATTCATTTGTCTGCTCAACAGTTGGAGGCACACGAGTTGGCGGCTGCGGCGGTGGGTAAGTGGAGAAGGCGGCGGCGGCATCAGAGGCAGCAGTGAAACTACAACCCCCAGCATGGCCAGACAGCCTTTGGCTGTCTGGGCATGCTGGGAGTTGTAGTTTTGCTTCATCTGGAGGGCCGCAGTTTGGAGACCACTGTGCAGTGGTCTCCAATCTGTGCTCTTCCAGATGTTGCAAAACCAAAACTCCCAGCATGCCCAGACAGTCCAAGCATGCTGGAAGTTGTAGTTCTGTAACATCTAGCCCTTCAGATGTTGCCGAACTACAATTCCCAGCATGCCTGGGCATGCTGAGAGTTGTAGTTTTGCAACATCTGGAGGGCTATAGTTTGGACACCACTACATAGTGGTCTCCAAACTGTTCTCCTCCAGTTGTTGCAAAACTACAATGCTCAGCATGCCCTTCAGCTGCCTGGGCATGCTGGGAGTTGTAGTTTTGCAACAAATGGAGGCACACTGGTTGGGTAAAATTGTCTGTTTCTTAACTCAGTGTTTCCCTACCTGTGTGCCTCCAGCTGTTGCAAAACTATAACTTCCAGCATGCACTGACAAACCGTACATGCTGGGAGTTGTAGTTTTGCAACAGCTGGAGGCGCACGGGTTGGGAAACACTGAGTTAAGTAACAAACGCTCAGTGTTTTGCAACCAGTGTGCCTCCAGCTGTTGCTTAAATACAGCCCCCATGATGAGCGTTTTAGTTTAGCAACAATTGGAGGCTCCCTGTTTAGGAACACGCTGCATTATATGCGCTTTTCCCAGGGGAGAGCACAAAAAATGTACTAAACCATATTTCTTGTTTTTCTTTTCTTCTCATTTCAGATGCGTGAATGCGGAGGACTACGTCAGATTCGGTGGACTGCAACAATGACCAGCATTTTTTTTTATTTCAATAAAATGGTTAATGAGGGCTGGGGGAGTGTTTTTTTTTTCAAATAACATTTTTTTTCAATGTGTCATTGTTTTTTTTTAAATTGAATTTTCAGGGTTAGTACTGGAACCCATCTTATAGACGGAATTCATTACTAAGCCGGGGCTTAGCGTTAGCCCCAAAATCAGCTAGCGCTAACCCCCAATTATTACCCCGGTACCCACCGCCACAGGGCTGCCGGGAAGAGCCAGTACCAACAGGCGCAGCGCATCAAAAATGGCGCTCCTGGGCCTAGGCGGTAACAGGCTGGCATTATTTAGGCTGGGGAGAGCCAGTAACAATGGTCCTCGCCCACCCTGGTAACGTCAGGCTGTTGCTGCTTGGTTGGTATCTGGCTGATACCGAAAATAAGGGAAACCCTATGCGTTTTTTTTATTTTTTATAAACAAATAAAAAAAACTTGTGGTTCCCTCATTTTTTCAGTATCAGCCAGATGTTACCAGGGTGGGCGAGGACCATTGTTACTGGCCCTACCCAGCCTAAATAATGCCAGCCTGTTACCGCCTAGGCCCAGTAGCGCCATTTTTGACGCTCCGGGCCTGCAGGTACCGGCTCTTCCCGGAACCCCTTTGGCATTGGATACCCGGGTAATAATTGGGGGTTAGCGCTAGCTGTTTTGGGGGCTAACGCTAAGCCCTGGTCTAGTACCGTATTTATCGGCGTATAACACGCACTTTTTAGGCTAAAATTTTTAGCCTAAAGTCTATGTGCGTGTTATACGCCGATACACCCCCAGGAAAGGCAGGGGGAGAGAGGCCGTCGCTGCCCGCTTCTCTCCCCCTGCCTTTCCTGGGGTCTAGAGCCCTGCTGCCGGCCCTTCTCTCCCCCTGGCTATCGGCGCCGCTGCCCGTTCTGTCCCCCTGACTATCGGTGCCGGCCCCCCACTGCCGGGGCAGATAGCCAGGGGGAGAGAAGCGGCGCCGACAGCCAGGAGGAGAGAAGGGGCAGCGGCACCCATTGCCGGTGCCGCTGCCCCGTTGCCTCCCCCCCATCCCCGGTGGCATAATTACCTGTTGCCGGGGTCGGGTTCGCGCTGCTGCAGGCCTCCGGCGTGCGTCCCCTGCGTCGTTGCTATGCACGGCGCGTCGCACTGACGTCATGCGCCGCGCCGTGCAGCGCATAGCAACGACGCAGGGGACGCACGTCGGAGGCCTGCAGTAGCGCGGACCCGACCCCGGCAACAGGTAATTATGCCACCGGGGATGGGGGGAGGCAACGGGGCAGCGGCGCCGGCAATGGGTGCCGTTGCCCCTTCTCTCCTCCGGGCTGTCGGCGCCGCTTCTCTCCCCCTGGCTATCGGCGCCGGCAATGGGGCGCCGGCACTGATAGTCAGGGGGACAGAACGGGCAGCAGCGCCGATAGCCAGGGGGAGAGAAGGGCCGGCAGCAGGGCTCTAGACCCCAGGAAAGGCAGGGGGAGAGAAGCGGGCAGCGACGGCCTCTCTCCCCCTGCCTTTCCTGGGGGTATCGGGGTATAAACGCACACACACGCACCCTCATTTTACTATGGATATTTGGGTAAAAAACTTTTTTTACCCAAATATCCTTGGTAAAATGAGGGTGCGTGTTATAGGCTGGTGCGTGGTATACCCCGATAAATACGGTAATAGATTCTGTCTACAAGATGCCTTCCACTACTAAGCATGAAAATTCAATTATAAAAAAACACAACACATTGAAAAAATATATTTATTTAAAAAAACTCCCCCACAGCCCACGTTAACCCTTTTATTGACATTTTAAAAACAAAACGCTGTTCATCATCGCAGTCCACCAAATCTGACATAGTCCTCCGCATTCACGCATCTAAATTTCGAAGAAAAAAAAACAACAAAAAGTTTTGTACTTTTTTTTTGTTTCCAAACACCAGCAAAAACGCTAGAAAAAAATGCAAGAAAAACTGACAAAACGCAGGAAAAAGCTGGGACAGTTTTTCTGGCGTTTTTGCTGTTGGACAAAAAACATCAATGGAATCCTGGCCTCAAAGCAATAGAGCAAAATCCCTACGTCCACTTTTCCTGTGAGGTGTACATCAGGTGTACAAATAGAACTGTGTGTAAATTTCGAACTTTGCACAAAATTTATCATGCGCCACAAGTATGGTAAATTTGGTGCAATTGCACCAAATTTAGACCAACAAAAATTATCTAAAAAAGACGTTTACCTACACCAACATTGATACATGTCCCCCACTGCCCCTTTATACACACATGGCCATCATACATACACAGCTTCTTTATACACATACTGCCCCTTTATACACACATACACAGCTTCTATATACACATACTGCCCCTTTATACAAACATGGCCATCATACACACATACACAGCTTCTATATACACATACTGCCCTTTTATACACACATGGCCATCATACACAGCTTCTATATGCATATACACTGCCACTATATAGACACTCACTGCCATCATACACACATACACAGCTTCTATATACACATACTGGGGGACATGTATCATTTCCAGTGTATAATAGAAGTTTTTTACCCCTCTGCTTGTTGTCTAAATTTGGCGCAGCTGCGTTAAATTTATCATTCTTGTGCAGCTACTTTCTTGAATTGCGTTTAAATTTAGAATTCTCCTCAGAGCATAAATTTACACCGCAGCTCTATTTAGTAGGAGCTTTGTCTGCAGAGTATCTGCACCTAAACAGTAATTGTGTCCTCGTTATTAGTTTTAGAATTTTTTTTCTTCATTATGTAGAGTTTTAATCTCACAATAATACCACTTTTTGCACCCAATTATAACACATCAATTATACCAATGTCCTTATTCTTCATTTAACATCTGTGACACCCCTGTGCAAATCACCTCAAATGTACATGGTGCACTCTACCTTATGGGCCTTGTTGTGCGCCCACAGAGCACTTTGCGCCAACATATGGGGTATCTCCGTACTCTGGCTAAATTGTGTCCCAAAAAATGGGGATCTTTTTTTTCCCATTTACCTCTTGTGAAAATGTAAAGTATGCGGCAACACCTGCATGTCAGTGTAAATAATTAAATTTTTATACACTAACATACTGGTGTAGACTCCAACTGTTCCTTTTCATAATGGGTAAAAGGAGGAAAAAGCCCCCCAAAATCTGTAAGGCAATTTCTTCCGAGTACAGCGATACCCCATATGTGACCCTAAAATGTTGCCTTGAAATACGACAGGGCTCCAAAGTGAGAGACCGCCATGCGCATTTGAGGCCTAAATTAGGGTTTTGCATAGGGGTGGACATAGGGGTATTCTATGCCAGTGATTCCTAAACAGGGTGCCTCCAGCTGTTGCAAAACTCCCAACATGCCTGGACAGTCAATGGCTGTCCGGCAATACTGGGAGTTGTTGTTTTGCAACAGCTGGAGGCTCCATTTTGGAAACAGTGCCGTAGGAGACGTTCATATTTATTTGGGAGGGGAGGGGGGCTGTGTAGCGGTATGTGTATATATAGTGTTTTTTACTTATTTTATTTGTGTAGTGTAGTGTAGTGTTTTTAGGGTACAGTCACACGGGCGGGGGTTCACAGCGAGTTTTCTGCATCTCAATCTTGCAGCACTCCCTGTAAACCTCTGTCCATGTGAGTGTACCCTGTCCATTCACATTGGGGGGAGGGGGGGGGAACATCCAGCTGTTGCAAAACTACAACTCCGAGCATGCCCTTTGGCTGTCCGTGCATGCTGGGAGTTGTAGTTTTGCAACAGCTGGAGGCACACTGGTTGCGAAACACGGAAACAGACTCAGTGTTTCGCAACCAGTGTGCCTTCAGCTGTTGCAAAAACTTCAAATCTCAGCATGCAGTGACAGCAGAAGGACATGCTGGAACTTGTAGTTATGCAACAGCTGGAGGCATACTGCTACAACTCCCAGCATGCCCTTTGGCAGTCCGTGCATGCTGAGGGTTGTAGTTATGCAACAGCTGAAGGCACACTGGTTGCAAAACACTTGAAAGTTTTTTACTTAACTTAGTGTTTCCAAACCAGTGTGCCTCCAGCTGTTGCACAACTTCAATTCCCAGCATGCCTGGTCTGTCAGTGCATGCTGGGCGTTATAGTTTGGAGGCACAGCTGGAGGCACACGGGTTGGGAAAAAGAGTTAGGAAACGAACAATGTTTCCCAACTAGTGTGCCTCCAGCTGTTGCAAAACTATAATTCCCAGCATGGCCAGACATGCTGGAAGTTGTATATCGGCAACATCTGAAGGGTCAAATGTTGACGAACTACAACTCCCAGCATGCTTGGGCAGTCTGGGCATGCTAGGAGTTGTAGTTTTGCAACAGCTGGAGGTCCACAGTTTGTAGACCACTGTATAATGGTCTCCAATCTGTGGTCTTCCAGATGTTACAGAACTACAACTCCCAGCATGCCTCGACAGAGTGGGCATGCTGAGATTTGTAATTTTGGAACATCTGGAAGAGCACAGGTTGGAGACCATTATACAGTGGTCTCCAAACTGTGGCCCTCCAGATGTTGCAAAACTACAACTCCCAGCATGCCCAGAAAGCCAAAGGCTGTCTGGGTATGCTGGGAGTTGCAGTTTTGAAACTCCCAGAGGCAGCAGTGAGATCGCTTTACGGCGATCTCACTGCTGCCAATGAAGATGCCGCCCTGCTGCTGCAAACTCACTGCCGGGACCGCCTGGAGGACGTCGCTCGCGCCGGGACCGCTCGGGACACCGTACGGCCAGTTAAGTGACGCCGGGGGACAGGTAATGGACACTTAGCAGAGCGGTGTGTGTCCCGATCCCTGTGATCCGGACTCACACACCGCGCTGCTATCAGCTAGTCAGATTTGAGGGGGGGGTGGGGGGCTAATGAAACCTCCTGTGGTCACATGGTAAGATGGCCACCATCTTACCGGACGGCAGGGAAAAGTATAACGGAAAGCAGTAAATTTTAAAAATAAAAGGAGAATGATCTACAGTGTTAAGTGGATTACAAAGCTATTTTAATGTGACGGAGCTTGTTCAATGATAAGTTATCAAACATTTCCTATGTAAATGTATTAAATTGTTGGATCATAAAATAACAATATACAAGTGATCTAATGAATAACTGAACTGTAAACAAATATTCTATATGAAAATTATTTTAAAAGTGCTTTGGAATAACCAAGGAGTAAAAAGCAATATAAAGCAAACCAAATGAGGAATTGAGATCGGAAAGTAAAAACATTCTGGTGGTTCCTTAGTAGAACTTTTCTTCAGAAATAGAAAGGATTGCTACGTGCAGTTAAAGTTGGCTTATATTGGCGAGGAAAAAGACGCACTTGCGTCAAAATTTTTGGTGCAAAGGAAAAGAACGCAGGTAATAAATCCATGTGTACTATATATGCAGCTCCAAGGTACCCTGATTCAGCCACATCTGGATGACATGCTCTACCAAAACATGCGCAAAAAAATGCGCAAAAAAAAGGGCTTGCGCAAAATTTTGCGCAAAAATATACCCACAAAACAGGGGTAAAATCTTTGATACATGTCCCCCACTGCCCCTTTATACACACATACACAGCTTCTATATACACATACTGCCCCTTTATACACACTTGGCCATCATACACATACACAGCTTTTATATGCATATACACTGCCACTATATAGACACTCACTGCCATCATACACACATATACAGCCACTATATACACATACACTGCCACTGACACTGTACATACACATACAGCCATCATAAATATATACACTGCCTCTGTATACACATACACTGCCACTGTATATACACACACATCCATCATAACTATATACACTGCCTCTATATACACATACACTGCCCCTTTATACACACATGACCATCATACACAGCTTCTATATGCATATACACTGCCACTATATAGACACACACTGCCATCATACACACATATACAGCCTCTATATACACATACACTGCCACTGTATATACACACACAGCCATCATAAATATATACACTGCCTCTGTATACACATACACTGCCACTGTATATACACACACATCCATCATAACTATATACACTGCCTCTATATACACATACACTGCCCCTTTATACACACATGGCCATCATACACATACACACAGCTTCTATATGCATATACACTGCCACTATATAGACACTCACTGCCATCATACACACATATACAGCCTCTATATACACATACACTGCCACTGTATATACACACACATCCATCATAAATATATACACTGCCTCTATATACACATACACTGCCCCTTTATACACACATGGCCATCATACACATACACAGCTTCTATATGCATATACACTGCCCCTATATATACACACACTGCCATCATACACACATATACAGCCACTATATACACATACACTGCCACTGTATATACACACACATCTAGGGCTGGGCGGTATACCGGTTCATACAGAATACCAAAATTTTTGGGCTGCACGATATGAATTTTCCCCCATATCGCAATACCGGTATGGCCCCTCCCCCTCCCCCTTGGGAATGAATAATCAGCCCATCGCAGTGCTGTCCCCACATCGGGGAACTAATCATACGTGACCCGCCAGCACTGTTCTACTCCCCCCACCAAATCATGTGTCCCGCCAGCGCTGTTCTGCTCCCCCCCACCAAATCATGTGACCTGCGAGCGCTGTTCTGTTCCCCCCAACCAAATCATGTTACCCGCCAGCGCTGTTCTGCTCCCCCCCCCCCCCCCCCATTATCAGCCCAGCGGGGTACTACTCATATGTATCCCGCAAGAACTGCCCTCCTCCTCTTCGTTGGGGGCTGCCGGCGCTGGAACTCACTGTACGCCAGTGGTCTCCAACCTGCGGACCTCCAGATGTTGCAAAACTACAACTCCCAGCATGCCCGGACAGCCAACGGCTGTCCAGGCATACTGGGAGTTGTAGTTTTGCAACAGCTGGAGCACCGCAGGTTTGAGACCACTGCTGTATGCTGTATCCCTATGCCCGGGCTGCAAAAGATAAAGAAAATAAACTTTAACTTACCTACGTCTGCTTTACGCTAGGGAATGGAACGTCAGACAGCCGTCAGCCTATCACCGGCTGGAGCGATGTCCCGCCCTGGCCAGTGATAAGCTGAGCCCACTGTCATGTAAGAAGCTGGCTTATCTTTTGCAGCCTGGGCATAGGGATACAGCGTATAGCAGTTGTCTCAAACCTGCGGACCTCCAGCTGTTGCAAAACTACAACTCCCAGCATGCCCAGACAGCCGTTGGCTATTAGAGACCACTGGCGTGCAGTATAGAGTTCCATCGCCGGCGGCCCCCAACAAAGAGGAGGAGGGCAGTGCTTGCGGGTGACATATGTGAGTAGTACCCCGCTGGGCTGATTAATTAATTGGGGGGGAGCAGAACAGCACTGGCAGGTAACATGACTTGGGGGGGAGCAAAAGAGCGCTTGCGGGTCACATGATTTGTGGTGGGGTGGGGGTGAAAGAAATACCATTATATATCGTGGAACCGCCATATGTTACAAAAATACCGTGATACACATATTTGGTCAAACCGCCCAGCTCTACACACATCCATCATAAATATATACACTGCCTCTATATACACATACACTGCTACTGTATATACACACATCCATCATAAATATATACTCTGCCTCTATATACACATACACTGCTACTGTATATACACACATACATCATAAATATATACTCTGCCTCTATATACACACACTGCCCCTTTATACACACATGGCCATTATAAACACATACACAGCTGCTATATGCATATACACTGCCACTATATAGACACACACTGCCATCATACACACATATACAGCCACTATATACACATACACTGCCACTGTATATACACAAACATCCATCATAAATATATACACTGCCTCTATATACACATACACTGCCCCTTTATACACACATGGCCATCATACACATACACCGCTTCTATATGCATATACACTGCCACTATATAGACACACACTGCCATCATACACACATATACAGCCACTATATACACTGCCACTGTATATACAGTCACATCAATCATAAATATATACACTGCCTCTATATACACATACACTGCCACTGTATATACACACACATCCATCATAAATATATACACTGCCTCTATAT
Organism: Hyla sarda; assembly: GCF_029499605.1. NCBI lineage: Eukaryota > Metazoa > Chordata > Amphibia > Anura > Hylidae > Hyla > Hyla sarda. The sequence goes on along the minus strand of NC_079190.1, from coordinate 364,411,113 downwards.
ACACACACTGCCCCTTTATACACACATGTCCATCATACACACATACACAGCTTCTATATGCATATACACTGCCACTATATAGACACACACTGCCATCATACACATATATACAGCCACTATATACACTGCCACTGTATATACAGTCACATCAATCATAAATATATACACTGCCTCTATATACACACATACACTGCTACTGTATATACACACATCCATCATAAATATATACACTGCCTCTATATACACATACACTGCCACTGTATATACACACACATCCATCATAAATATATTCACTGCCTCTATATACACATACACTGCTACTGTATATACACTGACATCCATCATAAATATATACACTGCCTCTGTATACACACACTGTCCCTTTATACACACATGTCCATCATACACATACACAGCTTCTATATGCATATACACTGCCACTATATAGACACACATCCATCATACACACATATACAGCCACTATATACACATACACTGCCACTATATAGACACACACTGCCATCATAAATATATACACTGCCTCTATATACACTCACTGCCCCTTTATACACACATGGCCATCATACACATACACAGCTTCTATATGCATATACACTGCCACTATATAGACACACACTGCCATCATACACACATATACAGGCACTGTATACACATACACTGCCACTGTATATACACACACATCCATCATAAATATATACACTGCCTCTATATACACACACTGCCCCTTTATACACACATGGCCATCATACACACATATACATCCACTATATACACATACACTGCCCCTTTATACTTTATACACACATGGCCATCATACACACATACACAGCTTCTATATATACACACTGCCCCTTTATACACACACAGCCATCATACACACATACACAGCTTCTATATACACACACTGCCTCTTTATACACACATGGCCATCATACACACATACACAGCTTCTATATACACACACACTGCCCCTTTATACTTTATACACACATAGCCATCATACACACAAACAGATTCTATATACACACACTGCCCCCTTTATACACACATAGCCATCATACACACATATACATCCACTGTATACACATACACTGCCCCTTTATACTTTATACACACATGTCCATCATACACACATACACAGCTTCTATATACACACTGCCCCTTTATACACACACAGCCATCATACACACATACACAGCTTCTATATACACACACTGCCCCTTTATACTTTATACACACATGGCCATCATACACAGCTTCTATATATACACACTGCCCCTTTATACACACACAGCCATCATACACACATACACAGCTTCTATATACACACACTGCCCCTTTATACACACATGGCCATCATACACACATACACAGCTTCTATATACACACACTGCCCCTTTATACACACACATAGCCATCATACACAGCTTCTATATACACACACTGCCCCTTTATACTTTATACACACATGGCCATCATACACACATACACAGCTTCTATATACACACACTGCCACTTTATACACACATGGCCATCATACACACATACACAGCTTCTATATACACACACTGCCCCTTTATACACACATAGCCATCATACACACATACACAGCTTCTATATACACACACTGCCCCTTTATACACACATAGCCATCATACACACATACACAGCTTCTATATACACACACTGCCCCTTTATACTTTATACACACATGGCCATCATACACACATACACAGCTTCTATATACACACACTGCCCTTTATACTTTATACACACATGGCCATCATACACACATACACAGCTTCTATATACACACACTGCCCCTTTATACTTTATACACACATGGCCATCATACACAGCTTCAATATACACACACTGCCCCTTTATACACACATAGCCATCATACACACATACACAGCTTCTATATACACACACTGCCCCTTTATACACACAGCCATCATACACACTTATACATCCACTATACACACATACACTGCCCCTTTATACTTTATACACACATGGCCATCATACACACATACACAGCTTCTATATACACACACTGCCCCATTATACACACATGGCCATCATACACAGCTTCTATATACACACACTGCCCCTTTATACTTTATACACACATGGCCATCATACACACATACACAGCTTCTATATACACACACTGCCCCTTTATACTTTATACACACATGGCCATCATACACACATACACAGCTTCTATATAGACACACTGCCCCTTTATACTTTATACACACATGGCCATCATACACAGCTTCAATATACACACACTGCCCCTTTATACACACATAGCCATCATACACACATACACAGCTTCTATATACACACACTGCCCCTTTATACACACATAGCCATCATACACACTTATACATCCACTATACACACATACACTGCCCCTTTATACTTTATACACACATGGCCATCATACACACATACACAGCTTCTATATACACACTGCCCCTTTATACTTTATACACACATGGCCATCATACACACATACACAGCTTCTATATACACACACTGCCCCTTTATACTTTATACACACATGGCCATCATACACACATACACAGCTTCTATATACACACACTGCCCCTTTATACTTTATACACATGGCCATCATACACACACACAGCTTCTATATACACACACTGCCCCTTTATACACACATGGCCATCATACACAGCTTCTATATACACAAACAGCCCCCATACAAGTAAGTACCTGTGTGCAGTGTAGCTTGCTGCTCCGCTCCTCTATTGCAGAACTGGGCAGGAAGAGGAGGGACACGTGAGCCAACGTCACTGGCCAGCTGCTACTAGCAGGCCCTGCTGGTAACTAAGAGTCGCGCACAGGCATGTCTCATACCAACTGCAGCCCCTGCCATTTTAAAGTGACAGTGTGCTGCCCTCCTCGCAAGAAAGACTGTTGGGGCCAAGTGGGCTCCCCTGAGGGTCCGGGCCCCTTACTGTACCCCCCTGATGGCGGCCCTGTCTGTGTGACCCTATTCTTAAAAGGTTAATTACATTTCAGTATAGAGGTAAAATTAACCAATCAGCAAAGTCTTACCAAGCGAAAATAAAAGCCTGGACTGAACCATTGACTGGTGGGTAAAAATAAACTAGCAGGTCAACAGCTGCAAAATGGATGATATTGAAAGAAATGAGAGCAAGAAGACAAAGCACTTTCCCATCTTTGTTTCAATCATATAGCTACCATCTTTATCATTTTTACTGTGTTTTTGGGGCAGTTTATATGGTCCTGTAGTAGTACAGTCCTGCTAGGAGCAGTTGCTATGACAACTGTTATGCTGCAGCAGCCATTTTAACTGCCATTCTAGAAACAGCTTAACAACCAGTCGAGCGCCTGTCCTGAGTGCCCCCCAAATGTATGAAGAAGATGCCACTTCTCTCTATGCCCTGGTCTGATAATGTAAGGTGATTACAGATTGCGTACAGGTTTGGGCAGTGTTGGCACAGATGTGAGCGCTCCCATTACACCAAATATCTACAGTCTAGGACAGTGTTTCCCAACCAGTGTGTCTTCAGCTGTTGTAAACTACAACTTTCAGGGTGCCCAAACAACAGAAGGCTGTCTGGGCATGTTGGGAGCTGCAGTTTTGCAAAAGCTGGAGATGGGTTGGAATTCTACTTGTTTTTTTGGGGCAAAAACACCAAGAAAAACACCAATTCTGCCGCATGGCGTTTTTTAGGCCAAAAAATGCTGTGGCCAGATGTTAGCTGTAAATCAATGAGAAATTGCAAAATTCTTATTCCACTTGGCATTTTTTACTTTGGCGTGTTTTTTTTTATACTTTTGGCGTTTTTCCACTCTTTTTTGGCGTTTTTCAGATCGTTGGTAATTGCAGCATGTTGAGCCACTGGCATTTTTTTTTTGTCAAAATCATGGCGTTTTTCTCCCATTGAAGTCTATGGGAGTGAATAAAATTTCCAAGAAAAACGATATGCGGGTTTTAACTTTGGCGTTTTTTCATGCGGTTTTCATTCTTTTTTGGACTTTAGCGATCCAAAAAAGTGATGGAGATACCTTTTTTAATAAAATTTCATGAGTACCATTAAAAAAAATAAAAAAGATACAATAGTAAAGGAAAAAATTGTATCTAACGAAATGTATCTTTTTTATAATAACATTTTCCTCTGGACAGGTTTTGAGAGGAAAAGTTGCTGAGTTGCCCATAGCAACCAATCAGATCGCTTCTTTCATTTTTAACAAGGCTTCTGAAAAATGGAAGTAGTAATCTGATTGGTTGCTATGGGCAACTCAGCAGATTTTCCTCTGGACAGGTTTTGATAAATCTCCCCCTATGTGTTTTTCACTTTTTTTTTCTTTTTTCTTTTTTACATTTTTTAGGTAGTACTACTACTCCCAGCATAGAAAACACTGTTCCAGTTAGTACCTGTACTAATTGACAGATTGCCTGTTGTGATCCTCCTGTATAATTACTAGATGCAGCGGCCGCTCTTCTATGGTCCCCTACACTGCCGTATATATACACCTATTCATATTTCCCGCAGAGAGCTGTGATTGGCCAGATGGTTCCAGCCAATCACAGCTCTCTGTGGGAAATCGGAATATGCGTATATATACGGCCGCTGCATCTATACATTATACAGGAGGATCACAGCGGGTGTCAGGAGGAGTGATACCCGCTGTGATCTTTCCTTACCTGCAGGTACTACTACTCCCAACATGGAGCACACTCTGCTCACTGCTGTGAGATGTAGTACCTGCATTAATAGACAGATCGCAGTGAGTGTCAGAAGTTACACTCGCTGCGATCTGTCTATTAATGCAGGTACTACAGCTCCCAGCAAGGAGCAGAGTCTGCTCCATGTTGGGAGTAGTAATACTTGCAGTTAAGGACACATCACAGTGGATGTCACTACTGGCACCTGATGTGATCGTCTTGTCTATTGCAGAGATGGAGCGGCTGTATACAGCACTCGCATGTCTGCTCTGTACTCCGGCCACTCAATCATTGATATTTCCCTCAGAGCTGTGATTGACTGCAACCATCCGGCCAATCACCACTCTGGGTGGGAAATATGAATGAGTGATGTTCTATTCCCATCACTGGCCGGAGTACAGAGCAGAGATGTTAGTGCTGTGTAGAGCTGCATCTCTGCTATATAATGGACGATCGCATCGGGTGTCAGGACTGAGACCTGGGGCGATATGTCTATTACTACAGGTATTACTGCTCCCATCATGGAACACTCTGTTCCATGCTAGGAGTAGTAGTACTACCTAAAAAATGTAAAAAATAGAGAAAAAAAAGTGAAACACACACACTTTATTAAACATTAATTCAAATTTAGTTATACAAAATTTAGATTTCGTTAAATAATTTTTTTGCCATCACTACTGCATCTTTTTTTTTTTTTTTTTGGTACCAAACTAATTTTGGATACCAAAAAAAAAAAGAAAAACCAAAAGGTGCCAAGAATGCAATTTCCACACAAATGAAAAAAAAACAAAAAAAAAAAACGACAAATGCAGGACATTGCACTGGCGCTTTTTCAGGCGTTTTTATCAACCCAAAAAACGCAGGACAAAAAAAACAAGTATAAACTTAGCCTTACACTGGTAGGGAAATACTGGTCTTAAAATTGGCAGAGTGGAATACTAAGCACACACACACACACACACACACACACACACATATATATATATATATATATATATATATATATATATTGCTATCTACCTAATATATATGGAAGTTTAGATATGTATAAAGTGTAGTGTAATGTAGAACAAAACCATGTCAAAGCACCTCTCAGTAAGGTAACACCTGATTGGCTGATGAAACAAAGAGACCATTAGAACATTGGCTGCTGACATCACAGTAGGGCAGCTGGTGACATCATCATAACAGACATGATACGTAGCCAGATGAACAGAAAAATCTCTCATTTGCTCACTAGAGTTTAGCAGAGACACATGTCAGAGCCCATTGCCCATTGCTGTAGTTTTCTAGTGACTTTATCGTCTTTTTCCATTGTCATAAAATGAAGTAAACAAAGAAAAAATAATTTAGTGGAGAAAGGAGAAGATGGAAGAGAGCTGAACGGAGACCAGAACAGTGGAAACCGTGTCCAGGAGCCGCCCAGTACAACTAAGGTACAGAGAAAGAAAAGGTTATTACATTCCTGCTAAATATCTGGGCCTGAATGACCTAAAAGAGAAAGAAAACTTCCAGCAAAGAAGAGAGAAGTGTAAGTGGCCTTCAAGGACCCTGCTACATCCATCTGATGGGCAGCACAGGTAGGAGGACATCATGGAAGAGCTAGAATTGTCTATCACTTTTACCACAGGACTCCAGGTTACAGCCACAATAGGCCAGATTTACTATTGACTGGTGCCATATTTAGGGTAGGTTCACACGTACAGGATCTGCTACATATTTTCAGTGGCTGATTTTGCTACCCATTGACCTCAGTATATGTAGCAGATCCTGTACATATTATGAGTTTTATACACTTTTCAGGTGCATTCCAAAAAGGGGGAGTGGTTTAATAAAAAGGTGGTCTGACCTAGGCTGCGGCATCATGCGCTAAAAATGCACCAAACTTCTGGAGTAAATTTCTGCTACAGTTTAAATGGGTTATCCAGGGTTAGGAAAACATGGCTTTCATCCAGAAACATAGCAGCTCAGTAGAAGTCAATGGAGCCAGGTTGCAACCTGAGGAAAGGTGTGGTGCTGTTTTTGGAAGACCACTTTAAAGCTATGTTCATACATTGAATTTTCAATGGTATTTATAGCTGTAAAAAAAATATGGCCGTTTGTCTACAGTGGGAAATCCACCACTACAAGCGGACACAAAGCTATCCAGCTGCAGCAGGGGGCTTGCTCTATTGACTGCCATTGTTGCTTCTGCAGTGTGAAATACACTACGGATATGCTCTGTGTGACCCAACATTTTAATATAGAGGTAAAATCAACCAATCAGCAGAGTCTTACCAAGTACAGTGCCAGTCCCGAGTATCCCCCCCAATTGTATAGAGATGATGCCGCTTATCTTTTTGTCCTGTTTCTTTAATGGAAGTTGATCACAGATGGCACACAGGTTTGGACAGTGTTGGTAGAGAAGTGAGTGCTCCCATTACACTTAGTACTAAATATTCTACAGTCTAGGACAGTGTTTTCCAACCAGTGTGCCCTCGGCTGTTGCAAAACTACAATTTAGCATGCTGGGAGTTGTAGTTTTGCAAAAGCTGGAGGTACACTGCTTGGGAAACAGTCTTGTCTTGGAGATGGAAACATACATTCATTCTGACTTCCTGATCCTCATGTCACCTTTGCATGTGGATTTGTCTTTATTTGGCCGGATTGTACAATGTAAAAACCTAATAAAGTTCTATGGGGCCACACTTTGCTTCTATATGGCGACCATTGGGAAAGCATTTGCTACATTTTCCTTGATTTTCCTCATCAATCTGCCCTAGATTTGTTTTCTATATTATTAATAACTGCTACATGAACTCTTTCAAGACTAAGGCCCCCACTTCTCTGAATGTCAACAGCACAATGTTACCCTGACATATACGGAAAGATAATGGGGGAGATTTATCAAAACCTGTCCAGAGGAAAAGTTGCCCAGTTGCCCATAGCAACCAATCAAATGTCTTCTTTCATTCTTAACAAACATCTGGCCCTTCAGATGTTGCCAAACTACAACTCCCAGTATGTCTGGGCAGTCTGAGCATGCTTGGAGTTGTAGTTTTGCAACATCTGGAGGGCTACAGTTTGGACACCACCACACAGTGGTCTCCAAACTGTTCTCCTCCAGTTGTTGCATAACTACAACTCCCAACATGCCCTTCGGCTGTCTGGGCATGCTGGGAGCTGTAGTTTTGCAACAAGTGGAGGCACACGGGTTGGGAAACATTGTCTGTTTCCTAATTTAGTGTTTCCCAACCCGTGTGCCTCCAGCTGTTGCAAAACTATAACTCCTAGCATGCACTGACAGACCATGCATGCTGGGAGTTGCAGTTTTGCAACAGCTGGAGGCACACAGGTTGGGGAACACTGAGTTAAGTAACAAACTCTCAGTGTTTTGCTACCAGTGTGCCTCCAACTGTTGCATAACTACAACCCCCAGCATGTACGGACAGCTAAAGGGCATGCTGGAAGTTGTAGTAGTATGCCTCCAGCTGTTGCATAACTACAAGTCCCAGCATGCCCTTAAGCTGTCACTGCATGTTGAGAGTTGTTGTTTTTGCAAAAGCTGAAGGCACACTGGTTGCAAAACACAGAGTTTGTTACCTAACTCAGTGTTTCGCAACCAGTGTGCCTCCAGCTGTTGCAAACTACAACTCCCAGCATGCCATATAGCTGTCCGTACAAGCTGGGAGTTGTACTTTTGCAACAGCTGGAGGCACACTGGTTGCGAAACTTTGAGTTAAGTAACAAACTCTTAGTGTTTTGCAACCAGTGTGCCTGCATAACTACAACCCCCAGCATGCACGGACAGCCAAAGGGTATGCTGTGAGTTGTATTTTTGCAACAGCTGGGGGTTAGCCTCTTCCCCCCATGTGAATGTACAGGGTACATTCACACGAGCGGGGGTTTACAGTGAATGAAGTTTCAGATGTAGCAAATTTTCCGCTGCAGCTCAAACTCCCAGCGGGAAACTTGCTGTAAACCCTCGCCCATGTGAATGTACCCTAAAAACACTGCACTACACAAAATAAATAGTGAAAACACTACATATACACATTCCCCTACACATTTACCCCCCTCCCCCAATAAAAATGAGAAACATCTGGTACAGCACGGTTTCTAAAACAGAGCCTCCAGATGTTGCAAAACAACAACTCCCAGTGTTGCAACAGCTGGAGGCACCCAGTTTGGGAACACTGCGATAGGGTAATTTTGGTATCTGAGTGTAATCCCTGTGCAAATCCCTAATTTAGGCATCAAATGCACATGGTGCTCTCTCACTTCGGAGCCCTGTCGTATTGCAAGGCAACAGTTTAGGGCCACATATGGAGTATTTCCATACTCGGGAGAAATTGCCTTACAAATTTTGGGGGGCATTTTCTCCTTTTACCCCTTATGAAAAGGTAAAGTTGGGGTCTACTCCAGCGTGTTTTTTCTTTTTTACACTTACATGCTGGTGTTTCCCCATACTTTTCATTTTCACAAGAAGTAAAAGGAAAAAAAAGACCCCCAAAATGTGTAACGCAATTTCATCTGAATACTGAAATACCCCATATGTGAACGTAAAATGCTCTGCGGGCACACAACGAGGCTCAGAAGTGATAGCGCCATGTACATGTGAGATAATTTGTACAGGGGTGGCTTATCGTTACAGCGGTTCTGACATAAACGCAAAAAAGAAACACCCACATGTGACCCCATTTTGGAAACTACACCCCTCACCGAATGTAAAAAGAGCTATAGTGAGTCTTAACACCCCACAGGTGTTTGAAGAATTTTCATTAAATTTGGACGTGAAAATAAAAAATTTGTATTTTGTTCACTAAAATGCTGGTGTTATCCCAAATTTTTCATTTTCACAAGGGGTAATAGGAAAAAAGCCCCCCATAATTTGTAACCCCATTTCTTCTGAGTATGCCAATACCGCCATTGGGCTTTTGGAGACAGAATGTGTCTGGAATTAAAGGCCATGTGCGTTTACAAAACCCCCATGGTGCGAGAAAAATTACCCCCCCCCACATGTGACCCCATTTTGGAAACTACACCCTTAACAGAATGTAACAAGGGATGCAGTGAGCATTTACACCCCACTGGTGTCTGACAGATTTTTTTGAACAGTGGTCCATGAAAATGAAAAATTTTATTTTTCATTTGCACTGCCCACTGTTCCAAAGATCTGTCAAACACCAGTGGGTGTGAATGCTCACTGCACCCCTTATTACATTCTGTGAGGGGTGTAGTTTCCAAAACGGGGTCACATGTGGGGCAGGGGTCCATTAATCTGGCCCCCAACTTCCATTCCAAACAGATTCTCTCTCCAAAAGCCCAATGGAACTCCTTCTCTTCTGCGCATTGTAGTTCGCCCGCAGAGCACTTTAAATTCACATATGGGGTATTTCCATACTCAGAAGAAATGGGGTTAAACATTTTGGGAGGCTTTTTCTCCTATTACCCCTTGTGAAAATAAAAAAAATTGGGGTAACTCCAGCATTTTGGTGAAAAAAAATCACATTTTTCATTTTCACGTCCAACTTTAGCAGAAATTTAAAAAACCGAAAAGAAAATAACCAACTTAAAGATGGACCATTTGTAAAAAAGAATAAATTTTATTTATGGAAAGTTCCAATAATACATAAAACAAACACAGCGTGGACAAACATACGTGGGAACTACGGAGCAGGGGGAGACCAGAAATAAAGAAATAATCCGGGTGCACTGGCCTATGGCATGTAAAAACAGGTAAATCACAAGATAAATATATAGATGTGTAAACATGAGATATGTACAAAGGCAGAAAGCGCCTCAATGAAAAGGGTAAATATTTATACAGGTCTCATATCAAGAGTACCAACATATAAAAATTGAACTGAAATGCCATAGGAAGTGATAAACATGCTAACCGGACTAAAGAAGGAACCACATACAATGATGGTACGCAACAGTAAACCCCCCCCCCCCAACACTCCCCAGCTACCCACCAAACCTCCGACGCGTTTCACCCAACGGGGCTTTATCCAGGATAAAGCCCCGTTGGGTGAAACACGTCGGAGGTTTGGTGGGTAGCTGGGGAGTGTTGGGGGGGGTTTTACTGTTGCGTACCATCATTGCATGTGGTTCCTTCTTTAGTCCGCGATTAAGCCCCGCCCACCCATCCTCCAAGCCTGCGATTTTTTTTCTTAACTTCAACAGCATATAACTCCTTAAGACGTTATGTATGTTGATTTGACAAAATAGGTGAATTTTAAAAATTTGGGATAAAACATTTTGAGATTGTAGGCTATGGAAGCGTTTCTGTGTACTGTCATTTGCATAAAATGATGCAAAGAATTGGTAAGGCACCAATTTTGGAGATGAATAGGAAGGCTGTAAGGGGAGGAGGAGGCCTCTATTAGGGCACAATGTCTTTCATTTCGCTGTGCTCTTAATAGATAATACAGTAATGTTCCCATAGCCAGCTATCTTAACTCAGTTTAACATTGTGCTATTTGTTTTTGACAGGAGGTGGCACTCTTTTTTTTTTTTATCACAAAAGCCTAGTAAGAAGGAATCTTGTTGTTTTAAATCTGTATGTAAAATGTGTAGTTTAGCTATGTGTAAATTTGTACCAATAGTGTGCTGTACTTGCCAGCTATTGTGATGATTTTTTTGTATTCCTATTTGTACCTTTTTTTTTAACCCATATCATAGTTTTTTTTTACTGTCCATGATTTTTAACCAAAATCATGAGACTGAAATTTTTTTTCTTCATTTCAACAGCATATAACTTCTTGAGACGTTATGTATGTTGATTTGACAAAATTGGTGAATTTTAAAAATTTTGGTTAAAATTTTTTGAGATTGTAGGCTATGGAAGCGTTTCTGTGTACTGTCATTTGCATAAAATGATGCAAAGAATTGGTAAGGCACCAATTTTGGAGATGGATAGGAAGGCTGTAAGGGGAGGAGGAGGCCTCTATTAGGGCACAGTGTCTTTCATTTCGCTGTGCTCTTAATAGATAATACAGTAATGTTCCCATAGCCAGCTATTAGAGATGAGCGAACTTACAGTAAATTCGATTCGTCACGAACTTCTCTGTTCGGCGGTTGCTGACTTTTCCTGCATGAATTAGTTCAGCTTTCCGGTGCTCCGGTGGGCTGGAAAAGGTGGATACAGTCCTAGGAAAGAGTCTCCTAGCACTGTATCCACCTTTTCCAGCCCAATGAAGCACCTGTAAGCTGAACTAATTTATGCAGGAAAAGTCATCAACTGCCGAGCCGAGAAGTTCGTGACAAATCGAATTTACTGTAAGTTTGCTCATCTCTACCAGCTATCTTAACTCAGTTTAACATTGTGCTATTTGTTTTTGACAGGAGGTGGCACTTTTTTTTTTATCACAAAAGCCTAGTAAGAAGGAATCTTGTTGTTTTTAAATCTGTATGTAAAATGTGTAGTTTTGCTATGTGTAAATTTGTACCAATAGTGTGCTGTACTTGCCAGCTATTGTGATGATTTTTTTTGTATTCCTATTTGTACCTTTTTTTTAACCCAAATCATAGTTTTTTAACTGTCCATGATTTTTAACCAAAATCATGAGACTGAAACATTTTTTCTTCACTTCAACAGCATATAACTTCTTGAGACGTTATGTATGTTGATTTGACAAAATTGGTGAATTTTAAAAATTTGGGTTAAGATTTTTTGAGATTGTAGGCTATGGAAGTGTTTCTGTGTACTGTCATTTGCATAAAATGATGCAAAGAATTGGTAAGGCACCAATTTTGGAGATGGATAGGAAGGCTGTAAGGGAAGGAGGAGGCCTCTATTAGGGTACAGTGTCTTTCAATTCACTGTGCCCTTAATAGATAATACAGTAATGTTCCCATAGCCAGCTATTAGAGATGAGCAAACTTACAGTAAATTAGATTCGTCACGAACTTCTAGGCTCGGCGGTTGCTGACTTTTCCTGCAAAAATTTGTTCAGCTTTCCGGTGCTCCGGTGGGCTGGAAGAGGTGGAAACAGTCCTAGGAAAGAGTCTCCTAGGACTGTATCCACCTTTTCCAGCCCACGGGATTATCTGAAAGCTGAACTAATTAATACAGGAAAAGTCATAAACTGCCGAGCCGAGAAGTTCGTGACGAATCGAATTTACTGTAAGTTTGCTCATCTCTACCAGCTATCTCAACTCAGTTTAACATTGTGCTATTTGTTTTTGACAGGAGGTGGCACTTTTTTTTTTATTACAAAAGCCTAGTAAGAAGGAATCTTGTTGTTTTTAAATCTGTATATAAAATGTGTAGTTTTGCTATGCGTAAATTTGTACCAATAGTGTGCTGTACTTGCCAGCTATTGTGATAATTTTTTTGTATTCCTATTTGTACCTTTTTTTTTTAACCCAAATCATAGTTTGTTTGTTTTTACTGTCCATGATTTTTAACCAAAATCATGAGACTGAAAATTTTTTTCTTCACTTCAACAGCATATAACTCCTTGAGACGTTATGTATGTTTATTTGACAAAATTGGTGAATTGTAAAAATTTTGGTAAAAATGTTTTGAGATTGTAGGCTATGGAAGCATTTCTGCGTACTGTCATTTGCATAAAATGATGCAAAGAATTTGGTACGGCACCAATTTTGGACATGGATAGGAAGGCTGTAAGGGGAGGAGGAGGCCTCTATTAGGGCACAGTGTCTTTCATTTCGCTATGCTCTTAATAGATAATACAGTAATGTTCCCATAGCCAGCTATCTTAACTCAGTTTACCATTGTGCTATTTGTTTTTGACAGGAGGTGGCACTTTTTTTTTATCACAAAAGCCTAGTAAGAAGGAATCTTGTTGTTTTTAAATCTGCATGTAAAATGTGTAGTTTTGCCATGTGTAAATTTGTACCAATAGTGTGCTGTACTTGCCAGCTATTGTGATGATTTTTTTGTATTCCTATTTGTACCTTTTTTTTTAATCCAAATCATAGTTTTTTTTTACTGTCCATGATTTTTAACCAAAATCATGAGACTGAAAATTTTTTTCTTTACTTCAACAGCATATAACTTCTTGAGACATTATGTATGTTGATTTGACAACATTGGTGAATTTTTAAAATTTTGGTTAAAATTTTTTGAGATTGTAGGCTATGGAAGCGTTTCTGTGTACTGTCATTTGCATAAAATGATGCAAAGAATTGGTAAGGCACCAATTTTGGAGATGGATAGGAAGGCTGTAAGGGGAGGAGGAGGCCTCTATTAGGGCACAGTGTCTTTCAATTCACTGTGCTCTTAATAGATAATACAGTAATGTTCCCATAGCCAGCTATCTTAACTCAGTTTAACATTGTGCTATTTGTTTTTGACAGGAGGTGGCACTTTTTTTTTTATCAAAAAATGCCTAGTAAGAAGGAATCTTGTTGTTTTAAATCTGTATGTAAAATGTGTAGTTTTGCTATGTGTAAATTTGTACCAATAGTGTGCTGCACTTGCCAGCTATTGTGATGATTTTTTTGTATTCCTATTTGTACCTTGTTTTTTAACCCAAATCATAGTTTTTTAACTGTCCATGATTTTTAACCAAAATCATGAGACTGAAACGTTTTTTCTTCACTTCAACAGCATATAACTTCTTGAGACGTTATGTATGTTGATTGTAGGCTATGGAAGTGTTTCTGTGTACTGTCATTTGCATAAAATGATGCAAAGAATTGGTAAGGCACCAATTTTGGAGATGGATAGGAAGGCTGTAAGGGGAGGAGGAGGCCTCTATTAGGGCACAGTGTCTTTCAATTCACTGTGCTCTTAATAGATAATACAGTAATGTTCCCATAGTCAGCTATTAGAGATGAGCGAACTTACAGTAAATTTGATTCATCACAAACTTCTCGGCTCGGCGGTTGCTGAGTTTTCCTGCATGAATTAGTTCAGCTTTCCGGTGCTCCGGTGGGCTGGAAAAGGTGGATACAGTCCTAGGAAAGAGTCTCCTAGGACTGTATCCACCTTTTCCAGCCCACTGGAGCACCTGTAAGCTGAACTAATTTATGCAGGAAAAGTCATCAACTGCCGAGCCGAGAAGTTTGTGAAGAATCAAATTTACTGTAAGTTTGCTCAACTCTACCAGCTATCTTAACTCAGTTTAACATTGTGCTATTTGTTTTTGACAGGAGGTGGCACTTTTTTTTTATCACAAAAGCCTAGTAAGAAGGAATCTTGTTGTTTTTAAATCTGTATGTAAAATGTGTAGTTTTGCTAGGTGTAAATTTGTACCAATAGTGTGCTGTACTTGCCAGCTATTGTGATGATTTTTTTTGGATTTCTATTTGTACCTTTTTTTTTACCCAAATCATGTTTTTTTTTTTTTTTACTGTCCATGATTTTTAACCAAAATCATGAGACTGAAAATTTTTTTCTTCACTTCAACAGCATATAACTCCTTGAGACGTTATGTATGTTGATTTGACAAAATTGGTGAATTTTAAAAATTTTGGTAAAATTTTTTTGAGATTGTAGGCTATGGAAGCGTTTCTGCGTACTGTCATTTGCATAAAATGATGCAAAGAATTGGTAAGGCACCAATTTTGGAGATGGATAGGAAGGCTGTAAGGGGAGGAGGAGGCCTCTATTAGGGCACAGTGTCTTTCAATTCACTGTGCTCTTAATAGATAATACAGTAATGTTCCCATAGACAGCTATCTTAACTCAGTTTAACATTGTGCTATTTGTTTTTGACAGGAGGTGGCACTCTTTTTTTTTTATCACAAAAGCCTAGTAAGAAGGAATCTTGTTGTTTTAAATCTGTATGTAAAATGTGTAGTTTAGCTATGTGTAAATTTGTACCAATAGTGTGCTGTACTTGCCAGCTATTGTGATGATTTTTTTGTATTCCTATTTGTACCTTTTTTTTAACCCATATCATAGTTTTTTTTTACTGTCCATGATTTTTAACCAAAATCATGAGACTGAAAATGTTTTTCTTCACTTCAACAGCATATAACTTCTTGAGACGTTATGTATGTTGATTTGACAAAATTGGTGAATTTTAAAAATTTTGGTTAAAATTTTTTGAGATTGTAGGCTATGGAAGCGTTTCTGTGTACTGTCATTTGCATAAAATGATGCAAAGAATTGGTAAGGCACCAATTTTGGAGATGGATAGGAAGGCTGTAAGGGGAGGAGGAGGCCTCTATTAGGGCACAGTGTCTTTCATTTCGCTGTGCTCTTAATAGATAATACAGTAATGTTCCCATAGCCAGCTATCGTAACTCAGTTTAACATTGTGCTATTTGTTTTTGACAGGAAGTGGCACTTTTTTTTTATCACAAAAGCCTAGTAAGAAGGAATCTTATTGTTTTAAATCTGTATGTAAAATGTGTAGTTTTGCTATGTGTAAATTTGTACCAATAGTGTGCTGTACTTGCCAGCTATTGTGATGATTTTTTTGTATTCCTATTTGTACCTTTTTTCTTAACCCAAATCATAGTTTTTTAACTGTCCATGATTTTTAACCAAAATCATGAGACTGAAACATTTTTTCTTCACTTCAACAGCATATAACTTCTTGAGACGTTATGTATGTTGATTTGACAAAATTGGTGAATTTTAAAAATTTGGGTTAAGATTTTTTGAGATTGTAGGCTATGGAAGTGTTTCTGTGTACTGTCATTTGCATAAAATGATGCAAAGAATTGGTAAGGCACCAATTTTGGAGATGGATAGGAAGGCTGTAAGGGGAGGAGGAGGCCTCTATTAGGGTTCAGTGTCTTTCAATTCACTGTTCCCTTAATAGATAATACAGTAATGTTCCCATAGCCAGCTATTAGAGATGAGCGAACTTACAGTAAATTCGATTCGTCACAAACTTCTAGGCTCGGCGGTTGCTGACTTTTCCTTCATGAATTAGTTCAGCTTTCCGGTGCTCCGGTGGGCTGGAAAAGGTGGATACAGTCCTAGGAAAGAGTCTCCTAGCACTGTATCCACCTTTTCCAGCCCACTGGAGCACCTGTAAGCTGAACTAATTTATGCAGGAAAAGTCATCAACTGCCGAGCCGAGAAGTTCGTGACGAATCGAATTTACTGTAAGTTTGCTTATCTCTACCAGCTATCTTAACTCAGTTTAACATTGTGCTATTTGTTTTTGACAGGAGGTGGCACTTTTTTTTTATCACAAAAGCCCAGTAAGAAGGAATCTTGTTGTTTTTAAATCTGTATGTAAAATGTGTAGTTTTGCTATGTGTAAATTTGTACCAATAGTGTGCTGTACTTGCCAGCTATTGTGATGATTTTTTGTATTCCTATTTGTACCTTTTTTTTTTATCCAAATCATAGTTTTTTTTACTGTCCATGATTTTTAACCAAAATCATGAGACTGAAAATGTTTTTCTTCACTTCAACAGCATATAACTCCTTGAGACGTTATGTATGTTGATTTGACAAAATTGGTGAATTTAAAAAATTTTGGTAAAAATTTTTTGAGATTGTAGGCTATGGAAGTGTTTCTGTGTACTGTCATTTGCATAAAATGATGCAAAGAATTGGTAAGGCACCAATTTTGGAGATGGATAGGAAGGCTGTAAGGGGAGGAGGAGGCCTCTATTAGGGCACAGTGTCTTTCAATTCACTGTGCTCTTAATAGATAATACAGTAATGTTCCCATAGCCAGCTATTAGAGATGAGCGAACTTACAGTAAATTCGATTCTTCACAAACTTCTCGGCTCGGCGGTTGCTGACTTTTCCTGCAAAAATTAGTTCAGCTTTCCGGTGCTCCGGTGGGCTGGAAAAGGTGGATACAGTCCTAGGAAAGAGTCTCCTAGGACTGTATCCACCTTTTCCAGCCCACGGGAGCATCTGAAAGCTGAACTAATTTTTGCAGGAAAAGTCATCAACTGCCGAGCCGAGAAGTTTGTGACTAATCGAATTTACTGTAAGTTCGCTCATCTCTACCAGCTATCTTAACTCAGTTTAACATTGTGCTATTTGTTTTTGACAGGAGGTGGCACTTTTTTTTTTTTTATCACAAAAGCCTAGTAAGAAGGAATCTTGTTGTTTTTAAATCTGTATATAAAATGTGTAGTTTTGCTATGCATAAATTTGTACCAATAGTGTGCTGTACTTGCCAGCTATTGTGATAATTTTTTTGTATTCCTATTTGTACCTTTTTTTTAACCCAAATCATAGTTTGTTTGTTTTTACTGTCCATGATTTTTAACCAAAATCATGAGACTGAAAAATTTTTCTTCACTTCAACAGCATATAACTCCTTGAGACATTATGTATGTTGATTTGACAAAATTGGTGAATTGTAAAAATTTTGGTAAAAATGTTTTGAGATTGTAGGCTATGGAAGCATTTCTGCGTACTGTCATTTGCATAAAATGATGCAAAGAATTGGTAAGGCACCAATTTTGGAGATGGATAGGAAGGCTGTAAGGGGAGGAGGAGGCCTCTATTAGGGCACAGTGTCTTTCATTTCGCTGTGCTCTTAATAGATAATACAGTAATGTTCCCATAGCCAGCTATTGTAACTCAGTTTAACATTGTGCTATTTGTGTTTGACAGGAGGTGGCACTTTTTTTTTATCACAAAAGCCTAGTAAGAAGGAATCTTGTTGTTTTAAATCTGTATGTAAAATGTGTAGTTTTGCTATGTGTAAATTTGTACCAATAGTGTGCTGTACTTGCCAGCTATTGTGATGATTTTTTTGTATTCCTATTTGTACCTTTTTTTTTTAACCCAAATCATAGTTTTTAACTGTCCATGATTTTTAACCAAAATAGTGAGACTGAAACATTTTTTCTTCACTTCAACAGCATATAACTTCTTGAGACGTTATGTATGTTGATTTGACAAAATTGGTGAATTTTAAAAATTTGGGTTAAGATTTTTTGAGATTGTAGGCTATGGAAGTGTCTCTGTGTACTGTCATTTGCATAAAATGATGCAAAGAATTGGTAAGGCACCAATTTTGGAGATGGATAGGAAGGCTATAAGGAGAGGAGGAGGCCTCTATTAGGGTACAGTGTCTTTCAATTTACTGTGCCCTTAACCCCTTCCCGCAGAATGTCATATATAAACGCCGGGTTGTGCAGTGCGTTCGCGCATCCCGGCGTTTATAAATGACATTCAGTTAACCCGGCGATGCGCAGCATCGCACAGGTTAACTGGCAGAAGTCCCGCTGTTTCCAGCAGGGGACAACTTCTGCTTCACCCCCAGGACCATCAATTGATGGTCCTGGTCAGCGATCACTGTGATTGGTCCCTGTTTACCAATCACAGTGATCTGGGGTGAAAGTTCAGATCCCCCGCACTGCCCACCCCTGGAAGTCGGGCAGAACGGGGGACGAAGCGCTGCAGGGGCTCGCGGGGACCTGCGGCATTCGGGGGGAACACGTGGGGACCGGCGGACTTACCTGATCCAGCGGCGGGACGGAGGAGCAGCGCGGGACCGGCCACGTGGACGAGCAGCGACGGGTAAGTATGTAGTCCTCAGAGGCAGCAGTGAAGATCTTCACTGCTGCTTCTAGGAGTCTGAAAACTACAACTCCCAGCATGCCTAGACAGCCTTTGGCTGTCCGGGCATGCTGGGAGTTGTAGTTTTGCAACATCTGGAGGGCCCCAGTTTGGAGACCATTGTATAATGGTCTCCAATCTGTGCTCTTCCAGCTGTTGCAAAACTACAACTCCCAGCATGCACTGACTGTCCAGGCATGCTGGGAGTTTTAGTTCAGCAACATCTGGCCCTTCAGATGTTGCCGAACTACAACTCCCAGCATGCCATTCAGCTGTCCGGGCATGCTGGGAGTTGTAGTTTTGCAACAGCTGGAGACACACTGGTTGGGAAACATTGTTTCTAACTCAGTGTTTCCTAACCTGTGTGCCTCCAGCTGTTGCAAAACTATAACTCCCAGCATGCACTAACAGACCATGCATGCTGGGAGTTGTAGTTTTGCAACATCTGGAGGGCCCCAGTTTGGAGACCATTGTATAATGGTCTCCAATCTGTGCTCTTCCAGCTGTTGCAAAACTACAACTCCCAGTATGCACTGACTGTCCAGGCATGCTGGGAGTTTTAGTTCAGCAACATCTGGCCCTTCAGATGTTGCCGAACTACAACTCCCAGCATGCCCTTCAGCTGTCTGGGCATGCTGGGAGTTGTAGTTTTGCAACAACTGGAGACACACTGGTTGGGAAACATTGTCTGTTTCTAACTCAGTGTTTCCTAACCTGTGTGCCTCCAGCTGTTGCAAAACTATGACTCCCAGCATGCACTAACAGACCATGCATGCTGGGAGTTGTGGTTTTGCAACAGCTGATGCAAGCCCCCCCCGCCCCGCCACCCCCGTGAATGTACAGGGTACATTCACATGGGCGAGGCTTTTACAGTGGGTTTCTCGCATCTTGAGATGCAGCAAATTTTGCGCTTGGAAACTCGCTGTAACCCCCCGCCCATGTGACTGTACCCTAAAAACACTACACTACACTAACACAAAATAAAATAAAAAGTTAAAAACACTACATATACACATACCCCTACACAGCCCCCCTCCCCCAATAAGAACGTCCGGTACACCACTGTTTCCAAAGCAGAGCCTCCAGCTGTTGAAAAACAACAACTCCCAGTATTGTCGGACAGCCGTTGACTGTCCAGGCATGCTGGGAGTTTTGCAACAGCTGGAGGCACCCTGTTTGGGAATCACTGGCGTAGAATACCCCTATGTCCACCCCTATGCAAATCCCTAATTTAGGCCTCAAATGCACATGGCGCTCTCACTTTGGAGCCCTGTCGTATTTCAGGGCAACAGTTTAGGGTCACATATGGGGTATCGCCGTACTCGGGAGAAATTGCGTTACAAGGTTTGGGGGGCTTTTTCTTCTTTAACCCTTCATGAAAAGGAAATGTTGGGGTCTACACCAGAATGTTAGTGTAAATTTTTTTTATTTTTTACACTAACATGCTGATGTTGCCCTATACTTTACATTTTCACAAGAGGTAAAAGGGAAAAAAGCCCCCCAAAATTTGTAACGCAATTTCTCCCGACTACGGAGATACCCCATATGTGGGCGCAAAGTGCTCTGGGGGCGCACAACAAGGCCCAGAAGGGAGAGCGCACCATGTACATTTGAGGTGATTTGCACAGGGGTGGCTGATTGTTACAGCGGTTTTGACAAACGCAAAAAAAAAAAACCCCACATGTGACCCCATTTCGGAAACGACACCCCTCACGTAATGTAATGAGGGGTGCAGTGAGAATTTACCCCCCACAGGTGTCTGACGGATCTTTGGAACAGTGGTCCATGAAAATGAAAACTTGTACAGCCCACTGTTCCAAAGATCTGTCAGACACCAGTGGGGGGCAAATGCTCACTGTACCCTTTGTTACGTTCCTCAAGGGGTCTAGTTTCCAAAATGGTATGCCATGTGGGGGTTATTTTGCTGTTCTGACACCTTAGGGGCTTCCTAAATGCGACATGCTCCCCGAGCAAAATTTGCTCTCAAAAAGCCAAATATGACTCCTCTTCTGAGCATTGTAGTTCGCCCATAGTGCACTTCAGGTCAACTTATGGGGTACCTCCATACTCAGAAGAGATGGGGTTACAAATTTTGGGGGGTATTTTCTGCTATTAACCCTTGCAAAAAGGTGAAATTAGGGGGGAAACACACATTTTAGTGGAAATTTTTTTATTTTTTTTTTACATATGCAAAAGTCGTGAAACACCTGTGGGGTAATAAGGCTCACTTTATTCCTTATTACATTCCTCAAGGGGTCTAGTTTCCAAAATGGTATGCCATGTGGGTATTTTTTACTGTTCTGGCACCATAGGGGCTTCCTAAATGCGACATGCCCCCCGAGCAAAATTTGCTCTCAAAAAGCCAAATATGACTCCTTCTCTTCTGAGCATTGTAGTTCGCCCATAGTGCACTTCAGGTCAACTTATGGGGTACCTCCATACTCAGAAGAGAAGGGGTTACAAATATTGGGGGGTATTTCCTGCTATTAACCCTTGGAAAAATGTGAAATTTGGGGGGAAACACACATTTTAGTGAAAAAAAAATATTTTTTTTTTACATATGCAAAAGTCGTGAAACACCTGTGGGGTATTAAGGCTCACTTTATTCCTTGTTATGTTCCTCAAGGGGTCTAGTTTCCAAAATGGTATGCCATGTGAGGGTTTTTTTTGCTGTTCTGGCACCATAGGGGCTTCCTAAATGCAACATGCCCCCCAAAAACCATTTCAGAAAAACGTACTCTCCAAAATCCCCTTGTCGCTCCTTCGCTTCTGAGCCCTCTACTGCGCCCGCCGAACACTTAACATAGACATATGAGGTATGTGCTTACTCGAGAGAAATCAGGCTACAAATATAAGTATACATTTTCTCCTTTTACCCCTTGTAAAAATTTAAAAATTGGGTCTACAAGAACATGCGAGTGTAAAAAATGAAGATTGTGAATTTTCTCCTTCACTTTGCTTCTATTCCTGTGAAACACCTAAAGGGTTAAAATGATGACTGAATGTCATTTTGAATACTTTCGGGGGTGCAGTTTTTATAATGGGGTCTTTTGTGGGGTATTTCTAATAAGAAGACCCTTCAAATCCACTTCAAACCTGAACTGGTCCCTGAAAAATAGTGAGTTTGAAAATTTTGTGAAAAATTGGAAAATTGCTGCTGAACTTTGAAGCCCTCTGGTGTCTTCCAAAAGTAAAAACTCGTCACTTTTATGATGCAAACATAAAGTAGACATATTGTATATGTGAATAAAAATTTTTTTTATTTGTAATATACATTTTCCTTACAAGCAGAGAGCTTCAAAGTTAGAAAAATGCAAAATTTTCAAATTTTTCATCAAATTTTAGGATTTTTCACAAGGAAAGGATGCAAGTTACCAAAAAATGTTACCACTACGTTAAAGTAGAATATGTCACGAAAAAACAATCTCGGAATCAGAATGATAACTAAAAGCATTCCAGAGTTATTAATGTTTAAAGTGACAGTGGTCAGATGTGCAAAAAACGCTCTGGTCCTTAAGGCCAAAATGGGCTTGGTCCTGAAGGGGTTAATAGATAATACAGTAATGTTCCCATAACCAGCTATTAGAGATGAGCGAACTTACAGTAAATTCGATTAGTCACGAACTTCAAGGCTCGGCGGTTGCTGACTTTTCCTGCAAAAATTAGTTCAGCTTTCCGGTGCTCCGGTGGGCTGGAAGAGGTGGATACAGTCCTAGGAAAGAGTCTCCTAGGACTGTATCCACCTTTTCCAGCCCACGGGATTATCTGAAAGCTGAACTAATTAATGCAGGAAAAGTCATAAACTGCCGAGCCGAGAAGTTCGTGACGAATCGAATTTACTGTAAGTTCGCTCATCTCTACCAGCTATGTTAACTCAGTTTAACATTGTGCTATTTGTTTTTGACAGGAGGTGACACTTTTTTTTTTTATTACAAAAGCCTAGTAAGAAGGAATCTTGTTGTTTTTAAATCTGTATATAAAATGTGTAGTTTTGCTATGTGTAAATTTGTACCAATAGTGTGCTGTACTTGCCAGCTATTGTGATGATTTTTTTTGTATTTCTATTTGTACCTTTTTTTTTACCCAAATCATGTTTTTTTTTTTTACTGTCCATGATTTTTAACCAAAATCATGAGACTGAAATTTTTTTTCTTCACTTCAACAGCATATAACTCCTTGAGACGTTATGTATGTTGATTTGACAAAATCGGTGAATTTTAAAAATTTTAGTTAACATTTTTTGAGATTGTAGGCTATGGAAGCGTTTCTGCGTACTGTCATTTGCATAAAATGATGCAAAGAATTGGTAAGGCACCAATTTTGGAGATGGATAGGAAGGCTGTAAGGGGAGGAGGAGGCCTCTATTAGGGCACAGTTTCTTACATTTCGCTTTCCTCTTAATAGATAATACAGTAATGTTCCCATAGCCAGCTATTAGAGATGAGCGAACTTACAGTAAATTCGATTCTTCACAAACTTTTCGGCTCGGCGGTTGCTGACTTTTCCTGCAAAAATTAGTTCAGCTTTCCGGTGCTCCGGTGGGCTGGAAAAGGTGGATACAGTCCTAGGAAAGAGTCTCCTAGGACTGTATCCACCTTTTCCAGCCCACGGGATTATCTGAAAGCTGAACTAATTTATGCAGGAAAAGTCATACACTGCTGAGCCGAGAAGTTCGTGACGAATCAAATTTACTGTAAGTTTGCTCATCTCTACCAGCTATCTTAACTCAGTTTAACATTGTGCTATTTGTTTTTGACAGGAGGTGGCATTTTTTTTTTTATCACAAAAGCCTAGTAAGAAGGAATCTTGTTGTTTTTAAATCTATATGTAAAATGTGTAGTTTTGCTATGTGTAAATTTGTACCAATAGTGTGCTGTACTTGCCAGCTATTGTGATGATTTTTTTGTATTCCTATTTGTACCTTTTTTTTTTAATCCAAATCATAGTTTTTTTTTTACTGTCCATGATTTTTAACCAAAATCATGAGACTGAAAATGTTTTTCTTCACTTCAACAGCATATAACTCCTTGAGACGTTATGTATGTTGATTTGACAAAATTGGTGAATTTTAAAAATTTGGGTAAAATTTTTTGGAGATTGTAGGCTATGGAAGTGTTTCTGTGTACTGTCATTTGCATAAAATGATGCAAAGAATTGGTAAGGCACCAATTTTGGAGATGGATAGGAAGGCTGTAAGGGGAGGAGGAGGCCTCTATTAGGGCACAGTGTCTTTCAATTTACTGTGCTCTTAATAGATAATATAGTAATGTTCCCATAGCCAGCTATTAGAGATGAGCGAATTTACAGTAAATTTGATTCATCACAAACTTCTCGGCTCAGCGGTTGCTGACTTTTCCTGCATGAATTAGTTCAGCTTTCCGGTGCTCCGGTGGGCTGGAAGAGGTGGATACAGTCCTAGGAAAGAGTCTCCTAGGACTGTATCCACCTTTTCCAGCCCACGGGATTATCTGAAAGCTGAACTAATTTATGCAGGAAAAGTCATCAACTGCCGAGCCGAGAAGTTTGTGATGAATCGAATTTACTGTAAGTTTGCTCATCTCTACCAGCTATCTTAACTCAGTTTAACATTGTGCTATTTGTTTTTGACAAACAAAGAAGGAATCTTGTTGTTTTTAAATTTGTATGTAAAATGTGTAGTTTTGCTATGTGTAAATTTGTACCAATAGTGTGCTGTACTTGCCAGCTATTGTGATGATTTTTTTTGGATTTCTATTTGTACCTTTTTTTTTACCCAAATCATGTTTTTTTTTTTTACTGTCCATGATTTTTAACCAAAATTATAAGACTGAAATTTTTTTTCTTCACTTCAACAGCTTGCTCTTTCTGAGTGTTGCTGTGTAAGAGGGGGCGTGAAAGAGGAGTTTCAAAAACTGGAGTTTGAAAGCAGGAGGTTGAGATCGCTGTGAGTGTTAATTTCTGAACGCACAAGGTCTACAAAAAATTTTTAAGTGTAATTTTGACTGTCTGTTTTTTCCTATACATTTGTGAAATCCCCATTACTAGATGGCCTCCATGTTGGAAAATGCAGTCCAATGTACATCCTGTTCAATGTATGCAATCCTTGAACAACAGTTTGAGGGTGCATATTGTTGTGCGAGATGTGTGCTAGTTGTCCGTTTGGAAGCCCAGATCCTGCATCTAGAGGGGCGACTGGCAACAATGAGAAGCATTAACAACATGGAGAGGAGTCTCCTGCTCACTGAGCAGGCACTCTCGGGAGTAGAGGTGGGGGAGGACAGTGGGACGGAGTTGCAGGACAGTCAGGCAGTTAGCTGGGTTACAGTTAGAAAGAGGGGTAGGGGAAAAAGTGTCAGGGAGGCTAGTCCTGAACTGGCACACCCCAACAAGTTTGCCCGCTTGGCAGATGAGGGGGATGCCATTACAGAGCTAGGAGAACTGCAGCAGGATACCACCTCTGACCGCCAGGGGGGTGTCTGCTCCAGTAAGGAGGGAGGGAGGAGTACAGGGCAGGCCAGACAGGTACTAGTGGTGGGGGACTCAATTATTAGGGGGACAGACAGGGCAATCTGTCACAAAGACCGGGATCGCCGAACAGTGTGTTGTCTGCCTGGCGCACGAGTTCGGCACATCGCGGATCGGGTTGACAGGTTGTTGGGCGGGGCTGGAGAGGACCCAGCAGTCATGGTACATATTGGCACCAATGACAAAGTAAGAGGTAGGTGGAGTGTCCTTAAAAATGATTTCAGGGACTTAGGCTGCAAGCTTAAGGCAAGGACCTCCAAGGTAGTCTTTTCTGAAATACTACCAGTACCACGAGCCGCACCAGAGAGGCAGCGGGAGATCAGGGAGGTAAACAAGTGGCTCAGAAGCTGGTGTAGGAAGGAAGGGTTTGGGTTCATGGAGAACTGGGCTGACTTCGCTGTCGGTTACCGGCTCTACCGTAGGGACGGGCTGCACCTCAATGGGGAGGGTGCAGCTTTGCTTGGGGAGAAGATGGCTAGAAGGGTGGAGGAGTGTTTAAACTAGGGACTTGGGGGGAGGGAACCTACAGCAAAGAGGGGGAAGATAGTGTAGATAGAGAGGTGGGAATTATAAATGTACCTGGGGGTGGAGCGGAGGGAGGGGTTAAAATAGTTAATAGGAATAAGCTTCATAGGAAAATAAAACTTACACCCTTGAATCCCATTAACCCCAATAACATAAAGGATGGAAATGTAAAGTGTATGTTCACAAATGCCAGAAGCCTAGCAAATAAAATGGGGGAGCTTGAGGCCTTGATACTGGAGGAACATATTGATATAGTTGGGGTCACTGAGACATGGCTGGACTCCTCGCATGACTGGGCTGTCAATCTGCAGGGGTTTACATTGTTTCGCAAGGATAGAATGAACAGAAAAGGTGGTGGAGTCTGTCTGTATGTAAGAAGTGGTATGAAAGTCAGTGTGAACGATGCCATAGTGTGTGATGATTCTGAGGATGTGGAATCATTGTGGGTAGAATTACAAAAGGAGGGAAATACTGAAAAAATAGTATTTGGTGTAATCTACAGACCCCCTAATATCACTGAAGAGATAGAAGGTCAGCTGTATAAACAAATAGAGAGGGCCGCCCGGGCAGGTACAGTGGTAATAATGGGAGATCTTAACTATCCAGATATAGATTGGGGTCCGGGGTTGGCTAAAACTACAAAGGGGCGACAATTCCTAAATTTATTGCAGGATAATTTTATGGGCCAGTTTGTGGAGGACCCAACAAGAAGTGATGCCTTGTTGGATCTGATCATTTCCAACAACGCAGAGCTGGTTGGTAATGTAACTGTGCGGGAAAACCTTGGTAATAGCGACCACAATATAGTTACTTTTGACATAAAATGTAGAAAACAAAGACAGACGGGGAAAGCAAAAACATATAACTTTAAAAAGGCAAATTTCCCTGGGCTGAGGGCTGCACTACAGGACATAGACTGGGGGGAGGTGTTCTCAAATACTGATACAGAAGGTAAATGGGACATCTTTAAATCAACTCTAAATAACTATACAGCTAAATATATACCAAAGGGGAACAAATATAAACGATTAAAACTAAATCCTACATGGCTGACAAATGAGGTTAAAAGAGCAATAAACAACAAAAAA
Source organism: Hyla sarda (assembly GCF_029499605.1). Classification (NCBI taxonomy): domain Eukaryota; kingdom Metazoa; phylum Chordata; class Amphibia; order Anura; family Hylidae; genus Hyla; species Hyla sarda. Next base: position 364,383,790 of record NC_079190.1, on the reverse strand, counting down.
ATAGCCTTCAAAAAATACAAATCTGATGGGTCAGCTATAACATTTAAACAGTACAAGGAGCTTAATAAAATCTGTAAAAATGTAATAAAAACAGCAAAAATTCAAAATGAGAGACAGGTGGCCAAAGAAAGCAAAACTAATCCTAAATATTTTTTTAGACATATAAATGCAAAAAAACCAAGGACAGAGCATGTAGGACCCCTTAATAATGATAATGGGGAGGTTGTCACAGGCGATCAAGAGAAGGCGGAGCTACTGAATGGGTTCTTTAGTTCTGTATACACTATGGAAGAAGGAGCTGACATTGGCCAGGTCGGTGCTGGTAACACATCATGTAATGTACTGAACTGGCTTAATGTAGAGATGGTACAAGGTAAGTTAAGTGATATAAATGTAAGCAAATCCCCAGGACCGGATGGACTACACCCAAGAGTTCTTAGAGAGGTAAGTTCAGTAATATCTGTACCCCTGTTCATGATATTTAGAGATTCTCTGGTGTCTGGTATTGTGCCAAGGGACTGGCGCAAGGCGAATGTGGTGCCAATCTTCAAAAAGGGCTCTAGGTCTTCCCCAGGAAACTATAGACCGGTAAGTTTAACGTGCATTGTGGGTAAATTGTTTGAAGGACTTATAAGGGATTACATACAGGAATACATAGGGGATAATTGTATTATAAGTGATAGCCAGCATGGGTTTACTAAGGATAGAAGTTGTCAAACCAATCTAATTTGCTTTTATGAAGAGGTGAGTAGAAGCCTTGACAGAGGAATGGCTGTGGATATAGTGTTTCTGGATTTTGCTAAAGCGTTTGATACTGTCCCTCATAGACGTCTGACAGGTAAGTTAAGGTCTTTGGGTTTGGAAATTTTAGTTTGTAACTGGATTGAACACTGGCTCATGGATCGTACCCAGAGAGTGGTGGTCAATGATTCGTACTCTGATTGGTCCCCGGTTATTAGTGGTGTACCCCAAGGTTCAGTACTGGGCCCGCTGTTGTTTAATTTATTTATCAATGATATAGAGGATGGTATTAACAGCTCTGTTTCTATCTTTGCAGATGACACCAAGCTTTGTAGCACAGTACAGTCTATAGAGGATGTGCATAAGTTACAAGATGACTTGGATAGACTAAGTGTCTGGGCATCCACTTGGCAAATGAGGTTCAATGTGGATAAATGTAAAGTTATGCATCTGGGTACTAATAACCTGCATGCATCGTATGTCTTAGGGGGGATTAAACTGGCAGAGTCACTGGTAGAGAAGGATCTGGGTGTACTTGTAGATCACAGACTACAGAATAGCATGCAATGTCAGGCTGCTGCTTCCAAAGCCGGCAGGATATTGTCATGTATCAAAAGAGGCATGGACTCAAGGGACAGGGACATAATACTCCCCCTTTATAAAGCATTGGTACGGCCTTACCTGGAATATGCTGTTCAGTTTTGGGCACCTGTCCATAAAAGGGACACTGCGGAGTTGGAAAGGGTGCAGAGACGCGCGACTAAACTAATATGGGGAATGGAACATCTTAGCTATGAGGAGCGATTAAAGGAGTTACAATTGTTTAGTCTTGAGAAGAGACGTTTAAGGGGGGATATGATAAACGTATATAAGTATATTAATGGCCCATACAAAAAATATGGAGAAAAACTGTTCCAGGTTAAACCCCCCCAAAGGACGAGGGGGCACTCCCTCCGTCTGGAGAAGAAAAACTTTAGTCTCAAGGGGCGACACGCCTTCTTTACCATGAGAACTGTGAACTTATGGAACAGTCTACCTCAGGAACTGGTCACAGCAGGAACAATTAACAGCTTTAAAACAGGATTAGATACATTCCTGGAACAAAATAAGATTAATGCTTATGAAGAAATATAAAATCTCATCCCTTCCCCAATATCGTGCCGCACCCCTACCCCTTAATTCCCTGGTTGAACATGATGGACATATGTCTTTTTTCGACCGTACTAACTAACTATATAACTCCTTGAGACGTTATGTATGTTGATTTGACAAAATTGGTGAATTTTAAAAATTTTGGTAAAATTTTTTTGAGATTGTAGGCTATGGAAGCGTTTCTGCGTACTGTCCTTTGCATAAAATGATGCAAAGAATTGGTAAGGCACCAATTTTGGAGATGGATAGGAAGGCTGTAAGGGGAGGAGGAGGCCTCTATTAGGGCACAGTGTCTTTCAATTCACTGTGCTCTTAATAGATAATACAGTAATGTTCCCATTGCCAGCTATTAGAGATGAGCGAACTTACAGTAAATTCGATTCTTCACAAACTTTTCGGCTCGGCGGTTGCTGACTTTTCCTGCAAAAATTAGTTCAGCTTTCCGGTGCTCCGGTGGGCTGGAAAAGGTGGATACAGTCCTAGGAAAGAGTCTCCTAGGACTTTATCCACCTTTTCCAGCCCACGGGAGCATCTGAAAGCTGAACTAATTTTTGCAGGAAAAGTCATCAACTGCCGAGCCGAGAAGTTTGTGACTAATCGAATTTACTGTAAGTTCGCTCATCTCTACCAGCTATCTTAACTCAGTTTAACATTGTGCTATTTGTTTTTGACAGGAGGTGGCACTTTTTTTTATTACAAAAGCCTAGTAAGAAGGAATCTTGTTGTTTTTAAATTTGTATATAAAATATGTAGTTTTGCTATGTGTAAATTTGTACCAATAGTGTGCTGTACTTGCCAGCTATTGTGATAATTTTTTTGTATTCCTATTTGTACCTTTTTTTTTAACCCAAATCATAGTTTGTTTGTTTTTACTGTCCATGATTTTTAACCAAAATCATGAGACTGAAAAATTTTTTCTTCACTTCAACAGCATATAACTCCTTGAGACATTATGTATGTTGATTTGACAAAATTGGTGAATTGTAAAAATTTTGGTAAAAATGTTTTGAGATTGTAGGCTATGGAAGCATTTCTGCGTACTGTCATTTGCATAAAATGATGCAAAGAATTGGTAAGGCACCAATTTTGGAGATGGATAGGAAGGCTGTAAGGGGAGGAGGAGGCCTCTATTAGGGCACAGTGTCTTTCAATTCACTGTGCTCTTAATAGATAATACAGTAATGTTCCCATAGCCAGCTATTAGAGATGAGCGAACTTACAGTAAATTCGATTCGTCACGAACTTCTAGGCTCGGCGGTTGCTGACTTTTCCTGCATGAATTAGTTCAGCTTTCCGGTGCACCGGTGGGCTGGAAAAGGTGGATACAGTCCTAGGAAAGAGTCTCCTAGCACTGTATCCACCTTTTTCAGCCCACTGGAGCACCTGTAAGCTGAACTAATTTATGCAGGAAAAGTCATCAACTGCCGAGCCGAGAAGTTCGTGACGAATCGAATTTACTGTAAGTTTGCTCATCTCTACCAGCTATCTTAACTCAGTTTAACATTGTGCTATTTGTTTTTGACAGGAGGTGGCACTTTTTTTTTTATCACAAAAGCCCAGTAAGAAGGAATCTTGTTGTTTTTAAATCTGTATGTAAAATGTGTAGTTTTGCTATGTGTAAATTTGTACCAATAGTGTGCTGTACTTGCCAGCTATTGTGATGATTTTTTGTATTCCTATTTGTACCTTTTTTTTAATCCAAATCATAGTTTTTTTTTTAATGTCCATGATTTTTAACCAAAATCATGAGACTGAAAATGTTTTTCTTCACTTCAACAGCATATAACTCCTTGAGACGTTATGTATGTTGATTTGACAAAATTGGTGAATTTAAAAAATTTTGGTTAAAAAATTTTGAGATTGTAGGCTATGGAAGTGTTTCTGTGTACTGTCATTTGCATAAAATGATGCAAAGAATTGTTAAGGCACCAATTTTGGAGATGGATAGGAAGGCTGTAAGGGGAGGAGGAGGCCTCTATTAGGGCACAGTGTCTTTCAATTCACTGTTCTCTTAATGGATAATACAGTAATGTTCCCATAGCCAGCTATTAGAGATGAGCGAACTTACAGTAAATTTGATTCATCACAAACTTCTCGGCTCGGCGGTTGCTGAGTTTTCCTGCATGAATTAGTTCAGCTTTCGGGTGCTCCGGTGGGCTGGAAAAGGTGGATACAGTCCTAGGAAAGAGTCTCCTAGGACTGTATCCACCTTTTCCAGCCCACTGGAGCACCTGTAAGCTGAACTTATTTATGCAGGAAAAGTCATCAACTGCAGAGCCGAGAAGTTTGTGACAATGAAATTTACTGTAAGTTTGCTCATCTCTACCAGCTATCTTAACTCAGTTTTACATTGTGCTATTTGTTTTTGACAGGGGGAGGCACTTTTTTTTATCACAAAAGCCTAGTAAGAAGGATTCTTGTTGTTTTTAAATCTGTATGTAAAATGTGTAGTTTTGCTATGTGTAAATTTGTACCAATAGTGTGCTGTACTTGCCAGCTATTGTGATGATTTTTTTGTATTCCTATTTGTACCTTTTTTTTTACCCAAATCATGTTTTTTTTACTGTCCATGATTTTTAACCAAAATCATGAGACTGAAATCTTTTTTTTCTTTACTTCAACAGCATATAACTTCTTGAGACGTTATGTATGTTGATTTGACAAAATTGGTGAATTTTAAAAATTTTGGTTAAAATTTTTTGAGATTGTAGGCTATGGAAGCGTTTCTGCGTACTGTCATTTGCATAAAATGATGCAAAGAATTGGTAAGGCACCAATTTTGGAGATGGGTAGGAAGGCTGTAAGGGGAGGAGGAGGCCTCTATTAGGGCATAGTGTCTTTCAATTCACTGTGCTCTTAATAGATAATACAGTAATGTTCCCATAGCCAGCTATTAGAGATGAGCGAACTTACAGTAAATTCGATTCGTCACAAACTTCTCGGCTCGGCGGTTGCTGACTTTTCCTGCATAAATTAGTTCAGCTTTCCGGTAATCCGGTGTGCTGGAAAAGGTGGATACAGTCCTAGGAAAGAGTCTACTAGGACTGTATCCACCTTTTCCAGCCCACTGGAGCACCTGTAAGCTGAACTAATTTATGCAGGAAAAGTCATCAACTGCCGAGCCGAGAAGTTTGTGACGAATCGAATTTACTGTAAGTTTGCTCATCTCTACCAGCTATCTTAACTCAGTTTAACATTGTGCTATTTGTTTTTGACAGGAGGTGGCACTTTTTTATATCACAAAAGCCTAGTAAGAAGGAATCTTGTTGTTTTTAAATCTGCATGTAAAATGTGTAGTTTTGCTATGTGTAAATTTGTACCAATAGTGTGCTGTACTTGCCAGCTATTGTGATGATTTTTTTGTATTCCTATTTGTACCTTTTTTTTTACCCAAATCATGTTTTTTTTTTACTGTCCATGATTTTTAACCAAAATCATGAGACTGAAATCTTTTTTTTCTATACTTCAACAGCATATAACTTCTTGAGACGTTATGTATGTTGATTTGACAAATTGGTGAATTAAAAAATAATTTGGTTAAAATTTTTTGAGATTGTAGGCTATGGAAGCGTTTCTGCGTACTGTCATTTGCATAAAATGATGCAAAGAATTGGTAAGGCACCAATTTTGGAGATGGATAGGAAGGCTGTAAGGGGAGGAGGAGGCCTCTATTAGGGCACAGTGTCTTTCAATTCACTGTGCTCTTAATAGATAATACAGTAATGTTCCCATAGCCAGCTATTAGAGATGAGCGAACTTACAGTAAATTTGATTTGTCACAAACTTCTCGGCGGTTGCTGAGTTTTCCTGCATGAATTTGTTCAGCTATCCGGTGCTCCGGTGTGCTGGAAAAGGTGCATACAGTCCTAGGAAAGAGTCTCCTAGGACTGTATCCACCTTTTCCAGCTCACGGGATTATCTGAAAGCTGAACTAATTTATGCAGGATAAGTCATCAACTGCCGAGCAGAGAAGTTCGTGACGAATCAAATTTACTGTAAGTTCGCTCATCTCTACCAGCTATCTTAACTCAGTTTAACATTGTGCTATTTGTTTTTGACAGGAGGTGGCACTTTTTTTTTATCACAAAAGCCTAGTAAGAAGGAATCTTGTTGTTTTTAAATCTGTATGTAAAATGTGTAGTTTTGCTATGCGTAAATTTGTACCAATAGTGTGCTTTACTTGCCAGCTATTGTGATCATTTTTTTGTATTCCTATTTGTACCTTTTTTTAACCCAAATCATAATTTGGTTTTTTTTACTGTCCATGATTTTTAACCAAAATCATGAGACTGAAAATGTTTATCTTCACTTCAACAGCATATAAATCCTTGAGACGTTATGTATGTTGATTTGACAAAATTGGTGAATTTTAAAAATTTTGGTTAAAATTTTTTGAGATTGTAGGCTATGGAAGTGTTTCTGCGTACTGTCATTTGCATAAAATGATGCAAAGAATTGGTAAGGCATCAATTTTGGAGATGGATAGGAAGGCTGTAAGGGGAGGAGGAGGCCTCTATTAGGGCACAGTGTCTTTCAATTCACTGTGCTCTTAATAGATAATACAGTAATGTTCCCATAGTCAGCTATTAGAGATGAGCGAACTTACAGTAAATTCGATTTGTCACGAAATTCTAGGCTCGGCGGTTGCTGACTTTTCCTGCATAAATTAGTTCAGCTTTCCGGTGTTCCGGTGGGCTGGAAAAGGTGGATACAGTCCTAGGAAAGAGTCTCCTAGGACTGTATCCACCTTTTCCAGCCCACTGGAGCACCTGTAAGCTGAACTAATTTATGCAGGAAAAGTCATCAACTGCCGAGCCGAGAAGTTCGTGACGAATCGAATTTACTGTAAGTTTGCTCATCTCTACCAGCTATCTTAACTCAGTTTAACATTGTGCTATTTGTTTTTGACAGGAGGTGGCACTTTTTTTTTTTATCACAAAAGCCTAGTAAGAAGGAATCTTGTTTTTAAATCTGCATGTAAAATGTGTAGTTTTGCTATGTGTAAATTTGTACCAATAGTGTGCTGTACTTGCCAGCTATTGTGATGATTTTTTTTGTATTCATATTTGTACCTTTTTTTTACCCAAATCATGTTTTTTTACTGTCCATGATTTTTAACCAAAATCATGAGACTGAAACATTTTTTCTTCACTTCAACAGCATATAACTTCTTGAGACGTTATGTATGTTGATTTGACAAAATTGGTGAATTTTTAAAATTTTGGTTAAAATTTTTTGTGATTGTAGGCTATGGAAGCATTTCTGCGTACTGTCATTTGCATAAAATGATGCAAAGAATTGTTAAGGCACCAATTTTGGAGATGGATAGGAAGGCTGTAAGGGGAGGAGGAGGCCTCTATTAGGGCACAGTGTCTTTCAATTCACTGTGCTCTTAATAGATAATACAGTAATGTTCCCATAGCCAACTATTAGAGATGAGCGAACTTACAGTAAATTTGATTCATCACAAACTTCTCGGCTCAGCGGTTGCTGAGTTTTCCTGCATGAATTAGTTCAGCTTTCCGGTAATCCGGTGTGCTGGAAAAGGTGGATACAGTCCTAGGAAAGAGTCTCCTAGGACTGTATCCACCTTTTCCAGCCCACTGGAGCACCTGTAAGCTGAACTAATTTATGCAGGAAAAGTCATCAACTGCCGAGCCGAGAAGTTCGTGACGAATCGAATTTACTGTAAGTTTGCTCATCTCTACCAGCTATCTTAACTCAGTTTAACATTGTGCTATTTGTTTTTGACAGGAGGTGGCACTTTTTTATATCACAAAAGCCTAGTAAGAAGGAATCTTGTTGTTTTTAAATCTGCATGTAAAATGTGTAGTTTTGCTATCTGTAAATTTGTACCAGTAGTGTGCTGTACTTGCCAGCTATTGTGATAATTTTTTTGTATTCCTATTTGTACCTTTTTTTACCCAAATCATGTTTTTTTTTACTGTCCATGATTTTTAACCAAAATCATGAGACTGAAAAATGTTTTCTTCACTTCAACAGCATATAACTCCTTGAGACGTTATGTATGTTGATTTGACAAAATTGGTGAATTTTAAAAATTTGGGTAAAATGTTTTTTGAGATAGTAGGCTATGGAAGTGTTTCTGCGTACTGTAATTTGCATAAAATGATGCAAAGAATTGGTAAGGCACCAATTTTGGAGATGGATAGGAAGGCTGTAAGGGGAGGAGGAGGCCTCTATTAGGGCACAGTGTCTTTCAATTCACTGTGCTCTTAATAGATAATACAGTAATGTTCCCATAGCCAGCTATTAGAGATGAGCGAACTTACAGTAAATTTGATTCGTCACAAACTTCTCGGCGGTTGCTGAGTTTTCCTGCATGAATTAGTTCAGCTATCCGGTGCTCCGGTGTGCTGGAAAAGGTGGATACAGTCCTAGGAAAGAGTCTCCCAGGACTGTATCCACCTTTTCCAGCTAACGGGAGCATCTGAAAGCTGAACTAATTTATGCAGGAAAAGTTATCAACTGCCGAGCCGAGAAGTTCGTGACGAATCGAATTTACTGTAAGTTTGCTCATCTCTACCAGCTATCTTAATTCAGTTTAACATTGTGCTATTTGTTTTTGACAGGAGGTGGCACTTTTTTTTTTATCACAAAAGCCTAGTAGGAAGGAATCTTGTTTTTAAATCTGCATGTAAAATGTGTAGTTTTGCTATGTGTAAATTTGTACCAATAGTGTGCTGTACTTGCCAGCTATTGTGATAATTTTTTTATTCCTATTTGTACCTTTGTTTTAACCCAAATCATAGTTTTTTTTTACTGTCCAAGATTTTTAACCAAAATCATGAGACTGAAATTTTTTCTTCACTTCAACAGCATATAACTTCTTGAGACGTTATGTATGTTGATTTGATAAAATTGGTGAATTTAAAAAATTTTGGTAAAATTTTTTTGAGATTATAGGCTATGGAAGCATTTCTGTGTACTGTCATTTGCATAAAATGATGCAAAGAATTGGTAAGGCACCAATTTTGGAGATGGATAGGAAGGCTGTAAGGGGAGGAGGAGGCCTCTATTAGGGCACAGTGTCTTTCATTTCGCTGTGCTCTTAATAGATGATACAGTAATGTTCCCATAGCCAGCTATCGTAACTCAGTTTAACATTGTGCTATTTGTTTTTGACAGGATGTGGCACTGTTTTTTTTTTTATCACAAAAGCCTAGTAAGAAGGAATCTTGTTGTTTTAAATCTGTATGTAAAATGTGTAGTTTTGCTATGTGTAAATTTGTACCAATAGTGTGCTGTACTTGCCAGCTATTGTGATGATTTTTTTTGTATTCCTATTTGTACCTTTTTTTTAACCCAAATCATAGTTTTTTAACTGTCCATGATTTTTAACCAAAATCATGAGACTGAAACATTTTTTCTTCACTTCAACAGCATATAACTTCTTGAGACGTTATGTATGTTGATTTGACAAAATTGGTGAATTTTAAAAATTTGGGTTAAGATTTTTTGAGATTGTAGGCTATGGAAGTGTTTCTGTGTACTGTCATTTGCATAAAATGATGCAAAGAATTGGTAAGGCACCAATTTTGGAGATGGATAGGAAGGCTGTAAGGGGAGGAGGAGGCCTCTATTAGGGCACAGTGTCTTTCAATTCACTGTGCCCTTAATAGATAATACAGTAATGTTCCCATAGCCAGCTATTAGAGATGAGCGAACTTACAGTAAATTAGATTCGTCACGAACTTCTAGGCTCGGCGGTTGCTGACTTTTCCTGCATGAATTAGTTCAGCTTTCTGGTGCTCCGGTGGGCTGGAAAAGGTGGATACAGTCCTAGGAAAGAGTCTCCTATGACTGTATCCACCTTTTCCAGCCCACGGGATTATCTGAAAGCTGAACTAATTTATGCAGGAAAAGTCAGCAACCGCCGAGCCTAGAAGTTCGTGACGAATCGAATTTACTGTAAGTTTGCTTATCTCTACCAGCTATCTTAACTCAGTTTAACATTGTGCTATTTGTTTTTGACAGGAGGTGGCACTTTTTTTTTTATCACAAAAGCCCAGTAAGAAGCAATCTTGTTGTTTTTAAATCTGTGTGTAAAATGTGAAGTTTTGCTATGTGTAAATTTGTACCAATAGTGTGCTGTACTTGCCAGCTATTGTGATGATTTTTTTGTATTCCTATTTGTACCTTGTTTTTTAACCCAAATCATAGTTTTTTAACTGTCCATGATTTTTAACCAAAATCATGAGACTGAAACATTTTTTCTTCACTTCAACAGCATATAACTTCTTGAGACGTTATGTATGTTGATTGTAGGCTATGGAAGTGTTTCTGTGTACTGTCATTTGCATAAAATGATGCAAAGAATTGGTAAGGCACCAATTTTGGAGATGGATAGGAAGGCTGTAAGGGGAGGAGGAGGCCTCTATTAGGGCACAGTGTCTTTCAATTCACTGTGCTCTTAATATATAATATAGTAATGTTCCCATAGCCAGCTATTAGAGATGAGCGAACTTACAGTAAATTTGATTCATCACAAACTTCTCGGCTCGGCGGTTGCTGAGTTTTCCTGCATGAATTAGTTCAGCTTTCCGGTGCTCCAGTGGGCTGGAAAAGGTGGATACAGTCCTAGGAAAGAGTCTCCTAGGACTGTATCCACCTTTTCCAGCCCACTGGAGCACCTGTAAGCTGAACTAATTTATGCAGGAAAAGTCATCAACTGCCGAGCCGAGAAGTTTGTGGAGAATCAAATTTACTGTAAGTTTGCTCAACTCTACCAGCTATCTTAACTCAGTTTAACATTGTGCTATTTGTTTTTGACAGGAGGTGGCACTTTTTTTTATCACAAAAGCCTAGTAAGAAGGAATCTTGTTGTTTTTAAATCTGTATGTAAAATGTGTAGTTTTGCTAGGTGTAAATTTGTACCAATAGTGTGCTGTACTTGCCAGCTATTGTGATGATTTTTTTGTATTCCTATTTGTACCTTTTTTTTACCCAAATCATGTTTTTTTTACTGTCCATGATTTTTAACCAAAATCATGAGACTGAAACATTTTTTCTTCACTTCAACAGCATATAACTTCTTGAGACGTTATGTATGTTGATTTGACAAAATTGGTGAATTTTTAAAATTTTGGTTAAAATTTTTTGTGATTGTAGGCTATGGAAGCATTTCTGCGTACTGTCATTTGCATAAAATGATGCAAAGAATTGGTAAGGCACCAATTTTGGAGATGGATAGGAAGGCTGTAAGGGGAGGAGGAGGCCTCTATTAGGGCACAGTGTCTTTCAATTCACTGTGCTCTTAATAGATAATACAGTAATGTTCCCATAGCCAGCTATTAGAGATGAGCGAACTTACAGTAAATTTGATTCATCACAAACTTCTCGGCTCGGCGGTTGCTGAGTTTTCCTGCATGAATTAGTTCAGCTTTCCGGTAATCCGGTGTGCTGGAAAAGGTGGATACAGTCCTAGGAAAGAGTCTCCTAGGACTGTATCCACCTTTTCCAGCCCACTGGAGCACCTGTAAGCTGAACTAATTTATGCAGGAAAAGTCATCAACTGCCGAGCCGAGAAGTTCGTGACGAATCGAATTTACTGTAAGTTTGCTCATCTCTACCAGCTATCTTAACTCAGTTTAACATTGTGCTATTTGTTTTTGACAGGAGGTGGCACTTTTTTATATCACAAAAGCCTAGTAAGAAGGAATCTTGTTGTTTTTAAATCTGCATGTAAAATGTGTAGTTTTGCTATGTGTAAATTTGTACCAATAGTGTGCTGTACTTGCCAGCTATTGTGATAATTTTTTTGTATTCCTATTTGTACCTTTTTTTACCCAAATCATGTTTTTTTTTACTGTCCATGATTTTTAACCAAAATCATTAGTGTTGAGCGGCATAGGCCATATTCGAATTCGCGAATATTCGCGAATATATGGACGAATATTCGTCATATATTCGCGAATATTCGCATATTCGTTATATTCCCGTTTTATTTTCGCATATGCGAACATTCGCGTATGCGAAAACTATCATATGTGCATATTAGCATATACAAAATTAACATACGCGAAAATTCGCATATGTGAAAATTCGCATGTACTAATTTTCGCATATGCGAATTATTGCATATGCGAATTTTCGCGCGCCAGTCTCACACAGTAGTATTAGAGCCTTCTTTACACCACACAAGCTGGAAGCAGAGAGGGATGATCACTGTGATGTGTACTGTGAAAAAAAAAAAAAAAAAAAAAAAAAAAACGAATATTCGTAATTACGAATATATAGCGCTATATTCGCGAAATTCGCGAATTCGCGAATATGCGATATTCGCGAATAATATTCGAATTGCGAATATTCGTGAGCAACACTAAAAATCATGAGACTGAAAAATGTTTTCTTCACTTCAACAGCATATAACTCCTTGAGACGTTATGTATGTTGATTTGACAAAATTGGTGAATTTTAAAAATTTGGGTAAAATGTTTTTTGAGATAGTAGGCTATGGAAGTGTTTCTGCGTACTGTAATTTGCATAAAATGATGCAAAGAATTGGTAAGGCACCAATTTTGGAGATGGATAGGAAGGCTGTAAGGGGAGGAGGAGGCCTCTATTAGGGCACAGTGTCTTACTTTTCGCTTTCCTCTTAATAGATAATACAGTAATGTTCCCATAGCCAGCTATTAGAGATGAGCAAACTTACAGTAAATTTGATTCTTCACAAACTTCTCGGCTCGGCGGTTGCTGACTTTTCCTGCAAAAATTAGTTCAGCTTTCCGGTGCTCCGGTGGGCTGGAAGAGGTGGATACAGTCCTAGGAAAGAGTCTCCTAGGACTGTATCCACCTTTTCCAGCCCACGGGATTATCTGAGAGCTGAACTAATTTATGCAGGAAAAGTCATAAACTGCCGAGCCGAGAAGTTCGTGACGAATCGAATTTACTGTAAGTTCGCTCATCTCTACCAGCTATCTTAACTCAGTTTAACATTGTGCTATTTGTTTTTGACAGGAGGTGGCACTTTTTTTTATCACAAAAGCCTAGTAAGAAGGAATCTTGTTGTTTTTAAATCTGTATGTAAAATGTGTAGTTTTGCTATGTGTAAATTTGTACCAATAGTGTGCTGTACTTGCCAGCTATTGTGATGATTTTTTTGTATTCCTATTTGTACCTTTTTTTTTACCCAAATCATGTTTTTTTTTACTGTCCATGATTTTTAACCAAAATCATGAGACTGAAACATTTTTTCTTCACTTCAACAGCATATAACTTCTTGAGACGTTATGTATGTTGATTTGACAAAATTGGTGAATTTTTAAAATTTGGGTTAAAATTTTTTGAGATTGTAGGCTATGGAAGCGTTTCTGCGTACTGTCATTTGCATAAAATGATGCAAAGAATTGGTAAGGCACCAATTTTGGAGATGGATAGGAAGGCTGTAAGGGGAGGAGGAGGCCTCTCTTAGGGCACAGTGTCTTTCAATTCACTGTTCTCATAATAGATAATACAGTAATGTTCCCATAGGCAGCTATTAGAGATGAGCGAACTTACAGTAAATTCGATTCGTCACAAACTTCTAGGCTCGGCGGTTGCTGACTTTTCCTGCATGAATTAGTTCAGCTTTCCGGTGCTCCGGTGGGCTGGAAAAGGTGGATACAGTCCTAGGAAAGAGTCTCCTAGCACTGTATCCACCTTTTCCAGCCCACTGGAGCACCTGTAAGCTGAACTAATTTATGCAGGAAAAGCCATCAACTGCCGAGCCGAGAAGTTCGTGACGAATCGAATTTACTGTAAGTTTGCTCATCTCTACCAGCTATCTTAACTCAGTTTAACATTGTGCTATTTGTTTTTGACAGGAGGTGGCACTTTTTTTTTTATCACAAAAGCCCAGTAAGAAGGAATCTTGTTGTTTTTAAATCTGTATGTAAAATGTGTAGTTTTGCTATGTGTAAATTTGTACCAATAGTGTGCTGTACTTGCCAGCTATTGTGATGATTTTTTGTATTCCTATTTGTACCTTTTTTTTTTATCCAAATCATAGTTTTTTTTACTGTCCATGATTTTTAACCAAAATCATGAGACTGAAAATGTTTTTCTTCACTTCAACAGCATATAACTCCTTGAGACGTTATGTATGTTGATTTGACAAAATTGGTGAATTTAAAAAATTTTGGTTAAAAATTTTTGAGATTGTAGGCTATGGAAGTGTTTCTGTGTACTGTCATTTGCATAAAATGATGCAAAGAATTGGTAAGGCACCAATTTTGGAGATGGATAGGAAGGCTGTAAGGGGAGGAGGAGGCCTCTATTAGGGCACAGTGTCTTTCAATTCACTGTGCTCTTAATAGATAATACAGTAATGTTCCCATAGCCAGCTATTAGAGATGAGCGAACTTACAGTAAATTCGATTCTTCACAAACTTCTCGGCTCGGCGGTTGCTGACTTTTCCTGCAAAAATTAGTTCAGCTTTCCGGTGCTCCGGTGGGCTGGAAAAGGTGGATACAGTCCTAGGAAAGAGTCTCCTAGGACTGTATCCACCTTTTCCAGCCCACGGGAGCATCTGAAAGCTGAACTAATTTATGCAGGAAAAGTCATCAACTGCCGAGCCGAGAAGTTCGTGACGAATCGAATTTACTGTAAGTTTGCTCATCTCTACCAGCTATCTTAACTCAGTTTAACATTGTGCTATTTGTTTTTGACAGGAGGTGGCACTTTTTTTTTTTTCACAAAAGCCTAGTAAGAAGGAATCTTGTTGTTTTTAAATTTGTATGTAAAATGTGTAGTTTTGCTATGTGTAAATTTGTACCAATAGTGTGATGTACTTGCCAGCTATTGTGATGATTTTTTTTGGATTTCTATTTGTACCTTTTTTTTTACCCAAATCATGTTTTTTTTTTTTACTGTCCATGATTTTTAACCAAAATCATAAGACTGAAATTTTTTTTCTTCACTTCAACAGCATATAACTCCTTGAGACGTTATGTATGTTGATTTGACAAAATTGGTGAATTTTAAAAATTTTGGTAAATTTTTTTTGAGATTGTAGGCTATGGAAGCATTTCTGTGTACTGTCATTTGCATAAAATGATGCAAAGAATTGGTAAGGCACCAATTTTGGAGATGGATAGGAAGGCTGTAAGGGGAGGAGGAGGCCTCTATTAGGGCACAGTGTCTTTCAATTCGCTGTGCTCTTAATAGATAATACAGTAATGTTCCCATAGCCAGCTATTAGAGATGAGCGAACTTACAGTAAATTCGATTCGTCACGAACTTCTAGGCTCGGCGGTTGCTGACTTTTCCTGCATGAATTAGTTCAGCTTTCCGGTGCACCGGTGGGCTGGAAAAGGTGGATACAGTCCTAGGAAAGAGTCTCCTAGCACTGTATCCACCTTTTTCAGCCCACTGGAGCACCTGTAAGCTGAACTAATTTATGCAGGAAAAGTCATCAACTGCCGAGCCGAGAAGTTCGTGACGAATCGAATTTACTGTAAGTTTGCTCATCTCTACCAGCTATCTTAACTCAGTTTAACATTGTGCTATTTGTTTTTGACAGGAGGTGGCACTTTTTTTTTTATCACAAAAGCCCAGTAAGAAGGAATCTTGTTGTTTTTAAATCTGTATGTAAAATGTGTAGTTTTGCTATGTGTAAATTTGTACCAATAGTGTGCTGTACTTGCCAGCTATTGTGATGATTTTTTGTATTCCTATTTGTACCTTTTTTTTTAATCCAAATCATAGTTTTTTTTTTAATGTCCATGATTTTTAACCAAAATCATGAGACTGAAAATGTTTTTCTTCACTTCAACAGCATATAACTCCTTGAGACGTTATGTATGTTGATTTGACAAAATTGGTGAATTTAAAAAATTTTGGTTAAAAAATTTTGAGATTGTAGGCTATGGAAGTGTTTCTGTGTACTGTCATTTGCATAAAATGATGCAAAGAATTGGTAAGGCACCAATTTTGGAGATGGATAGGAAGGCTGTAAGGGGAGGAGGAGGCCTCTATTAGGGCACAGTGTCTTTCAATTCACTGTTCTCTTAATGGATAATACAGTAATGTTCCCATAGCCAGCTATTAGAGATGAGCGAACTTACAGTAAATTTGATTCATCACAAACTTCTCGGCTCGGCGGTTGCTGAGTTTTCCTGCATGAATTAGTTCAGCTTTCGGGTGCTCCGGTGGGCTGGAAAAGGTGGATACAGTCCTAGGAAAGAGTCTCCTAGGACTGTATCCACCTTTTCCAGCCCACTGGAGCACCTGTAAGCTGAACTTATTTATGCAGGAAAAGTCATCAACTGCAGAGCCGAGATGTTTGTGACAATGAAATTTACTGTAAGTTTGCTCATCTCTACCAGCTATCTTAACTCAGTTTTACATTGTGCTATTTGTTTTTGACAGGGGGTGGCACTTTTTTTTATCACAAAAGCCTAGTAAGAAGGAATCTTGTTGTTTTTAAATCTGTATGTAAAATGTGTAGTTTTGCTATGTGTAAATTTGTACCAATAGTGTGCTGTACTTGCCAGCTATTGTGATGATTTTTTTGTATTCCTATTTGTACCTTTTTTTTTACCCAAATCATGTTTTTTTTACTGTCCATGATTTTTAACCAAAATCATGAGACTGAAATCTTTTTTTTCTTTACTTCAACAGCATATAACTTCTTGAGACGTTATGTATGTTGATTTGACAAAATTGGTGAATTTTAAAAATTTTGGTTAAAATTTTTTGAGATTGTAGGCTATGGAAGCGTTTCTGCGTACTGTCATTTGCATAAAATGATGCAAAGAATTGGTAAGGCACCAATTTTGGAGATGGGTAGGAAGGCTGTAAGGGGAGGAGGAGGCCTCTATTAGGGCACAGTGTCTTTCAATTCACTGTGCTCTTAATAGATAATACAGTAATGTTCCCATAGCCAGCTATTAGAGATGAGCGAACTTACAGTAAATTCGATTCGTCACAAACTTCTCGGCTCGGCGGTTGCTGACTTTTCCTGCATAAATTAGTTCAGCTTTCCGGTAATCCGGTGTGCTGGAAAAGGTGGATACAGTCCTAGGAAAGAGTCTCCTAGGACTGTATCCACCTTTTCCAGCCCACTGGAGCACCTGTAAGCTGAACTAATTTATGCAGGAAAAGTCATCAACTGCCGAGCCGAGAAGTTCGTGACAAATCGAATTTACTGTAAGTTTGCTCATCTCTACCAGCTATCTTAACTCAGTTTAACATTGTGCTATTTGTTTTTGACAGGAGGTGGCACTTTTTTATATCACAAAAGCCTAGTAAGAAGGAATCTTGTTGTTTTTAAATCTGCATGTAAAATGTGTAGTTTTGCTATGTGTAAATTTGTACCAATAGTGTGCTGTACTTGCCAGCTATTGTGATGATTTTTTTGTATTCCTATTTGTACCTTTTTTTTTACCCAAATCATGTTTTTTTTTTACTGTCCATGATTTTTAACCAAAATCATGAGACTGAAATCTTTTTTTTCTATACTTCAACAGCATATAACTTCTTGAGACGTTATGTATGTTGATTTGACAAATTGGTGAATTAAAAAAAATTTGGTTAAAATTTTTTGAGATTGTAGGCTATGGAAGCGTTTCTGCGTACTGTCATTTGCATAAAATGATGCAAAGAATTGGTAAGGCACCAATTTTGGAGATGGATAGGAAGGCTGTAAGGGGAGGAGGAGGCCTCTTTTAGGGCACAGTGTCTTTCAATTCACTGTGCTCTTAATAGATAATACAGTAATGTTCCCATAGCCAGCTATTAGAGATGAGCGAACTTACAGTAAATTTGATTTGTCACAAACTTCTCGGCGGTTGCTGAGTTTTCCTGCATGAATTTGTTCAGCTATCCGGTGCTCCGGTGTGCTGGAAAAGGTGGATACAGTCCTAGGAAAGAGTCTCCTAGGACTGTATCCACCTTTTCCAGCTCACGGGATTATCTGAAAGCTGAACTAATTTATGCAGGATAAGTCATCAACTGCCGAGCCGAGAAGTTCGTGACGAATCGAATTTACTGTAAGTTTGCTCATCTCTACCAGCTATCTTAACTCAGTTTAACATTGTGCTATTTGTTTTTGACAGGAGGTGGCACTTTTTTATATCACAAAAGCCTAGTAAGAAGGAATCTTGTTGTTTTTAAATCTGCATGTAAAATGTGTAGTTTTGCTATGTGTAAATTTGTACCAATAGTGTGCTGTACTTGCCAGCTATTGTGATAATTTTTTTTATTCCTATTTGTACCTTTGTTTTAACCCAAATCATAGTTTTTTTTTACTGTCCAAGATTTTTAACCAAAATCATGAGACTGAAATTTTTTCTTCACTTCAACAGCATATAACTTCTTGAGACGTTATGTATGTTGATTTGATAAAATTGGTGAATTTAAAAAATTTTGGTAAATTTTTTTTGAGATTATAGGCTATGGAAGCATTTCTGTGTACTGTCATTTGCATAAAATGATGCAAAGAATTGGTAAGGCACCAATTTTGGAGATGGATAGGAAGGCTGTAAGGGGAGGAGGAGGCCTCTATTAGGGCACAGTGTCTTTCATTTCGCTGTGCTCTTAATAGATGATACAGTAATGTTCCCATAGCCAGCTATCGTAACTCAGTTTAACATTGTGCTATTTGTTTTTGACAGGAAGTGGCACTTTTTTTTTATCACAAAAGCCTAGTAGGAAGGAATCTTATTGTTTTAAATCTGTATGTAAAATGTGTAGTTTTGCTATGTGTAAATTTGTACCAATAGTGTGCTGTACTTGCCAGCTATTGTGATGATTTTTTTGTATTCCTATTTGTACCTTTTTTCTTAACCCAAATCATAGTTTTTTAACTGTCCATGATTTTTAACCAAAATCATGAGACTGAAAATGTTTTTCTTCACTTCAACAGCATATAACTCCTTGAGACGTTATGTATGTTGATTTGACAAAATTAGTGAATTTAAAAAATTTTGGTAAAATTTTTTTGAGATTGTAGGCTATGGAAGTGTTTCTGTGTACTGTCATTTGCATAAAATGATGCAAAGAATTGGTAAGGCACCAATTTTGGAGATGGATAGGAAGGCTGTAAGGGGAGGAGGAGGCCTCTATTAGGGCACAGTGTCTTTCAATTCACTGTGCTCTTAATAGATAATACAGTAATGTTCCCATAGCCAGCTATTAGAGATGAGCGAACTTACAGTAAATTCGATTCTTCACAAACTTCTCGGCTCGGCGGTTGCTGACTTTTCCTGCAAAAATTAGTTCAGCTTTCCGGTGCTCCGGTGGGCTGGAAAAGGTGGATAGTCCTAGGAAAGAGTCTCCTAGGACTGTATCCACCTTTTCCAGCCCACGGGAGCATCTGAAAGCTGAACTAATTTTTGCAGGAAAAGTCATCAACTGCCGAGCCGAGAAGTTTGTGACTAATCGAATTTACTGTAAGTTCGCTCATCTCTACCAGCTATCTTAACTCAGTTTAACATTGTGCTATTTGTTTTTGACAGGAGGTGGCACTTTTTTTTTTTTATCACAAAAGCCTAGTAAGAAGGAATCTTGTTGTTTTTAAATCTGTATATAAAATGTGTAGTTTTGCTATGCGTAAATTTGTACCAATAGTGTGCTGTACTTGCCAGCTATTGTGATAATTTTTTTGTATTCCTATTTGTACCTTTTTTTTAACCCAAATCATAGTTTGTTTGTTTTTACTGTCCATGATTTTTAACCAAAATCATGAGACTGAAAAATTTTTCTTCACTTCAACAGCATATAACTCCTTGAAACATTATGTATGTTGATTTGACAAAATTGGTGAATTGTAAAAATTTTGGTAAAAATGTTTTGAGATTGTAGGCTATGGAAGCATTTCTGCGTACTGTCATTTGCATAAAATGATGCAAAGAATTGGTAAGGCACCAATTTTGGAGATGGATAGGAAGGCTGTAAGGTGAGGAGGAGGCCTCTATTAGGGCACAGTGTCTTTCATTTCGCTGTGCTCTTAATAGATAATACAGTAATGTTCCCATAGCCAGCTATTGTAACTCAGTTTAACATTGTGCTATTTGTTTTTGACAGGAAGTGGCACTTTTTTTTTATCACAAAAGCCTAGTAAGAAGGAATCTTGTTGTTTTAAATCTGTATGTAAAATGTGTAGTTTTGCTATGTGTAAATTTGTACCAATAGTGTGCTGTACTTGCCAGCTATTGTGATGATTTTTTTGTATTCCTATTTGTACCTTTTTTTTAACCCATATCATAGTTTTTTTTTACTCTCCATGATTTTTAACCAAAATCATGAGACTGAAAATTTTTTTCTTCACTTCAACAGCATATAACTTCTTGAGACGTTATGTATGTTGATATGACAAAATTGGTGAATTTTAAAAATTTTGGTTTAAATTTTTTGAGATTGTAGGCTATGGAAGTGTTTCTGCGTACTGTCATTTGCATAAAATGATGCAAAGAATTGGTAAGGCACCAATTTTCTAGATGGATAGGAAGGCTGTAAGGGGAGGAGGAGGCCTCTATTAGGGCACAGTGTCTTTCAATTCACTGTGCTCTTAATAGATAATACAGTAATGTTCCCATAGCCAGCTATTAGAGATGAGCGAACTTACAGTAAATTCGATTCGTCACAAACTTCTAGGCTCGGCGGTTGCTGACTTTTCCTGCATGAATTAGTTCAGCTTTCCGGTGCTCCGGTGGGCTGGAAATGGTGGATACAGTCCTAGGAAAGAGTCTCCTAGCACTGTATCCACCTTTTCCAGCCCACTGGAGCACCTGTAAGCTGAACTAATTTATGCAGGAAAAGTCATCAACTGCCGAGCCGAGAAGTTCGTGACGAATCGAATTTACTGTAAGTTTGCTCATCTCTACCAGCTATCTTAACTCAGTTTAACATTGTGCTATTTGTTTTTGACAGGAGGTGGCACTTTTTTTTTTTATCACAAAAGCCCAGTAAGAAGGAATCTTGTTGTTTTTAAATCTGTATGTAAAATGTGTAGTTTTGCTATGTGTAAATTTGTACCAATAGTGTGCTGTACTTGCCAGCTATTGTGATGATTTTTTGTATTCCTATTTGTACCTTTTTTTTTTATCCAAATCATAGTTTTTTTTACTGTCCATGATTTTTAACCAAAATCATGAGACTGAAAATGTTTTTCTTCACTTCAACAGCATATAACTCCTTGAGACGTTATGTATGTTGATTTGACAAAATTGGTGAATTTAAAAAATTTTGGTTAAAAATTTTTGAGATTGTAGGCTATGGAAGTGTTTCTGTGTACTGTCATTTGCATAAAATGATGCAAAGAATTGGTAAGGCACCAATTTTGGAGATGGATAGGAAGGCTGTAAGGGGAGGAGGAGGCCTCTATTAGGGCACAGTTTCTTACATTTCGCTTTCCTCTTAATAGATAATACAGTAATGTTCCCATAGCCAGCTATTAGAGATGAGCGAACTTACAGTAAATTCGATTCTTCACAAACTTTTCGGCTCGGCGGTTGCTGACTTTTCCTGCAAAAATTAGTTCAGCTTTCCGGTGCTCCGGTGGGCTGGAAAAGGTGGATACAGTCCTAGGAAAGAGTCTCCTAGGACTGTATCCACCTTTTCCAGCCCACGGGATTATCTGAAAGCTGAACTAATTTATGCAGGAAAAGTCATCAACTGCCGAGCCGAGAAGTTCGTGACGAATCGAATTTACTGTAAGTTTGCTCATCTCTACCAGCTATCTTAACTCAGTTTAACATTGTGCTATTTGTTTTTGACAGGAGGTGGCACTTTTTTTTTTTTCACAAAAGCCTAGTAAGAAGGAATCTTGTTGTTTTTAAATTTGTATGTAAAATGTGTAGTTTTGCTATGTGTAAATTTGTACCAATAGTGTGCTGTACTTGCCAGCTATTGTGATGATTTTTTTTGGATTTCTATTTGTACCTTTTTTTTTACCCAAATCATGTTTTTTTTTTTTACTGTCCATGATTTTTAACCAAAATCATGAGACTGAAATTTTTTTTCTTCACTTCAACAGCATATAACTCCTAGATACGTTATGTATGTTGATTTGACAAAATTGGTGAATTTTAAAAATTTTGGTAAATTTTTTTTGAGATTGTAGGCTATGGAAGCGTTTCTGCGTACTGTCATTTGCATAAAATGATGCAAAGAATTGGTAAGGCACCAATTTTGGAGATGGATAGGAAGGCTGTAAGGGGAGGAGGAGGCCTCTATTAGGGCACAGTGTCTTTCAATTTACTGTGCTCTTAATAGATAATACAGTAATGTTCCCATAGACAGCTATCTTAACTCAGTTTAACATTGTGCTATTTGTTTTTGACAGGAGGTGGCACTCTTTTTTTTTTTATCACAAAAGCCTAGTAAGAAGGAATCTTGTTGTTTTAAATCTGTATGTAAAATGTGTAGTTTAGCTATGTGTAAATTTGTACCAATAGTGTGCTGTACTTGCCAGCTATTGTGATGATTTTTTTTGGATTTCTATTTGTACCTTTTTTTTTTACCCAAATCATGTTTTTTTTTTTACTGTCCATGATTTTTAACCAAAATTATAAGACTGAAATTTTTTTTCTTCACTTCAACAGCATATAACTCCTTGAGACGTTATGTATGTTGATTTGACAAAATTGGTGAATTTTAAAAATTTTGGTAAAATTTTTTTGAGATTGTAGGCTATGGAAGCGTTTCTGCGTACTGTCATTTGCATAAAATGATGCAAAGAATTGGTAAGGCACCAATTTTGGAGATGGATAGGAAGGCTGTAAGGGGAGGAGGAGGCCTCTATTAGGGCACAGTGTCTTTCAATTCACTGTGCTCTTAATAGATAATACAGTAATGTTCCCATTGCCAGCTATTAGAGATGAGCGAACTTACAGTAAATTCGATTCTTCACAAACTTCTCGGCTCGGCGGTTGCTGACTTTTCCTGCAAAAATTAGTTCAGCTTTCCGGTGCTCCGGTGGGCTGGAAAAGGTGGATACGGTCCTAGGAAAGAGTCTCCTAGGACTTTATCCACCTTTTCCAGCCCACGGGAGCATCTGAAAGCTGAACTAATTTTTGCAGGAAAAGTTATCAACTGCCGAGCCGAGAAGTTTGTGACTAATCGAATTTACTGTAAGTTCGCTCATCTCTACCAGCTATCTTAACTCAGTTTAACATTGTGCTATTTGTTTTTGACAGGAGGTGGCACTTTTTTTTATTACAAAAGCCTAGTAAGAAGGAATCTTGTTGTTTTTAAATTTGTATATAAAATATGTAGTTTTGCTATGTGTAAATTTGTACCAATAGTGTGCTGTACTTGCCAGCTATTGTGATAATTTTTTTGTATTCCTATTTGTACCTTTTTTTTAAACCCAAATCATAGTTTGTTTGTTTTTACTGTCCATGATTTTTAACCAAAATCATGAGACTGAAAATTTTTTTCTTCACTTCAACAGCATATAACTCCTTGAGACATTATGTATGTTGATTTGACAAAATTGGTGAATTGTAAAAATTTTGGTAAAAATGTTTTGAGATTGTAGGCTATGGAAGCATTTCTGCGTACTGTCATTTGCATAAAATGATGCAAAGAATTGGTAAGGCACCAATTTTGGAGATGGATAGGAAGGCTGTAAGGGGAGGAGGAGGCCTCTATTAGGGCACAGTGTCTTTCAATTCACTGTGCTCTTAATAGATAATACAGTAATGTTCCCATAGCCAGCTATTAGAGATGAGCGAACTTACAGTAAATTCGATTCGTCACGAACTTCTAGGCTCGGCGGTTGCTGACTTTTCCTGCATGAATTAGTTCAGCTTTCCGGTGCACCGGTGGGCTGGAAAAGGTGGATACAGTCCTAGGAAAGAGTCTCCTAGCACTGTATCCACCTTTTTCAGCCCACTGGAGCACCTGTAAGCTGAACTAATTTATGCAGGAAAAGTCATCAACTGACGAGCCGAGAAGTTCGTGACGAATCAAATTTACTGTAAGTTTGCTCATCTCTACCAGCTATCTTAACTCAGTTTAACATTGTGCTATTTGTTTTTGACAGGAGGTGGCACTTTTTTTTTTTATCACAAAAGCCCAGTAAGAAAGAATCTTGTTGTTTTTAAATCTGTATGTAAAATGTGTAGTTTTGCTATGTGTAAATTTGTACCAATAGTGTGCTGTACTTGCCAGCTATTTTGTTGATTTTTTTGTATTCCTATTTGTACCTTTTTTTTACCCAAATCATGTTTTTTTTACTGTCCATGATTTTTAACCAAAATCATGAGACTGAAATCTTTTTTTTCTTTACTTCAACAGCATATAACTTCTTGAGACGTTATGTATGTTGATATGACAAAATTGGTGAATTTTAAAAATTTGGGTAAAAATTTTTTGAGATTGTAGGCTATGGAAGCGTTTCTGTGTACTATCATTTGCATAAAATTATGCAAAGAATTGGTAAGGCACCAATTTTGGAGATGGATAGGAAGGCTGTAAGGGGAGGAGGAGGCCTCTATTAGGGAACAGTGTCTTACATTTCGCTGTGCTCTTAATAGATAATACAGTAATGTTCCCATAGCCAGCTATCTTAACTCAGTTTTACATTGTGCTATTTGTTTTTGACAGGAGGTGGCACTTTTTTTTTTTTATTACAAAAGACTAGTAAGAAGGAATCTTGTTGTTTTTAAATCTGTATATAAAATGTGTAGCTTTGCTATGCGTAAATTTGTACCAATAGTGTGCTGTACTTGCCAGCTATTGTGATAATTTGTTTTTTATTCCTATTTGTACCTTTTTTCTAACCCAAATAATAGTTTTTTTTACTGTCCATGATTTTTTACCAAAATCATGAGACTGAAATTTTTTTTCTTCACTTCAACAGCATATAACAACTTGAGACGTTATGCATGTTGATTTCACAAAATTGGTAAATTTTAAAAATTTTGGTTAAAATTTTTTGAGATTGTAGGCTATGGAAGCATTTCTGCGTACTGTTATTTGCATAAAATGATGCAAAGAATTGGTAAGGCACCAATTTTGGAGATGGATAGGAAGGCTGTAAGGGGAGGAGGAGGCCTCTATTAGGGCACAGTGTCTTTCATTTCGCTGTGCTCTTTATAGATAATACAGTAATGTTCCCATAGCCAGCTATCGTAACTCAGTTTAACATTGTGCTATTTGTTTTTGACAGGATGTGGCACTGTTTTTTTTATCACAAAAGCCTAGTAAGAAGGAATCTTGTTGTTTTAAATCTGTATGTAAAATGTGTAGTTTTGCTATGTATAAATTTGTACCAATAGTGTGCTGTACTTGCCAGCTATTGTGATGGTTTTTTTGTATTCCTATTTGTACCTTTTTTTTAACCCAAAACATAGTTTTTTAACTGTCCATGATTTTTAACCAAAATCATGAGACTGAAACATTTTTTCTTCACTTCAACAGCATATAACTTCTTGAGACGTTATGTATGTTGATTTGACAAAATTGGTGAATTTTAAAAATTTTGGTTACATTTTTTTGAGATTGTAGGCTATTGAAGTGTTTCTGCGTACTGTCATTTGCATAAAATGATGCAAAGAATTGGTAAGGCACCAATTTTGGAGATGGATAGGAAGGCTGTAAGGGGAGGAGGAGGCCTCTATTAGGGCACAGTGTCTTTCAATTCACTGTGCTCTTAATAGATAATACAGTAATGTTCCCATAGCCAGCTATTAGAGATGAGCGAACTTACAGTAAATTCGATTTGTCACGAACTTCTAGGCTCGGCGGTTGCTGACTTTTCCTACATAAATTAGTTCAGCTTTCCGGTGTTCCGGTGGGCTGGAAAAGGTGGATACAGTCCTAGGAAAGAGTCTCCTAGGACTGTATCCACCTTTTCCAGCCTACGGGAGCATCTGAAAGCTGAACTAATATATGCAGGAAAAGTCATCAACTGCCGAGCCGAGAAGTTCGTGACGAATCGAATTTACTGTAAGTTTGCTCATCTCTACCAGCTATCTTAACTCAGTTTAACATTGTGCTATTTGTTTTTGACAGGAGGTGGCACTTTTTTTTTTATCACAAAAGCCTAGTAAGAAGGAATCTTGTTGTTTTTAAATCTGCATGTAAAATGTTTAGTTTTGCTATGTGTAAATTTGTACCAATAGTGTGCTGTACTTGCCAGCTATTGTGATGATTTTTTATGTATTCCTATTTGTACCTTTTTTTTTACCCAAATCATGTTTTTTTTACTGTCCATGATTTTTAACCAAAATCATGAGACTGAAACATTTTTTCTTCACTTCAACAGCATATAACTTCTTGAGACGTTATGTATGTTGATTTGACAAAATTGGTGAATTTTAAAAATTTTGGTTAAAATTTTTTGTGATTGTAGGCTATGGAAGCATTTCTGCGTACTGTCATTTGCATAAAATGATGCAAAGAATTGGTAAGGCACCCCAATTTTGGAGATGGATAGGAAGGCTGTAAGGGGAGGAGGAGGCCTCTATTAGGGCACAGTGTCTTACATTTCGCTGTGCTCTTAATAGATAATACAGTAATGTTCCCATAGCCAGCTATCTTAACTCAGTTTAACATTGTGCTATTTGTTTTTGACCAGGGGTGGCACTTTTTTTTTTATCACAAAAGCCTAGTAAGAAGGAATCTTGTTGTTTTTAAATCTTTATGTAAAATGTGTAGTTTTGCTATGTGTAAATTTGTACCAATAGTGTGCTGTACTTGACAGCTATTGTGATGACTTTTTTGTATTCCTATTTGTACCTTTTTTTTACCCAAATCATGTTTTTTTTTTTACTGTCCATGATTTTTAACCAAAATCATGAGACTGAATTTTTTCTTTACTTCAACAGCATATAACTTCTTGAGACGTTATGTATGTTGATTTGACAAAATTGGTGAATTTTTTAAATTTTGGTTAAAATTTTTTGAGATTGTAGGCTATGGAAGCGTTTCTGCGTACTGTCATTTGCATAAAATGATGCAAAGAATTGGTAAGGCACCAATTTTGGAGATGGGTAGGAAGGCTGTAAGGGGAGGAGGAGGCCTCTATTATGGCACAGTGTCTTTCAATTCACTGTGCTCTTAATAGATAATACAGTAATGTTCCCATAGCCAGCTATTAGAGATGAGCGAACTTACAGTAAATTCGATTCGTCACAAACTTCTCGGCTCGGCGGTTGCTGACTTTTCCTGCATAAATTAGTTCAGCTTTCCGGTGCTCCGGTGGGCTGGAAAAGGTGGATACAGTCCTAGGAAAGAGCCTCCTAGGACTGTATCCACCTTTTCCAGCCCACTGGAGCACCTGTAAGCTGAACTAATTTATGCAGGAAAAGTCATCAACTGCCGAGCTGAGAAGTTTGTGACGAATCGAATTTACTGTAAGTTTGCTCATCTCTACCAGCTATCTTAACTCAGTTTAACATTGTGCTATTTGTTTTTGACAGGAGGTGGCACTTTTTTTTATCACAAAAGCCTAGTAAGAAGGAATCTTGTTGTTTTTAAATCTGCATGTAAAATGTGTAGTTTTGCTATGTATAAATTTGTACCAATAGTGTGCTGTACTTGCCAGCTATTGTGATGATTTTTTATGTATTCCTATTTGTACCTTTTTTTTACCCAAATCATGTTTTTTTTTACTGTCCATGATTTTTAACCAAAATTATGAGACTGAAACATTTTTTCTTCACTTCAACAGCATATAACTTCTTGAGACGTTATGTATGTTGATTTGATAAAATTGGTGAATTTAAAAAATTTTGGTAAAATTTTTTTGATATTGTAGGCTATGGAAGCATTTCTTTGTACTGTCATTTGCATAAAATGATGCAAAGAATTGGTAAGACACCAATTTTGGAGATGGATAGGAAGGCTGTAAGGGGAGGAGGAGGCCTCTATTAGGGCACAGTGTCTTTCATTTCGCTGTGCTCTTAATAGAATACAGTAATGTTCCCATAGCCAGCTATTAGAGATGAGCGAACTTACAGTAAATTCGATTCGTCATGAACTTCTAGGCTCGGCGGTTGCTGACTTTTCCTGCATAAATTAGTCCAGCTTTCCGGTGCTCCGGTTGGCTGGAAAAGGTGGATACAGTCCTAGGAAAGAGTCTCCTAGGATTGTATCCACCTTTTCCAGCCCACGGGAGCATCTGAAAGCTGAACTAAATTATGCAGGAAAAGTCATCAACTGCCGAGCCGAGAAGTTCGTGATGAATCGAATTTACTGTAAGTTTGCTCATCTCTACCAGCTATCTTAACTCAGTTTAACATTGCGCTATTTGTTTATGACAAGAGGTGGCACTTTTTTTTCATCACAAAAGCCTAGTAAGAAGGAATCTTGTTGTTTTTAAATCTGTATGTAAAATGTGTAGTTTTGCTATGTGTAAATTTGTACCAATAGTGTGCTGTACTTGCCAGCAATTGTGATGATTTTTTTGTACTCCTATGTGTACCTTTTTTTTTACCCAAATCATGTTTTTTTTTTTTTTACCGTCCATGACTTTTAACCAAAATCATGAGACTGAAACATTTTTTCTTCACTTCAACAGCATATAACTCCTTGAGACATTATGTATGTTGATTTGACAAAATTAGTGAATTTTAAAAATTTTGGTTAAAACTTTTTTGAGATTTTAGGCTATGGAAGCGTTTCTGTGTACTGTCATTTGCATAAAATGATGCAAAGAATTGGTAAGGCACCAATTTTGGAGAAGGATAGGAAGGCTGTAAGGGGAGGAGGAGGCCTCTATTAGGGCACAGTGTCTTACATTTCGCTGTGCTCTTAATAGATAATACAGTGATGTTCCCATAGCCAGCTATCTTAACTCAGTTTAACATTGTGCTATTTGTTTTTGACAGGAGGTGGCACTTTTTTTTAATAACAAAAGCCTAGTAAGAAGAAATCTTGTTGTTTTTAAATCTGTATGTAAAATGTGTAGTTTTGCTATGTGTAAATTTGTACCAATTGTGTGCTGTACTTGCCAGCTATTGTGATGATTTTTTGTATTCCTATTTGTACCTTTTTTTTTAACCCAAATCATAGTTTTTTTTACTGTCCATGATTTTTAACCAAAATCATGAGACTGAAAATGTTTTTCTTCAC
Organism: Hyla sarda; assembly: GCF_029499605.1. Classification (NCBI taxonomy): domain Eukaryota; kingdom Metazoa; phylum Chordata; class Amphibia; order Anura; family Hylidae; genus Hyla; species Hyla sarda. The sequence continues at coordinate 364,354,869 of NC_079190.1, read as the reverse complement.
TTCAACAGCATATAACTCCTTGAGACGTTATGTATGTTGATTTGACAAAATTGATCAATTTAAAAAATTTGGGTAAAAATTTTTTGAGATTGTAGGCTATGGAAGTGTTTCTGTGTACTGTCATTTGCATAAAATGATGCAAAGAATTGTTAAGGCACCCATTTTGGAGATGAATAGGAAGGCTGTAAGGGGAGGAGGAGGCCTCTATTAGGGCACAGTGTCTTTCATTTCGCTGTGCCCTTAATAGATAATACAGTAATGTTCCCATAGCCAGCTATTAGAGATGAGCGAACTTACAGTAAATTCGATTCGTCACAAACTTCTCGGCTCGGCGGTTGCTGACTTTTCCTGCATAAATTAGTTCAGCTTTCCGGTGGGCTGGAAAAGGTGGATACAGTCCTAGGAAAGAGTCTCCTAGGACTGTATCCACCTTTTCCAGCCCACTGGAGCACCTGTAAGCTGAACTAATTTATGCAGGAAAATTCATCAACTGCCGAGCTATTTGTTTTTGACAGGAGGTGGCACTTTTTTTTTTTATCACAAAAGCCTAGTAAGAAGGAATCTTGTTGTTTTTAAATCTGTATGTAAAATGTGTAGTTTTGCTATGTGTAAATTTGTACCGATAGTGTGCTGTACTTGCCAGCTCTTGTGATAATTTTTTTGTATTCCTATTTGTACCTTTTTTTTTTTTACCCAAATCATGTTTTTTTACTGTCCATGATTTTTAACCAAAATCATGAGACTGAAACATTTTTTCTTCACTTCAACAGCATATAACTTCTTGAGACGTTATGTATGTTGATTTGACAAAATTGGTGAATTTTAAAAATTTTGGTTAAATTTTTTTAAAATTGTAGGCTATGGAAGTGTTTCTGCGTACTGTCATTTGCATAAAATGATGCAAAGAATTGGTAAGGCACCAATTTTGGAGATGGATAGGAAGGCTGTAAGGGGAGGAGGAGGCCTCTATTAGGGCACAGTGTCTTTCAATTCACTGTGCTCTTAATAGATAATACAGTAATGTTCCCATAGTCAGCTATTAGAGATGAGCGAACTTACAGTAAATTCGATTTGTCACGAACATCTAGGCTCGGCGGTTGCTGACTTTTCCTACATAAATTAGTTCAGCTTTCCGGTGTTTCGGTGGGCTGGAAAAGGTGGATACATTCCTATGAAAGAGTCTCCTAGTATTGTATCCACCTTTTCCAGCCCACGGGAGAATCTGAAAGCTGAACTTATTTATGCAGGAAAAGTCATCAACTGCCGAGCCGAGAAGTTCGTGACGAATCAAATTTACTGTAAGTTTGCTCATCTCTACCAGCTATCTCAACTCAGTTTAACATTGTGCTATTTGTTTTTGACAGGAGGTGGCACTTTTTTTTTATCACAAAAGCCTAGTAAGAAGGAATCTTGTTGTTTTTAAATCTGTATGTAAAATGTGTAGTTTTGCTATGTGTAAATTTGTACCAATAGTGTGCTGTACTTGCCAGCTATTGTTATGATTTTTTGTACTCCTATTTGTACCTTTTTTTTTTTAACCCAAATCATAGTTTTTTTACTGTCCATGATTTTTAACCAAAATCATGAGACTGAAAATGTTTTTCTTCACTTCAACAGCATATAACTCCTTGAGACGTTATGTATGTTGATTTGACAAAATTGGTGAATTTTAAAAATTTGGGTTAAAATTTTTTGAGATTGTAGGCTATGGAAGCGTTTCTGTGTACTGTCATTTGCATAAAATTATGCAAAGAATTGGTAAGGCACCAATTTTGGAGATGGATAGGAAGGCTGTAAGGGGAGGAGGAGGCCTCTATTAGGGAACAGTGTCTTACATTTCGCTGTGCTCTTAATAGATAATACAGTAATGTTCCCATAGACAGCTATCTTAACTCAGTTTTACATTGTGCTATTTGTTTTTGACAGGAGGTGGCACTTTTTTTTTTATTACAAAAGACTAGTAAGAAGGAATCTTGTTGTTTTTAAATCTGTATATAAAATGTGTAGCTTTGCTATGCGTAAATTTGTACCAATAGTGTGCTGTACTTGCCAGCTATTGTGATAATTAGTTTTTTATTCCTATTTGTACCTTTTTTCTAACCCAAATCATAGTTTTTTTTACTGTCCATGATTTTTAACCAAAATCATGAGACTGAAATTTTTTTTCTTCACTTCAACAGCATATAACAACTTGAGACGTTATGCATGTTGATTTCACAAAATTGGTAAATTTTAAAAATTTTGGTTAAAATTTTTTGAGATTGTAGGCTATGGAAGCATTTCTGCGTACTGTTATTTGCATAAAATGATGCAAAGAATTGGTAAGGCACCAATTTGGAGATGGATAGGAAGGCTGTAAGGGGAGGAGGAGGCCTCTATTAGGGCACAGTGTCTTTCATTTCGCTGTGCTCTTAATAGATAATACAGTAATGTTCCCATAGCCAGCTATCGTAACTCAGTTTAACATTGTGCTATTTGTTTTTGACAGGATGTGGCACTGTTTTTTTTTTATCACAAAAGCCTAGTAAGAAGGAATCTTGTTGTTTTAAATCTGTATGTAAAATGTGTAGTTTTGCTATGTGTAAATTTGTACCAATAGTGTGCTGTACTTGCCACCTATTGTGATGGTTTTTTTGTATTCCTATTTGTACCTTTTTTTTAACCCAAAACATAGTTTTTTAACTGTCCATGATTTTTAACCAAAATCATGAGACTGAAACATTTTTTCTTCACTTCAACAGCATATAACTTCTTGAGACGTTATGTATGTTGATTTGACAAAATTGGTGAATTTTAAAAATTTTGGTTAAATTTTTTTAAAATTGTAGGCTATGGAAGTGTTTCTGCGTACTGTCATTTGCATAAAATGATGCAAAGAATTGGTAAGGCACCAATTTTGGAGATGGATAGGAAGGCTGTAAGGGGAGGAGGAGGCCTCTATTAGGGCACAGTGTCTTTCAATTCACTGTGCTCTTAATAGATAATACAGTAATGTTCCCATAGTCAGCTATTAGAGATGAGCGAACTTACAGTAAATTCGATTTGTCACGAACTTCTAGGCTCGGCGGTTGCTGACTTTTCCTACATAAATTAGTTCAGCTTTCCGGTGTTTCGGTGGGCTGGAAAAGGTGGATACATTCCTAGGAAAGAGTCTCCTAGGATTGTATCCACCTTTTCCAGCCCACGGGAGCATCTGAAAGCTGAACTAATTTATGCAGGAAAAGTCATCAACTGCCGAGCCGAGAAGTTCGTGACAAATCAAATTTACTGTAAGTTTGCTCATCTCTACCAGCTATCTCAACTCAGTTTAACATTGTGCTATTTGTTTTTGACAGGAGGTGGCACTTTTTTTTTATCACAAAAGCCTAGTAAGAAGGAATCTTGTTGTTTTTAAATCTGTATGTAAAATGTGTAGTTTTGCTATGTGTAAATTTGTACCAATAGTGTGCTGTACTTGCCAGCTATTGTTATGATTTTTTGTACTCCTATTTGTACCTTTTTTTTTTTAACCCAAATCATAGTTTTTTTTTACTGTCCATGATTTTTAACCAAAATCATGAGACTGAAAATGTTTTTCTTCACTTCAACAGCATATAACTCCTTGAGACGTTATGTATGTTGATTTGACAAAATTGGTGAATTTTAAAAATTTGGGTTAAAATTTTTTGAGATTGTAGGCTATGGAAGCGTTTCTGTGTACTGTCATTTGCATAAAATTATGCAAAGAATTGGTAAGGCACCAATTTTGGAGATGGATAGGAAGGCTGTAAGGGGAGGAGGAGGCCTCTATTAGGGAACAGTGTCTTACATTTCGCTGTGCTCTTAATAGATAATACAGTAATGTTCCCATAGCCAGCTATCTTAACTCAGTTTTACATTGTGCTATTTGTTTTTGACAGGAGGTGGCACTTTTTTTTTTTATTACAAAAGACTAGTAAGAAGGAATCTTGTTGTTTTTAAATCTGTATATAAAATGTGTAGCTTTGCTATGCGTAAATTTGTACCAATAGTGTGCTGTACTTGCCAGCTATTGTGATAATTTGTTTTTTATTCCTATTTGTACCTTTTTTCTAACCCAAATCATAGTTTTTTTTACTGTCCATGATTTTTAACCAAAATCATGAGACTGAAATTTTTTTTCTTCACTTCAACAGCATATAACAACTTGAGACGTTATGCATGTTGATTTCACAAAATTGGTAAATTTTAAAAATTTTGGTTAAAATTTTTTGAGATTGTAGGCTATGGAAGCATTTCTGCGTACTGTTATTTGCATAAAATGATGCAAAGAATTGGTAAGGCACCAATTTGGAGATGGATAGGAAGGCTGTAAGGGGAGGAGGAGGCCTCTATTAGGGCACAGTGTCTTTCATTTCGCTGTGCTCTTTATAGATAATACAGTAATGTTCCCATAGCCAGCTATCGTAACTCAGTTTAACATTGTGCTATTTGTTTTTGACAGGATGTGGCACTGTTTTTTTTATCACAAAAGCCTAGTAAGAAGGAATCTTGTTGTTTTAAATCTGTATGTAAAATGTGTAGTTTTGCTATGTGTAAATTTGTACCAATAGTGTGCTGTACTTGCCAGCTATTGTGATGGTTTTTTTGTATTCCTATTTGTACCTTTTTTTTAACCCAAAACATAGTTTTTTAACTGTCCATGATTTTTAACCAAAATCATGAGACTGAAACATTTTTTCTTCACTTCAACAGCATATAACTTCTTGAGACGTTATGTATGTTGATTTGACAAAATTGGTGAATTTTAAAAATTTTGGTTACATTTTTTTGAGATTGTAGGCTATTGAAGTGTTTCTGCGTACTGTCATTTGCATAAAATGATGCAAAGAATTGGTAAGGCACCAATTTTGGAGATGGATAGGAAGGCTGTAAGGGGAGGAGGAGGCCTCTATTAGGGCACAGTGTCTTTCAATTCACTGTGCTCTTAATAGATAATACAGTAATGTTCCCATAGCCAGCTATTAGAGATGAGCGAACTTACAGTAAATTCGATTTGTCACGAACTTCTAGGCTCGGCGGTTGCTGACTTTTCCTACATAAATTAGTTCAGCTTTCCGGTGTTCCGGTGGGCTGGAAAAGGTGGATACAGTCCTAGGAAAGAGTCTCCTAGGACTGTATCCACCTTTTCCAGCCCACGGGAGCATCTGAAAGCTGAACTAATTTATGCAGGAAAAGTCATCAACTGCCGAGCCGAGAAGTTCGTGACGAATCGAATTTACTGTAAGTTTGCTCATCTCTACCAGCTATCTTAACTCAGTTTAACATTGTGCTATTTGTTTTTGACAGAAGGTGGCACTTTTTTTTTATTACAAAAGCATAGTAAAAAGGAATCTGGTTGTTTTTAAATCTGTATGTAAAATGTGTAGTTTTGCTATGCGTAAATTTGTACCAATAGTGTGCTGTACTTGCCAGCTCTTGTGATAATTTTTTTGTATTCCTATTTGTACCTTTTTTTTTACCCAAATCATGTTTTTTTACTGTCCATGATTTTTAACCAAAATCATGAGACTGAAAATTTTTTTCTTCACTTCAACAGCATATAATTTCTTGAGACGTTATGTATGTTGATTTGACAAAATTGGTGAATTTTAAAAATTTTGATAAAATTTTTTTGAGATTGTAGGCTATGGAAGCGTTTCTGCGTAGTCATTTGCATAAAATGATGCAAAGAATTGGTAAGGCACCAATTTTGGAGATGGATAGGAAGGCTGTAAGGGGAGGAGGAGGCCTCTATTAGGGCACAGTGTCTTTCATTTCGCTGTGCTCTTAATAGATAATACAGTAATGTTCCCATAGCCAGCTATCGTACCTCAGTTTAACATTGTGCTATTTGTTTTTGACAGGATGTGGCACTGTTTTTTTTTTATCACAAAAGCCTAGTAAGAAGGAATCTTGTTGTTTTAAATCTGTATGTAAAATGTGTAGTTTTGCTATGTGTAAATTTGTACCAATAGTGTGCTGTACTTGCCAGCTATTGTGATGGTTTTTTTGTATTCCTATTTGTACCTTTTTTTTAACCCAAAACATAGTTTTTTAACTGTCCATGATTTTTAACCAAAATCATGAGACTGAAACATTTTTTCTTCACTTCAACAGCATATAACTTCTTGAGACGTTATGTATGTTGATTTGACAAAATTGGTAAATTTTAAAAATTTGGGTTAAAATTCTTTGAGATTGTAGGCTATGGAAGCGTTTCTGCGTACTGTCATTTGCATAAAAAGATGCAAAGAATTGGTAAGGCACCAATTTTGGAGATGGGTAGGAAGGCTGTAAGGGGAGGAGGAGGCCTCTATTAGGGCACAGTGTCTTTCAATTCACTGTGCTCTTAATAGATAATACAGTAATGTTCCCATAGCCAGCTATTAGAGATGAGCGAACTTACAGTAAATTCGATTCGTCACAAACTTCTCGGCTCGGCGGTTGCTGACTTTTCCTGCATAAATTAGTTCAGCTTTCCGGTGCTCTGGTGGGCTGGAAAAGGTGGATACAGTCCTAGGAAAGAGCCTCCTAGGACTGTATCCACCTTTTCCAGCCCACTGGAGCACCTGTAAGCTGAACTAATTTATGCAGGAAAAGTCATCAACTGCCGAGCTGAGAAGTTCGTGACTAATCGAATTTACTGTAAGTTTGCTCATCTTTACCAGCTATCTTAACTCAGTTTAACATTGTGCTATTTGTTTTTGACAGGAGGTGGCACTTTTTTTTAATCACAAAAGCCTAGTAAGAAGGAATCTTGTTGTTTTTAAATCTGCATGTAAAATGTGTAGTTTTGCTATGTATAAATTTGTACTAATAGTGTGCTGTACTTGCCAGCTATTGTGATGATTTTTTATGTATTCCTATTTGTACCTTTTTTTTTACCCAAATCATGTTTTTTTTACTGTCCATGATTTTTAACCAAAATCATGAGACTGAAACATTTTTTCTTCACTTCAACAGCATATAACTCCTTGAGACGTTATGTATGTTGATTTGACAATATTGGTGAATTGAAAAAAATTTGGTAAATTTTTTTTGAGATTGTAGGCTATGGAAGCATTTCTGTGTACTGTCATTTGCATAAAATGATGCAAAGAATTGGTAAGGCACCAATTTTGGAGATGGATAGGAAGGCTGTAAGGGGAGGAGGAGGCCTCTATTAGGGCACAGTGTCTTTCAATTCACTGTGCTCTTAATAGATAATACAGTAATGTTCCCATAGCCAGCTATTAAAGATGAGCGAACTTACAGTAAATTCGATTTGTCATGAACTTCTAGGCTCGGCGGTTGCTGACTTTTCCTGCATAAATTAGTTCAGCTTTCCGGTGTTCCGGTGGGCTGGAAAAGGTGGATACAGTCCTAGGAAAGAGTCTCCTAGGACTGTATCCACCTTTTCCAGCCTACGGGAGCATCTGAAAGCTGAACTAATATATGCAGGAAAAGTCATCAACTGCCGAGCCGAGAAGTTCGTGACGAATCGAATTTACTGTAAGTTTGCTCATCTCTACCAGCTATCTTAACTCAGTTTAACATTGTGCTATTTGTTTTTGACAGGAGGTGGCACTTTTTTTTATCACAAAAGCCTAGTAAGAAGGAATCTTGTTGTTTTTAAATCTGCATGTAAAATGTTTAGTTTTGCTATGTGTAAATTTGTACCAATAGTGTGCTGTACTTGCCAGCTATTGTGATGATTTTTTATGTATTCCTATTTGTACCTTTTTTTTACCCAAATCATGTTTTTTTTACTGTCCATGAATTTTAACCAAAATCATGAGACTGAAACATTTTTTCTTCACTTCAACAGCATATAACTCCTTGAGACGTTATGTATGTTGATTTGACAAAATTGGTGAATTTTAAAAATTTTGGTTACATTTTTTTAAAATTGTAGGCTATGGAAGTGTTTCTGCGTACTGTCATTTGCATAAAATGATGCAAAGAATTGGTAAGGCACCAATTTTGGAGATGGATAGGAAGGCTGTAAGGGGAGGAGGAGGCCTCTATTAGGGCACAGTGTCTTTCAATTCACTGTGCTCTTAATAGATAATACAGTAATGTTCCCATAGTCAGCTATTAGAGATGAGCGAACTTACAGTAAATTCGATTTGTCACGAACATCTAGGCTCGGTGGTTGCTGACTTTTCCTACATAAATTAGTTCAGCTTTCCGGTGTTTCGGTGGGCTGGAAAAGGTGGATACATTCCTAGGAAAGAGTCTCCTAGGATTGTATCCACCTTTTCCAGCCCACGGGAGCATCTGAAAGCTGAACTAATTTATGCAGGAAAAGTCATCAACTGCCGAGCCGAGAAGTTCGTGACGAATCGAATTTACTGTAAGTTTGCTCATCTCTACCAGCTATCTCAACTCAGTTTAACATTGTGCTATTTGTTTTTGACAGGAGGTGGCACTTTTTTTTTATCACAAAAGCCCAGTAAGAAGGAATCTTGTTGTTTTTAAATCTGTATGTAAAATGTGTAGTTTTGCTATGTGTAAATTTGTACCAATAGTGTGCTGTACTTGCCAGCTATTGTTATGATTTTTTGTACTCCTATTTGTACCTTTTTTTTTTTAACCCAAATCATAGTTTTTTTTTACTGTCCATGATTTTTAACCAAAATCATGAGACTGAAAATGTTTTTCTTCACTTCAACAGCATATAACTCCTTGAGACGTTATGTATGTTGATTTGACAAAATTGGTGAATTTTTAAAATTTTGGTTAAAATTTTTTGAGATTGTAGGCTATGAAAGCGTTTCTGCGTACTGTCATTTGCATAAAATGATGCAAAGAATTGGTAAGGCACCAATTTTGGAGATGGGTAGGAAGGCTGTAAGGGGAGGAGGAGGCCTCTATTATGGCACAGTGTCTTTCAATTCACTGTGCTCTTAATAGATAATACAGTAATGTTCCCATAGCCAGCTATTAGAGATGAGCGAACTTACAGTAAATTCGATTCGTCACAAACTTCTCGGCTCGGCGGTTGCTGACTTTTCCTGCATAAATTAGTTCAGCTTTCCGGTGCTCCGGTGGGCTGGAAAAGGTGGATACAGTCCTAGGAAAGAGCCTTCTTGGACTGTATCCACCTTTTCCAGCCCACTGGAGCACCTGTAAGCTGAACTAATTTATGCAGGAAAAGTCATCAACTGCCGAGCTGAGAAGTTTGTGACGAATCGAATTTACTGTAAGTTTGCTCATCTCTACCAGCTATCTTAGCTCAGTTTAACATTGTGCTATTTGTTTTTGACAGGAGGTGGCACTTTTTTTTTATCACAAAAGCCTAGTAAGAAGGAATCTTGTTGTTTTTAAATCTGCATGTAAAATGTGTAGTTTTGCTATGTATAAATTTGTACCAATAGTGTGCTGTACTTGCCAGCTATTGTGATGATTTTTTATGTATTCCTATTTGTACCTTTTTTTTACCCAAATCATGTTTTTTTTACTGTCCATGATTTTTAACCAAAATTATGAGACTGAAACATTTTTTCTTCACTTCAACAGCATATAACTTCTTGAGACGTTATGTATGTTGATTTGATAAAATTGGTGAATTTAAAAAATTTTGGTAAAATTTTTTTGATATTGTAGGCTATGGAAGCATTTCTTTGTACTGTCATTTGCATAAAATGATGCAAAGAATTGGTAAGACACCAATTTTGGAGATGGATAGGAAGGCTGTAAGGGGAGGAGGAGGCCTCTATTAGGGCACAGTGTCTTTCATTTCGCTGTGCTCTTAATAGAATACAGTAATGTTCCCATAGCCAGCTATTAGAGATGAGCGAACTTACAGTAAATTCGATTCGTCATGAACTTCTAGGCTCGGCGGTTGCTGACTTTTCCTGCATAAATTAGTCCAGCTTTCCGGTGCTCCGGTTGGCTGCAAAAGGTGGATACAGTCCTAGGAAAGAGTCTCCTAGGATTGTATCCACCTTTTCCAGCCCACGGGAGCATCTGAAAGCTGAACTAAATTATGCAGGAAAAGTCATCAACTGCCGAGCCGAGAAGTTCGTGATGAATCGAATTTACTGTAAGTTTGCTCATCTCTACCAGCTATCTTAACTCAGTTTAACATTGCGCTATTTGTTTATGACAAGAGGTGGCACTTTTTTTTCATCACAAAAGCCTAGTAAGAAGGAATCTTGTTGTTTTTAAATCTGTATGTTAAATGTGTAGTTTTGCTATGTGTAAATTTGTACCAATAGTGTGCTGTACTTGCCAGCAATTGTGATGATTTTTTGGTACTCCTATGTGTACCTTTTTTTTTACCCAAATCATGTTTTTTTTTTTTTTTACCATCCATGACTTTTAACCAAAATCATGAGACTGAAACATTTTTTCTTCACTTCAACAGCATATAACTCCTTGAGACATTATGTATGTTGATTTGACAAAATTAGTGAATTTTAAAAATTTTGGTTAAAACTTTTTTGAGATTTTAGGCTATGGAAGCGTTTCTGTGTACTGTCATTTGCATAAAATGATGCAAAGAATTGGTAAGGCACCAATTTTGGAGAAGGATAGGAAGGCTGTAAGGGGAGGAGGAGGCCTCTATTAGGGCACAGTGTCTTACATTTCGCTGTGCTCTTAATAGATAATACAGTGATGTTCCCATAGCCAGCTATCTTAACTCAGTTTAACATTGTGCTATTTGTTTTTGACAGGAGGTGGCACTTTTTTTTAATAACAAAAGCCTAGTAAGAAGAAATCTTGTTGTTTTTAAATCTGTATGTAAAATGTGTAGTTTTGCTATGTGTAAATTTGTACCAATTGTGTGCTGTACTTGCCAGCTATTGTGATGATTTTTTGTATTCCTATTTGTACCTTTTTTTTAACCCAAATCATAGTTTTTTTTACTGTCCATGATTTTTAACCAAAATCATGAGACTGAAAATGTTTTTCTTCACTTCAACAGCATATAACTCCTTGAGACGTTATGTATGTTGATTTGACAAAATTGATCAATTTAAAAAATTTGGGTAAAAATTTTTTGAGATTGTAGGCTATGGAAGTGTTTCTGTGTACTGTCATTTGCATAAAATGATGCAAAGAATTGTTAAGGCACCCATTTTGGAGATGAATAGGAAGGCTGTAAGGGGAGGAGGAGGCCTCTATTAGGGCACAGTGTCTTTCATTTTGCTGTGCCCTTAATAGATAATACAGTAATGTTCCCATAGCCAGCTATTAGAGATGAGCGAACTTACAGTAAATTCGATTCGTCACAAACTTCTCGGCTCGGCGGTTGCTGACTTTTCCTGCATAAATTAGTTCAGCTTTCCGGTGGGCTGGAAAAGGTGGATACAGTCCTAGGAAAGAGTCTCCTAGGACTGTATCCACCTTTTCCAGCCCACTGGAGCACCTGTAAGCTGAACTAATTTATGCAGGAAAAGTCATCAACTGCCGAGCTATTTGTTTTTGACAGGAGGTGGCACTTTTTTTTTTATCACAAAAGCCTAGTAAGAAGGACTCTTGTTGTTTTTAAATCTGTATGTAAAATGTGTAGTTTTGCTATGTGTAAATTTGTACTGATAGTGTGCTGTACTTGCCAGCTCTTGTGATAATTTTTTTGTATTCCTATTTGTACCTTTTTTTTTTTTACCCAAATCATGTTTTTTTTACTGTCCATGATTTTTAACCAAAATCATGAGACTGAAACATTTTTTCTTCACTTCAACAGCATATAACTTCTTGAGACGTTATGTATGTTGATTTGACAAAATTGGTGAATTTTAAAAATTTTGGTTACATTTTTTTAAAATTGTAGGCTATGGAAGTGTTTCTGCGTACTGTCATTTGCATAAAATGATGCAAAGAATTGGTAAGGCACCAATTTTGGAGATGGATAGGAAGGCTGTAAGGGGAGGAGGAGGCCTCTATTAGGGCACAGTGTCTTTCAATTCACTGTGCTCTTAATAGATAATACAGTAATGTTCCCATAGTCAGCTATTAGAGATGAGCGAACTTACAGTAAATTCGATTTGTCACGAACATCTAGGCTCGGCGGTTGCTGACTTTTCCTACATAAATTAGTTCAGCTTTCCGGTGTTTCGGTGGGCTGGAAAAGGTGGATACATTCCTAGGAAAGAGTCTCCTAGGATTGTATCCACCTTTTCCAGCCCACGGGAGCATCTGAAAGCTGAACTAATTTATGCAGGAAAAGTCATCAACTGCCGAGCCGAGAAGTTCGTGACGAATCAAATTTACTGTAGGTTTGCTCATCTCTACCAGCTATCTCAACTCAGTTTAACATTGTGCTATTTGTTTTTGACAGGAGGTGGCACTTTTTTTTTATCACAAAAGCCTAGTAAGAAGGAATCTTGTTGTTTTTAAATCTGTATGTAAAATGTGTAGTTTTGCTATGTGTAAATTTGTACCAATAGTGTGCTGTACTTGCCAGCTATTGTTATGATTTTTTGTACTCCTATTTGTACCTTTTTTTTTTAACCCAAATCATAGTTTTTTTTTACTGTCCATGATTTTTAACCAAAATCATGAGACTGAAAATTTTTTTCTTCACTTCAACAGCATATAACTTCTTGAGACGTTATGTATGTTGATTTGACAAAATTGGTGAATTTTAAAAATTTTGTTAAAATTTTTTTGAGATTGTAGGCTATGGAAGCGTTTCTGCGTAGTCATTTGCATAAAATGATGCAAAGAATTGGTAAGGCACCAATTTTGGAGATGGATAGGAAGGCTGTAAGGGGAGGAGGAGGCCTCTATTAGGGCACAGTGTCTTTCATTTCGCTGTGCTCTTAATAGATAATACAGTAATGTTCCCATAGCCAGCTATCGTACCTCAGTTTAACATTGTGCTATTTGTTTTTGACAGGATGTGGCACTGTTTTTTTTTATCACAAAAGCCTAGTAAGAAGGAATCTTGTTGTTTTAAATCTGTATGTAAAATGTGTAGTTTTGCTATGTGTAAATTTGTACCAATAGTGTGCTGTACTTGCCAGCTATTGTGATGGTTTTTTTGTATTCCTATTTGTACCTTTTTTTTAACCCAAAACATAGTTTTTTTTTACTGTCCATGATTTTTAACCAAAATCATGAGACTGAAAATGTTTTTCTTCACTTCAACAGCATATAACTCCTTGAGACGTTATGTATGTTGATTTGACAAAATTGGTGAATTTTAAAAATTTGGGTTAAAATTTTTTGAGATTGTAGGCTATGGAAGTGTTTCTGTGTACTGTCATTTGCATAAAATGATGCAAAGAATTGGTAAGGCACCAATTTTGGAGATGGATAGGAAGGCTGTAAGGGGAGGAGGAGGCCTCTATTAGGGAACAGTGTCTTACATTTCGCTGTGCTCTTAATAGATAATACAGTAATGTTCCCATAGCCAGCTATCTTAACTCAGTTTTACATTGTGCTATTTGTTTTTGACAGGAGGTGGCACTTTTTTTTTTTATTACAAAAGACTAGTAAGAAGGAATCTTGTTGTTTTTAAATCTGTATATAAAATGTGTAGCTTTGCTATGCGTAAATTTGTACCAATAGTGTGCTGTACTTGCCAGCTATTGTGATAATTTGTTTTTTATTCCTATTTGTACCTTTTTTTCTAACCCAAATCATAGTTTTTTTTTACTGTCCATGATTTTTAACCAAAATCATGAGACTGAAATTTTTTTTCTTCACTTCAATAGCATATAACAACTTGAGACGTTATGCATGTTGATTTGACAAAATAGGTAAATTTTAAAAATTTTGGTTAAAATTTTTTGAGATTGTAGGCTATGGAAGCATTTCTGCGTACAGTTATTTGCATAAAATGATGCAAAGAATTGGTAAGGCACCAATTTGGAGATGGATAGGAAGGCTGTAAGGGGAGGAGGAGGCCTCTATTAGGGCACAGTGTCTTTCATTTCGCTGTGCTCTTAATAGATAATACAGTAATGTTCCCATAGCCAGCTATCGTAAATCAGTTTAACATTGTGCTATTTGTTTTTGACAGGATGTGGCACTGTTTTTTTTATCACAAAAGCCTAGTAAGAAGGAATCTTGTTGTTTTAAATCTGTATGTAATATGTGTAGTTTTGCTATGTGTAAATTTGTACCAATAGTGTGCTGTACTTGCCAGCTATTGTGGTAATTTTTTTTATTCCTATTTGTACCTTTGTTTTAACCCAAATCATAGTTTTTTTTACTGTCCATGATTTTTAACCAAAATCATGAGACTGAAATTTTTTCTTCACTTCAACAGCATATAACTTCTTGAGACGTTATGTATGTTGATTTGATAAAATTGGTGAATTTAAAAAATTTTGGTAAAATTTTTTTGAGATTGTAGGCTATGGAAGCATTTCTGTGTACTGTCATTTGCATAAAATGATGCAAAGAATTGGTAAGGCACCAATTTTGGAGATGGATAGGAAGGCTGTAAGGGGAGGAGGAGGCCTCTATTAGGGCACAGTGTCTTTCAATTCACTGTGCTCTTAATAGATAATACAGTAATGTTCCCATAGCCAGCTATTAGAGATGAGCGAACTTACAGTAAATTCGATTCGTCATGAACTTCTAGGCTCGGCGGTTGCTGACTTTTCCTGCATAAATTAGTCCAGCTTTCCGGTGCTCCGGTTGGCTGGAAAAGGTGGATACAGTCCTAGGAAAGAGTCTCCTAGGACTGTATCCACCTTTTCCATCCCACGGGAGCATCTGAAAGCTGAACTAATTTATGCAGGAAAAGTCATCAACTGCCGAGCCGAGAAGTTCGTGACGAATCGAATTTACTGTAAGTTTGCTCATCTCTACCAGCTATCTTAACTCAGTTTAACATTGTGCTATTTGTTTTTGAAAGGAGGTGGCACTTTTTTTTTTTTATCACAAAAGCCTAGTAAGAAGGAATCTTGTTGTTTTTAAATCTGCATGTAATATGTGTAGTTTTGCTATGTGTAAATTTGTACCAATAGTGTGCTGTACTTGCCAGCTATTGTGATGATTTTTTTGTATTCCTATTTGTACCTTTTTTTACCCAAATTATGTTTTTTTTTTACTGTCCATGAATTTTAACCAAAATCATGAGACTGAAATTTTTCTTCTTTACTTCAACAGCATATAACTTCTTGAGACGTTATGTATGTTGATTTGACAAAATTGGTGAATTTTAAAAATCTTAGTTAAAATTTTTTGAGATTGTAGGCTATGGAAGCGTTTCTGCGTACTGTCATTTGCATAAAATGATGCAAAGAATTGGTAAGGCACCAATTTTGGAGATGGATAGGAAGGCTGTAAGGGGAGGAGGAGGCCTCTATTAGGGCACAGTGTCTTTCAATTCACTGTGCTCTTAATAGATAATACAGTAATGTTCCCATAGTCAGCTATTAGAGATGAGCGAACTTACAGTAAATTCGATTTGTCACGAACATCTAGGCTCGGCGGTTGCTGACTTTTCCTACATAAATTAGTTCAGCTTTCCGGTGTTTCGGTGGGCTGGAAAAGGTGGATACATTCCTAGGAAAGAGTCTCCTAGGATTGTATCCACCTTTTCCAGCCCACGGGAGCATCTGAAAGCTGAACTAATTTATGCAGGAAAAGTCATCAACTGCCGAGCCGAGAAGTTCGTGACGAATCAAATTTACTGTAAGTTTGCTCATCTCTACCAGCTATCTCAACTCAGTTTAACATTGTGCTATTTGTTTTTGACAGGAGGTGGCACTTTTTTTTTATCACAAAAGCCTAGTAAGAAGGAATCTTGTTGTTTTTAAATCTGTATGTAAAATGTGTAGTTTTGCTATGTGTAAATTTGTACCAATAGTGTGCTGTACTTGCCAGCTATTATGATTTTTTGTACTCCTATTTGTACCTTTTTTTTTTTAACCCAAATCATAGTTTTTTTTTACTGTCCATGATTTTTAACCAAAATCATGAGACTGAAAATGTTTTTCTTCACTTCAACAGCATATAACTCCTTGAGACGTTATGTATGTTGATTTGACAAAATTGGTGAATTTTAAAAATTTGGGTAAAAATTTTTTGAGATTGTAGGCTATGGAAGCGTTTCTGTGTACTGTCATTTGCATAAAATTATGCAAAGAATTGGTAAGGCACCAATTTTGGAGATGGATAGGAAGGCTGTAAGGGGAGGAGGAGGCCTCTATTAGGGAACAGTGTCTTACATTTCGCTGTGCTCTTAATAGATAATACAGTAATGTTCCCATAGCCAGCTATCTTAACTCAGTTTTACATTGTGCTATTTGTTTTTGACAGGAGGTGGCACTTTTTTTTTTTATTACAAAAGACTAGTAAGAAGGAATCTTGTTGTTTTTAAATCTGTATATAAAATGTGTAGCTTTGCTATGCGTAAATTTGTACCAATAGTGTGCTGTACTTGCAAGCTATTGTGATAATTTGTTTTTTATTCCTATTTGTACCTTTTTTCTAACCCAAATAATAGTTTTTTTTACTGTCCATGATTTTTAACCAAAATCATGAGACTGAAATTTTTTTTCTTCACTTCAACAGCATATAACAACTTGAGACGTTATGTATGTTGATTTCACAAAATTGGTAAATTTTAAAAATTTTGGTTAAAATTTTTTGAGATTGTAGGCTATGGAAGCATTTCTGCGTACTGTTATTTGCATAAAATGATGCAAAGAATTGGTAAGGCACCAATTTGGAGATGGATAGGAAGGCTGTAAGGGGAGGAGGAGGCCTCTATTAGGGCACAGTGTCTTTCATTTCGCTGTGCTCTTTATAGATAATACAGTAATGTTCCCATAGCCAGCTATCGTAACTCAGTTTAACATTGTGCTATTTGTTTTTGACAGGATGTGGCACTGTTTTTTTTATCACAAAAGCCTAGTAAGAAGGAATCTTGTTGTTTTAAATCTGTATGTAAAATGTGTAGTTTTGCTATGTGTAAATTTGTACCAATAGTGTGCTGTACTTGCCAGCTATTGTGATGGTTTTTTTGTATTCCTATTTGTACCTTTTTTTTAACCCAAAACATAGTTTTTTAACTGTCCATGATTTTTAACCAAAATCATGAGACTGAAACATTTTTTCTTCACTTCAACAGCATATAACTTCTTGAGACGTTATGTATGTTGATTTGACAAAATTGGTGAATTTTAAAAATTTTGGTTACATTTTTTTGAGATTGTAGGCTATTTAAGTGTTTCTGCGTACTGTCATTTGCATAAAATGATGCAAAGAATTGGTAAGGCACCAATTTTGGAGATGGATAGGAAGGCTGTAAGGGGAGGAGGAGGCCTCTATTAGGGCACAGTGTCTTTCAATTCACTGTGCTCTTAATAGATAATACAGTAATGTTCCCATAGCCAGCTATTAGAGATGAGCGAACTTACAGTAAATTCGATTTGTCACGAACTTCTAGGCTCGGCGGTTGCTGACTTTTCCTACATAAATTAGTTCAGCTTTCCGGTGTTCCGGTGGGCTGGAAAAGGTGGATACAGTCCTAGGAAAGAGTCTCCTAGGACTGTATCCACCTTTTCCAGCCCACGGGAGCATCTGAAAGCTGAACTAATTTATGCAGGAAAAGTCATCAACTGCCGAGCCGAGAAGTTCGTGACGAATCGAATTTGCTGTAAGTTTGCTCATCTCTACCAGCTATCTTAACTCAGTTTAACATTGTGCTATTTGTTTTTGACAGGAGGTGGCACTTTTTTTTTTATCACAAAAGCCTAGTAAGAAGGAATCTTGTTGTTTTTAAATCTGCATGTAATATGTGTAGTTTTGCTATGTGTAAATTTGTACCAATAGTGTGCTGTACTTGCCAGCTATTGTGGTAATTTTTTTTATTCCTATTTGTACCTTTGTTTTAACCCAAATCATAGTTTTTTTTTACTGTCCATGATTTTTAACCAAAATCATGAGACTGAAATTTTTTCTTCACTTCAACAGCATATAACTTCTTGAGACGTTATGTATGTTGATTTGATAAAATTGGTGAATTTAAAAAATTTTGGTAAAATTTTTTTGAGATTGTAGGCTATGGAAGCATTTCTGTGTACTGTCATTTGCATAAAATGATGCAAAGAATTGGTAAGGCACCAATTTTGGAGATGGATAGGAAGGCTGTAAGGGGAGGAGGAGGCCTCTATTAGGGCACAGTGTCTTTCAATTCACTGTGCTCTTAATAGATAATACAGTAATGTTCCCATAGCCAGCTATTAGAGATGAGCGAACTTACAGTAAATTCGATTTGTCATGAACTTCTAGGCTCGGCGGTTGCTGACTTTTCCTGCATAAATTAGTCCAGCTTTCCGGTGCTCCGGTTGGCTGGAAAAGGTGGATACAGTCCTAGGAAAGAGTCTCCTAGGACTGTATCCACCTTTTCCAGCCCACGGGAGCATCTGAAAGCTGAACTAATTTATGCAGCAAAAGCCATCAACTGCCGAGCCGAGAAGTTTGTGACGAATCGAATTTACTGTAAGTTCGCTCATCTCTACCAGCTATCTTAACTCAGTTTAACATTGTGCTATTTGTTTTTGACAGAAGGTGGCACTTTTTTTTTATTACAAAAGCATAGTAAAAAGGAATCTGGTTGTTTTTAAATCTGTATGTAAAATGTGTAGTTTTGCTATGCGTAAATTTGTACCAATAGTGTGCTGTACTTGCCAGCTCTTGTGATAATTTTTTTGTATTCCTATTTGTACCTTTTTTTTTACCCAAATCATGTTTTTTTACTGTCCATGATTTTTAACCAAAATCATGAGACTGAAAATTTTTTTCTTCACTTCAACAGCATATAACTTCTTGAGACGTTATGTATGTTGATTTGACAAAATTGGTGAATTTTAAAAATTTTGATAAATTTTTTTTGAGATTGTAGGCTATGGAAGCGTTTCTGCGTAGTCATTTGCATAAAATGATGCAAAGAATTGGTAAGGCACCAATTTTGGAGATGGATAGGAAGGCTGTAAGGGAGGAGGAGGCCTCTATTAGGGTACAGTGTCTTTCAATTCACTGTGCCCTTAATAGATAACACAGTAATGTTCCCATAGCCAGCTATTAGAGATGAGCGAACTTACAGTAAATTCGATTCGTCACGAACTTCTAGGCTCGGCGGTTGCTGACTTTTCCTGCATAAATTAGTTCAGCTTTCGGGTGCTCCAGTGGGCTGGAAAAGGTGCATACAGTCCTAAGAAAGAGTCTCCTAGGACTGTATCCACCTTTTCCAGCCCACTGGATTACCTGTAAGCTGAACTAATTTATGCAGGAAAAGTCATCAACTGCCGAGCCGAGAAGTTTGTGACTAATCGAATTTACTGTAAGTTCGCTCATCTCTGCCAGCTATCTTAACTCAGTTTAACATTGTGCTATTTGTTTTTGACAGGAGGTGGCACTTTTTTTTTATTACAAAAGCCTAGTAAGAAGGAATCTTGTTTTTAAATTTGTATATAAAATATGTAGTTTTGCTATGCGTAAATTTGTACCAATAGTGTGCTGTACTTGCCAGCTATTGTGATAATTTTTTTGTATTCCTATTTGTACCTTTTTTTTTACCCAAATCATGTTTTTTTACTGTCCATGATTTTTAACCAAAATCATGAGACTGAAATTTTTTTTCTTCACTTCAACAGCATATAACTCATTGAGACATTATGTATGTTGATTTGACAAAATTGGTGAATTGTAAAAATTTTGGTAAAAATTTTTTGAGATTGTAGGCTATGGAAGCATTTCTGCGTACTGTCATTTGCATAAATTGATGCAAAGAATTGGTAAGGCACCAATTTTGGAGATGGATAGGAAGGCTGTAAGGGGAGGAGGAGGCCTCTATTAGGGCACAGTGTCTTTCATTTCGCTGTGCTCTTAATAGATAATACAGTAATGTTCCCATAGCCAGCTATCTTAACTCAGTTTAACATTGTGCTATTTGTTTTTGACCGGGGGTGGCACTTTTTTTTTATCACAAAAGCCTAGTAAGAAGGAATCTTGTTGTTTTTAAATCTTTATGTAAAATGTGTAGTTTTGCTATGTGTAAATTTGTACCAATAGTGTGCTGTACTTGCCAGCTATTGTGATGGTTTTTTTGTATTCCTATTTGTACCTTTTTTTTAACCCAAAACATAGTTTTTTAACTGTCCATGATTTTTAACCAAAATCATGAGACTGAAACATTTTTTCTTCACTTCAACAGCATATAACTTCTTGAGACGTTATGTATGTTGATTTGACAAAATTGGTGAATTTTAAAAATTTGGGTTAAAATTCTTTGAGATTGTAGGCTATGGAAGCATTTCTGTGTACTGTCATTTGCATAAAATGATGCAAAGAATTGGTAAGGCACCAATTTTGGAGATGGATAGGAAGGCTGTAAGGGAGGAGGAGGCCTCTATTAGGGTACAGTGTCTTTCAATTCACTGTGCCCTTAATAGATAATACAGTAATGTTCCCATAGCCAGCTATCTTAACTCAGTTTAACATTGTGCTATTTGTTTTTGACAGGAGGTCGCACTCTTTTTTTTTTTTATCACAAAAGCCTAGTAAGAAGGAATCTTGTTGTTTTAAATCTGTATGTAAAATGTGTAGTTTAGCTATGTGTAAATTTGTACCAATAGTGTGCTGTACTTGCCAGCTATTGTGATGATTTTTTTGTATTCCTATTTGTACCTTTTTTTTTTACCCAAATCATGTTTTTTTTTACTGTCCATGATTTTTAACCAAAATCATGAGACTGAAAAATGTTTTCTTCACTTCAACAGCATATAACTTCTTGAGACGTTATGTATGTTGATTTTACCAAATTGGTGAATTTTAAAAATTTGGGTAAATTTTTTTTTGAGATTGTAGGCTATGGAAGCGTTTCTGTGTACTGTCATTTGCATAAAATGATGCAAAAAATTGGTGAGGCACCAATTTTGGAGATGGATAGGAAGGCTGTAAGGGGAGGAGGAGGCCTCTATTAGGGCACAGTGTCTTACATTTCGCTGTGCTCTTAATAGATAATACAGTAATGTTCCCATAGCCAGCTATCTTAACTCAGTTTAACATTGTGCTATTTGTTTTTGACCGGGGGTGGCACTTTTTTTTTATCACAAAAGCCTAGTAAGAAGGAATCTTGTTGTTTTTAAATCTTTATGTAAAATGTGTAGTTTTGCTATGTGTAAATTTGTACCAATAGTGTGCTGTACTTGCCAGCTATTGTGATGACTTTTTTGTATTCCTATTTGTACCTTTTTTTTACCCAAATCATGTTTTTTTTTTTTACTGTCCATGATTTTTAACCAAAATCATGAGACTGAATTTTTTTTTCTTTACTTCAACAGCATATAACTTCTTGAGACGTTATGTATGTTGATTTGACAAAATTGGTAAATTTTAAAAATTTTGGTTAAAATTTTTTGAGATTGTAGGCTATGGAAGCGTTTCTGCGTACTGTCATTTGCATAAAATGATGCAAAGAATTGGTAAGGCACCAATTTTGGAGATGGGTAGGAAGGCTGTAAGGGGAGGAGGAGGCCTCTATTAGGGCACAGTGTCTTTCAATTCACTGTGCTCTTAATAGATAATACAGTAATGTTCCCATAGCCAGCTATTAGAGATGAGCGAACTTACAGTAAATTCGATTCGTCACAAACTTCTCGGCTCGGCGGTTGCTGCCTTTTCCTGCATAAATTAGTTCAGCTTTCCGGTGCTCTGGTGGGCTGGAAAAGGTGGATACAGTCCTAGGAAAGAGCCTCCTAGGACTGTATCCACCTTTTCCAGCCCACTGGAGCACCTGTAAGCTGAACTAATTTATGCAGGAAAAGTCATCGACTGCCGAGCCGAGAAGTTCGTGACGAATCGAATTTACTGTAAGTTTGCTCATCTCTACCAGCTATCTTAACTCAGTTTAACATTGTGCTATTTGTTTTTGACAGGAGGTGGCACTTTTTTTTATCACAAAAGCCTAGTAAGAAGGAATCTTGTTGTTTTTAAATCTGCATGTAAAATGTGTAGTTTTGCTATGTATAAATTTGTACCAATAGTGTGCTGTACTTGCCAGCTATTGTGATGATTTTTTATGTATTCCTATTTGTACCTTTTTTTTACCCAAATCATGTTTTTTTTTACTGTCCATGATTTTTAACCAAAATCATGAGACTGAAACATTTTTTCTTCACTTCAACAGCATATAACTTCTTGAGACGTTATGTATGTTCATTTGATAAAATTGGTGAATTTAAAAAATTTTGGTACATTTTTTTTGATATTGTAGGCTATGGAAGCATTTCTGTGTACTGTCATTTGCATAAAATGATGCAAAGAATTGGTAAGACACCAATTTTGGAGATGGATAGGAAGGCTGTAAGGGGAGGAGGAGGCCTCTATTAGGGCACAGTGTCTTTCATTTCGCTGTGCTCTTAATAGATAATACAGTAATGTTCCCATAGCCAGCTATTAGAGATGAGCGAACTTACAGTAAATTTGATTCATCACAAACTTCTCGGCTCGGCGGTTGCTGAGTTTTCCTGCATGAATTAGTTCAGCTTTCCGGTGCTCCGGTGTGCTGGAAAAGGTGGATACAGTCCTAGGAAAGAGTCTCCTAGGACTGTATCCACCTTTTCCAGCTCACGGGATTATCTGAAAGCTGAACTAATTTATGCAGGAAAAGTCATCAACTGCCGAGCCGAGAAGTTCGTGACGAATCGAATTTACTGTAAGTTCGCTCATCTCTACCAGCTATCTTAACTCAGTTTAACATTGTGCTATTTGTTTTTGACAGGAGGTGGCACTTTTTTTTTTTTTATCACAAAAGCATAGTAAGAAGGAATCTTGTTGTTTTTAAATCTGTATATAAAATGTGTAGTTTTGCTATGCGTAAATTTGTACCAATAGTGTGCTGTACTTGCCAGCTATTGTGATAATTTTTTTGTATTCCTATTTGTACCTTTTTTTAACCCAAATCATAATTTGTTTGTTTTTACTGTCCATGATTTTTAACCAAAATCATGAGACTGAAAAATTTTTTCTTCACTTCAACAGCATAAAACTCCTTGAGACGTTATGTATGTTGATTTGACAAAATTGGTGAATTTTAAAAATTTTGGTTAAAATTTTTTGAGATTGTAGGCTATGGAAGTGTTTCTGCGTACTGTCATTTGCATAAAATGATGCAAAGAATTGGTAAGGCACCCCAATTTTGGAGATGGATAGGAAGGCTGTAAGGGGAGGAGGAGGCCTCTATTAGGGCACAGTGTCTTTCAATTCACTGTGCTCTTAATAGATAATACAGTAATGTTCCCATAGCCAGCTATTAGAGATGAGCGAACTTACAGTAAATTCGATTTGTCACGAACTTCTAGGCTCGGCGGTTGCTGACTTTTCCTGCATAAATTAGTTCAGTTTTCCGGTGGGCTGGAAAAGGTGGATACAGTCCTAGGAAAGAGTCTCCTAGGACTGTATCCACCTTTTCCAGCCTACGGGAGCATCTGAAAGCTGAACTAATATATGCAGGAAAAGTCATCAACTGCCGAGCCGAGAAGTTCGTGACGAATCGAATTTACTGTAAGTTTGCTCATCTCTACCAGCTATCTTAACTCAGTTTAACATTGTGCTATTTGTTTTTGACAGGAGGTGGCACTTTTTTTTTATCACAAAAGCCTAGTAAGAAGGAATCTTGTTGTTTTTAAATCTGCATGTAAAATGTTTAGTTTTGCTATGTGTAAATTTGTACCAATAGTGTGCTGTACTTGCCAGCTATTGTGATGATTTTTTATGTATTCCTATTTGTACCTTTTTTTTACCCAAATCATGTTTTTTTTACTGTCCATGATTTTTAACCAAAATCATGAGACTGAAACATTTTTTCTTCACTTCAACAGCATATAACTTCTTGAGACATTATGTATGTTGATTTGACAAAATTGGTGAATTTTAAAAATTTTGGTTAAAATTTTTTGTGATTGTAGGCTATGGAAGCATTTCTGCGTACTGTCATTTGCATAAAATGATGCAAAGAATTGGTAAGGCACCAATTTTGGAGATGGATAGGAAGGCTGTAAGGGGAGGAGGAGGCCTCTATTAGGGCACAGTGTCTTACATTTCGCTGTGCTCTTAATAGATAATACAGTAATGTTCCCATAGCCAGCTATCTTAACTCAGTTTAACATTGTGCTATTTGTTTTTGACCAGGGGTGGCACTTTTTTTTTTTTATCACAAAAGCCTAGTAAGAAGGAATCTTGTTGTTTTTAAATCTTTATGTAAAATGTGTAGTTTTGCTATGTGTAAATTTGTACCAATAGTGTGCTGTACTTGCCAGCTATTGTGATTACTTTTTTGTATTCCTATTTGTACCTTTTTTTTACCCAAATCATGTTTTTTTTTTACTGTCCATGATTTTTAACCAAAATCATGAGACTGAATTTTTTCTTTACTTCAACAGCATATAACTTCTTGAGACGTTATGTATGTTGATTTGACAAAATTGGTGAATTTTTAAAATTTTGGTTAAAATTTTTTGAGATTGTAGGCTATGGAAGCGTTTCTGCGTACTGTCATTTGCATAAAATGATGCAAAGAATTGGTAAGGCACCAATTTTGGAGATGGGTAGGAAGGCTGTAAGGGGAGGAGGAGGCCTCTATTATGGCACAGTGTCTTTCAATTCACTGTGCTCTTAATAGATAATACAGTAATGTTCCCATAGCCAGCTATTAGAGATGAGCGAACTTACAGTAAATTCGATTCGTCACAAACTTCTCGGCTCGGCGGTTGCTGACTTTTCCTGCATAAATTAGTTCAGCTTTCCGGTGCTCCGGTGGGCTGGAAAAGGTGGATACAGTCCTAGGAAAGAGCCTCCTAGGACTGTATCCACCTTTTCCAGCCCACTGGAGCACCTGTAAGCTGAACTAATTTATGCAGGAAAAGTCATCAACTGCCGAGCTGAGAAGTTTGTGACGAATCGAATTTACTGTAAGTTTGCTCATCTCTACCAGCTATCTTAACTCAGTTTAACATTGTGCTATTTGTTTTTGACAGGAGGTGGCACTTTTTTTTTTATCACAAAAGCCTAGTAAGAAGGAATCTTGTTGTTTTTAAATCTGCATGTAAAATGTGTAGTTTTGCTATGTATAAATTTGTACCAAGAGTGTGCTGTACTTGCCAGCTATTGTGATGATTTTTTTGTATTCCTATTTTACCTTTTTTTTTAACCCAAATCATAGTTTTTTTTTTTTTTACTGTCCATGATTTTTAACCAAAATCATGAGACTGAAACATTTTTTCTTCACTTCAACAGCATATAACTCCTTGAGACGTTATGTATGTTGATTTGACAAAATTGGTGAATTGAAAAAAATTTGGTAAATTCTTTTTTGAGATTGTAGGCTATGGAAGCATTTCTGTGTACTGTCATTTGCATAAAATGATGCAAAGAATTGGTAAGGCACCAATTTTGGAGATGGATAGGAAGGCTGTAAGGGGAGGAGGAGGCCTCTATTAGGGTACAGTGTCTTTCCTTTCGCTGTGCTCTTAATAGATAATACAGTAATGTTCCCATAGCTAGCTATCTTAACTCAGTTTAACATTGTGCTATTTGTTTTTGACAGGAGGGGGCACTTTTTATTATTACAAAAGCCTAGTAATAAGGAACTTTGTTGTTTTTAAATCTGTATGTAAAATGTGTAGTTTTGCTATGTGTACATTTGTACCAATAGTGTGCTGTACTTTACAAATAGTAATACAAAAAATAATCACAATAGCTGGCACAGTAACCCCCCGACATGCGATGGCCCCGACATATGATCAAATCGACATACGATGGCCTCTCTGAGGCCATGGCATGTCGATGTCAGCATCGACACACGATGCTTTTATATGTCGGGTCCATCACATTAACTGCTATCCGGCAGTGCAAAATGCTTAAGCTGCTGTCAGATAGCAGTGTTATGTGCCCCAGCAGGTTCACTTACCTATCCCTGCTGCTCTGGGTCCTCTCCGGGGTCCGGGCCTCGCTTTCCGGCATCATTATTACATAGCTGCGCAAGCGGCGCAACAATGTAATAACATCACCAGAAAGCGAGGCCCGGACACTGGTGAAGACACTGGGCCGCAGGACCCAGAAGAAGACACCGGAGCAGCGGGACCCCATCGTGATCCCCTGGGAGACATCGGGAGCAGTGAGGACGCTGTCCGGAGCGGCGGGGACAGGTGAGTATTTAATGCACTTTTACATTGCACGAATCCCTCAACATACGATGGATTCGACAAACGATGGGTCGTTTGGAACGAATTACCATCGTATGTTGAGGGACCACTATCCCTTTTTTTTTTAACACAAATCATAGTTTGTTTTTATTATTGTTCATGATTTTTAACCAAAATCACGAGACTGAAAAATTTTTTCTTCACATCAACAGCATATAACTCCTTGAGACGTTATGTATGTTGATTTGACAAAATTGGTGAATTTTAAAAATGTGGGTTATTTTTAGATTGCATACACTTACCAATGCTGTGCCATAGCACAGAATTGATCAGTGTTATCGGCGCTATCTTACTACAGGCTGTTGAAGCTTTCTGCACTAATGGAGCATAGATCAGACGAGCCGGAGGCAGATAGGCACCCTCCGCTGAGCTGATCGGGACACCACAATTTTGCCGTGGTCCTGATCAGCTCCTCTGGGCTATCTGACAACCTATTTTCATACTTTTAGATGCTGCAATGAACTTTGATTGTGGCATCTAATGTGGTTAATGCTGGACATCACCCTGATTGGTGAACTCTGGCATTAGCCACATGTCCCAGCTTTGGTGATAGCAGGCGGAACCAACCGGTTATGAAGCATAGAACTGGAGGGGGGACAGGACGTACATTTACACCCTGCATCCTTAAGGAAATACACATACACAGCCCCATATGCGTACACAGTCTCTATATACTCATACACAGCGCCAATACACACATACAGTCATGACCGTAAATGTTGGCACCCCTGAAATTTTTCAAGAAAATTAAGTATTTCTCACAGAAAAGGATTGCAGTAACACATGTTTTGCTATACACGTTTATTCCCTTTGTGTGTATTGGAAGTAAACCAAAAAGGGGAGGAAGAAAAGAAAATTGCACATAATGTCACCAGACTACAAAAATGGGCTGGACAAAATTATTGGTACCCTTTCAAAGTTGTGGACAAATAAGATTGTTTCAAGCATGTGATGCTCCTTTAAACTCACCTGGGGCAAGTAATAGGTGTGGGCAATATAAAAATCACACCTGAAAGCAGATAAAAAGGAGAGCAGTTCACTTAGTCTTTGCATTGTGTGTCTGTATGTGCCACAATAAGCATGGACAACAGAAAGAGGAAAGGAGAACTGTCTGAGGACTTGAGAACCAAAATTGTGGAATCATTTCAACAATCTCAAGGTTACAAGTCCATCTCCAGAGATCTAGATTTGCCTTTGTCTACAGTGCCCGACATTATCAAGAAGTTTGCAACCCATGGCACTGTAGCTAATCTCCTTGGGCATGGATGGAAGAGAAAAATTCATTAACCCCTTCCCGCTATAGGACGTATGCATACGTCCAATCATCCGACATGTTCGTGCAATTGGACGTATGCATACGTCATAGCGATCTCCTGCACTGCCGCGGGCAATCACAGCCAGTCAATCACAGCCGGATTCCCGCCGCAGCTGCTGGAGCCGCAATCGCGCCGGTCCCCGCAGCATTAACCCCATAAATGCCGTGATCCTGATCACGGCATCTATGGTGTTGACAGGGGGAGCGCTCTCCCTCTGTTCTCCAGCGGCTGCGCCACAATACAATCGCGGGTCGCCGTTGGTTGCTATAGCAGCAGGAGGTCAGATCATGACTTCCTGTATGCCTGCTACGGAAGCCTGTGAGATCCAGCCAGAGGCTGAATCGCATAGGCTGTAGTGTCTGCAGCTCATCAAGTTATACTGTGCTGCAGTACAAATGTATTGCAGCATAGTATAACCTGTAAAAAATAAAATAAAAAGTTCTTCAATAAAAGTATGAAGTGAAAAAAAAATAAAAAAAAGCCCCTTTCCCAATAAAAGCCCTGTATTATTACCAAAAAACATCAAAAACACAAATCATATACATAATAGGTATTGCCACGTCCATAATGACGTGTACTAAAAAATTATAATATAAATTATCCCGCACGGTGTACACTGTAAAAAAAAAACATACACAAAAACGCAAAATTCGCCAATTTTGGTACAAATAGCGGAAAGTGAAATATGGTGGAAGTTCAATGATGTTTTGGGGTTGTTTTGCTGCCTCTGGCACTGGGTGCCTTGAATGTGTGCAAGGCATCATGAAATCTGAGGATTTCCAATGGATTTAGGGTCGCACTGTACAGCCCAGTGTCAGAAAGATGGGTTTGCATCCGGGTCTCGGGTGTTACAGCAGGACAATGGGGGACATGTATCAAAGAATTTACACCGTTTTTGTGTGTAAATTCTTGCGCAAAATTTTGCGCAAGCTGTTTTTTGTGTCTTTTTTTTTGCGTTCATTCTGATAGAGCATTTCCTCCTGATGTTGCGATATGGGGTACCTTGGAGTGACATCTATAGTATGCAAGGATTTATTAACTGCGTACTTTTCTTTTACACACAAACATTTTCCGCAAGTATATTTTTTTGAACGCACATATAAGCCATCTTGGACTGCACTTAGCGAGATGCTCTAAATCATCGATATCATTTTACAGAGTGGATTGCGGAGATTACTCTGCTTCTGCCACTAGTCAGATTATTCCTATGATACTTAAAATCTTTCCATGTACCTTTAAATAACAATGAAATTATTATGGACACTTGTGATCACCTGTTCACTCGCAGTCTAATCTGATACACCCGATAATACACCGGGTTATAGTGTGGGTGAAATACTTCCCGACACAGATCACTGTGTAAAATTCAAACTCCCCACTCTTCTTGATGAGTACAGGAGATTCCCTCTTGTGTAATGTAACTATGGTGACCACAGGTAAGAATATGCAACTGTAATGTGCAGGGAGGGAGGAGGTACAGCTGTTGTGTGTATGTAGAGTGTGTATGCAGAGCTGAGTATGTTGTGTGTGTATGTAGCAGAGCTGAGTATGTTGTGTAAGTGAATGTAGCAGAGCAGAGTATGTTGTGTATGTGAATGTAGCAGAGCCGAGTATGTTGTGTATGTGAATATAGCAGAGCTGTGCGTGTGAATGTAGCAGAGCTGAGTATGTTGTGTGTGTGAATGTAGCAGAGCTGAGTATGTTGTGTGTGAGTGAATGTAGTAGAGCTGAGTATGTTGTGGGTGAATGTAGCAGAGCGGAGTATATTGTGTGTGTGAATGTAACAGCGCTGAGTATGTTGTGTGTGTGAATGTAGCAGAGCATGTTGTGTGTGTGTGTGAATGCAGCAAAGCTGAGTATGTTGTGTGTGTGAATGAAGTAGAGCTGAGTATGTTGTGTGTGTGAATGTAGCAGAGCTAAGTATGTTGTGTGTGTGAATGTAGCAGAGCTGAGTATGTTTTGTGTGTATGTAGCAGAGCTGAGTATGTTGTGTGTGTATGTAGCAGAGCTGAGTATGTTGTGTGTGTATGTAGCAGAGCTGAGTATGTTGTGAGTGTATGTAGCAGAGCTGAGTGTTGTGTGTGAATATAGAAGAGCTGAGTATGTTGTGTGTATGTATCAGAGCTGAGTATGTTGTGTGTGTATGTAGCAGGGCTGAGTATGTTATGTGTGTATGTACAGAGGTGAGTGTGTTATGTTTGTATGTAGCAGAGGTGAGTATTAGGGATCGACCGATATCATTTTTTTTAGGGCCAATACCGATATTTGAGATGAGCGAATCGAACTTGACGAACCCGAATTCATTACGATTTTCATGAAAAATTTGATTTGCAACGAATACGAATATCGCCGTGATTCTATCGCACGAATCGCTTCATTAAACTCCATTTTACAGCGTTCCAGGCTATTGTAGAGCTAAGATGGCGGATCCACATGTGAGTACATGGGGCAGGGGATTATGGGAGGGCGGGAAACAGCGGCGGGAATGAAGGTAGGCGGGCTGACCCTGAACCACATGTGAGATGCAGCCTATCAGTGTTCACTGACCCCTGTGATGTCACAGCCCCTATATAATAGGCGGCCATCTTGCCTCTCTTCATTTCATCTATGCACTCAGATGGAGAGGACGGGACTGTGTGTGTGTGTGTGTGAATAACTCATACCACAGCGTTACACTGCAACTGCTAGTCACATCAGCATTAGGGAAAGGCAGGAGTGCAGAGTGCTGTGCTGTTACACTGAGAAGGATCATTGATTGCTAAAACTTCTATTCACGTTATTGAGCATTGCAGCAGAGAGGGGCAGATAGCTGTCAGCTGCCTCATACAGATCTCCAAGCTGCCTGAACTTTCTGAAGTATCTTTTCTCCTCATTTTTCAGCCCGATTGAGTTATTTTTTTGCTCCACAAATCTTCTGCTGCTCTGAATTGTGTGACAGAGTGCAATTTAGGGTTCAATCCCTGGATTTTTTTTTTGGTGGTGCTGCACTGTTAGGTCCTGCTGCTGTTCAGAAATAAGTCATATTAGTGTGGACTTTAGTGCCTTTTTACAATTTTTCACCTGTTACTCTGTCTCTGTGCTAAATTCAGTGTTATACCACATGTTATACCTGCCGGTGTATTCAAGAGAAAAAAGTTTTTCTTGTGTACAAATATGTTTTATCAGTGGCCTTATCATTGCAAAGGGCCTACATACAAGCAAATAGCGTACCATATACCACCTTTTTTTCTGTCTCTGTGCTAAATTCAGTGTTATACCACAAGTTATACACCTGCCGATGTATTAAAGAAAAAAAAGTTTTTCCTGCGTAAAAATACGCTTAACAGTGGCCTTATCATTGCAAAGGGCCTAAATTCAAGCAAATAGCGCATCATATACCATCTTTTTTTCTGTCTCTGTGCTAAATTAAGTGTTATACCACACGTTATACACCTGCCAGTGTATTAAAGAAAAAAAACAAATACAAATACGCTTAACAGTGCGCTCATCATTGCAAAGGGCATACATACAACCAAGTAGTGTACTATTTAGTACCTGTATTTCTGTCTCGGTGCTAAATTCAGTGCTATTCCACACATTAGTATACATTGGCTGGTGTATACAACAAAAAAAAAAATTTTCTGCGTATAAATACGCTTAACAGTGCGCTCATCATTGCAAAGGGCATACATACAACAAAGGAGTGTACTATTTAGTAACTGTTATTCTGTCTAGGGCCTATATACTTTGAAGCCGAAGGTGGGTTGTGTGGAGCTGTAACTACGGGCAGGGACAATACATGTCTTTTACGGCCCACTGGGTAAATGTTGTTCCTGCACAGCCACAACAGCAACTTGGACAGGTCACACCGCTTCCTCCTCTACGCTCTGGCTCCCAGGCAGTTGGTCCTTTTACAGTGTGTGCCTCCTCCTCCTCCCCCGTGTCCACGGCCTCCACTGCACGTCCAAATCTTGGTGGCCCTTCATCGTACCACGTGTGTAGGGCACAGAGGTGTCAAGCCGTCCTTCACATGGTTTGCCTTGGCGAACAGAGTCACACAGGGGAGGAACCCCTAAAGTTCATTAGGGAAGAAATCCGAGTATGGCTTACTCCACGAAATCTGGAAATGGGAACCATGGTGACCGACAATGGGAAGAACATTGTGGCCGTGCTGTGACAAGGAAGTGTGAACCATTCGCCCTGCATGGCACACGTGTTGAATCTGGTTGTCAAGAAGTTCATCAAGTCTTCACATCATTTGCAAGACATCCTAACAATAGCAAGGAAACTATGCATGCACTTCAGCCACTTGTACACCGCCAAGCACACTTTACTTGAGCTGCAGCGTCAGAACGGTATCCCACAACATAGTTTCATTTGTGACGTTGCCACACGTTGGAATTCCACCCTCCATATGTTGGACAGACTATAAGAACAAAGAAAAGCCATCACGGATTTTTTGATGATACAAGCAGATAGGAGTACTCCCCTGTGTAACTTCAATGTGAACGAGTGGCAGCTCATATGTGACACCTGCCGTTTGCTGAGGCCCTTTGAGGAAGCCACATTTTTTGTTAGTCCCTCGAATTACGCCATGAACGACGTAATTCCACTCCTACATTTACTCCAAAAAATGATTGAAAACATGGCTGGTCATGGCAATGGAGATGTTGCGCCTACATCAGAAGGCTACATGAGTCCTGTGGGAGATGAACTGGAGTAGGATGATGAGGGGCAGAACGGGGCACAGTTTACGGTGGATGAGATGGCCGGTGTTTCTGGTCATTGGACAGGAGAGGAGGAGCAGGAGCAGCCAGAGGAGCTGGAGGGTTATTACGAGGGAGGCGAGACAGAGGACCCAGACACACCGTGGCAGTATGCAGTGGAGATGGAGGCAGGTAGTCCCAGCGAGTCACTGTCACAAATGGCACGATGCATGCTGAGTTGCTTGCGTAGTGACCCCCGAATTGTCAAAATTCGTCATTGCGATGACTTCTCGATCTCCACCTTATTAGACCCTCGCTACTGGCCCAAAATGGGCGCCTTTTTTACACCCACTGAGAGGGAGGACAAACTGACCTACTTCAGGGAGCTTCTACGTAGTCGGTTGGCCGATGCCATCGGCCACATGGTCCATCCACTCGCAGGTCTTACTCGGGGGGCCCTCTGCTCTCACCTTCCACTGCCACGGCTGCTGGGGAGGGGTGGCAGGAGCAGTACCGGCTTAATCAGCAGCAGCCTGAGTCTACAGTCGCTGATGAGTAGCTTCCTTCAGCCGCATAGTGAAGCTACTCATCAGCAGCAGGTGGACATGGAGCAGGACCTGAACCAGCAGGTGGTTGCTCACCTCGACATGACCCTGCCAACAACCGTTGAAGATCCGCTGGACTTCTGGGCAGCCAAATTCGATTTATGGCCGCAACTAGCGGAGTTTGCCCTGGAAAAGCTGTCCTGCCCGTGCCATCAGAGCAGGTGTTTAGTGCGGTGTTTAGTGCGGCCGGGGCCAGAGTCACCCGAAGGCGAACTCGTCTGTCCACTAAAAATGTGGAGAGACTGACATTTGTCAAGATTAATCAGGGATGGATCAGCCAGGATTTCCAGCCACCAATGACAGATGGGTCTGAGTAGATTGACCATGCTCCTACAACAACATTTTCTCTATGGTGGTTGGTTATAAAACCCTCTGGGGCAGACCTGGGCATTGTACAGCCCGCTTGCCACATACGGCCCTTTGATTGGCTCTGACAGGCCCGCGCTGATTGGGGGACAACTATGCTGCCTAATCTGGGGGATATCTATGCTGCCTAATCTGGGGGACATCTATGCTGCCTAATCAATGCTCCTAATCTGGGTGACATCTATGCTGCCTACTTGGGGGGACAAGTATGCTCCTAATCTGGTGGATATCTATGCTGCCTGATCTGGGTAACATCTATGCTGCCTAATCTGGGGGACAGCTATGCTCCTAATCTGGGGGACAGCTATGCTCCTAATCTGGGTGACATCTATGCTGCCTAATCTGGGTGACATCTATGTTGCCTAATCTGGGGGACAACTATGCTCCTAATCTGGGGGACATCTATGCTGCCTAATCTGGGGGACATCTATGCTGCCTAATCTGGGTGACAGCTATGCTGGACAACTATGCTCCTAATCTGGGGGACATCTATGCTGCCTAATCTGGGGGACAACTATGCTCCTAATCTGGGGGACATCTATGCTGCCTAATCTGGGGGACAACTAAACTCCTAATCTGGTGGACATCTATGCTGCCTAATCTGGGTGACATCTATGCTGCCTAATCTGGGTGACATCTATGCTGCCTAATCTGGGGGACATCTATGCTGCCTAATCTAGGTGACATCTATGCTGCCTAATCTGGGTGACATCTATGCTGCCTAATCTGGGGGACAACTATGCTCCTAATCTGGGGGACAACTAAACTCCTAATCTGGTGGACATCTATGCTGCCTAATCTGAGGGACATCTATGCTGCCTTATCTGGGTGACATCTATGCTGCCTACTCTGGGGGACGAGTATGCTCCTAATCTGGGGGACATCTATGCTGCATAATCTGGGTGACATCTATGCTGCCTAATCTGGGGAACAAGTATGCTCCTAATCTGGGGGACATCTATGCTGCCTAATCTGGGGGACAAGTATGCTCCTAATCTGGGTGACATCTATGCTGCCTAATCTGGGTGACATCTATGCTGCCTAATCTGGGGGACAACTATGCTGCCTAATCTGGGGGACATCTATGCTGCCTAATCTGGGTGACATCTATGCTGCCTAATCTGGGTGACATCTATGCTGCCTTATCTGGGGGACAACTATACTCCTAATCTGGAGGACATCTATGCTGCCTAATCTGGGGGACAAGTATGCTCCTAATCTTGGTGACATCTATGCTGCCTACTCTGGGGGACAAGTATGCTCCTAATCTCAGGGACATCTATGCTGCCTAATCTGGGTGACAGCTATGCTGCCTAATCTGGGGAAAAACTATGCTCCTATTCTGGGGGACATCTATGCTGCCTAATCTGGGGGACAACTATGCTCCTAATATGGGGAAAACTGATGCTTCTGGCCTTAGGCCTATAATTTTTTGAAGTTTAACAGTAGCTAAATACATGCTTAATGCAAATGTCAACATTGATCTTTAAATGTAAGGGGTTATGAAACCCTCTTGGGTACTGCGAATGACTGCTCCAGACTCATTCTGTGTCTTTCACAAACTACTTGCCTCCCTGGTGCCTCAGGCCTTGGGCCTATAATTTTTTTGAAGTTTAGCAGTAGCTAAATACATGCTTAATGCAAATGTAAACATTGATCTTTAAATGTAAGGGGTTATGAAAACCTCTTGGGTACTGCAAATGCATGCTCCAGACTCATTCTGTGTCTTTCAGGAACTACTTGCCTCCCTGGTGCCTCTGGCCTTGGCCCTTAAATTTTTGGATGTTTAGCAATAGCTAAATACATGCTTAATGCAAATTTCAACAATGATCGTTAAATTCTCTGCGCTCTGCCAGGGCCTTCTCCTACCACGCCTGGGCCGATCCGAGGACCTCACTAACCAACTCACTAACTAATCCAATCGCTTATAGCGACGTGCGGTGTGTACAAAGGGCAGGGACTTAATAAACGCCAGCTTATGACCCTCACTTACTGGTAATTCCTCGTTTTAAGATTAAATAATTGCAATCACAGATCCCTATCACAAACTGGTTTCAGCGTGCAACACGCACCTGTCCTTGAAAGATAGAGACACGCTAATCCGTTCAGTGGAGCGCTAGTGCGGCCCAGGACATCTGAGGCCATAACACACCTGTTATTGCTCGATCTCGCAATTGATCGGGCAAGGTAAGGGGTTATTAAAGCCTCTTGGGTACTGCTGAGGCCTACTCCTGACTTCTCCTGGTGCAATGTATGGGGTAATTAAAGGGTACCTCTCATCAAATAAACTTTTGATATATTTTAGATTAATGAATGTTGAATAACTTTCCAATAGCATGTTAATGAAAAATATGCTTCTTTCTATTGTATTTTTCCCGATCAGTCCTGTCAGCAAGCATTTCTGACTCATGCTGGAGTCCTAAACACTCAGAGCTGCCAGCCTGCTTTGTTCACAGCCAAACAGGCTGTGAACAAAGCAGGCTGGTAGCTCTAAGTGTTCTCCTTTGTGAACAAAGCAGACTGGCAGCTCGTAGTGTTTAGGACTCCAGCATGAGTCTGAAATGCTTGCTGCCAGGACTGGTAGGGAGACCCTTAGTGGTCATTTTTTCAAAGTGGAAAATTAAATAGAAAGAAGCATATTTTTTAATAACATGCAATTGTAAAGTTATTCTGCATACATTAATCTATAATAAGGAAAAAAGGGAGTACCAAAAGCCTCTAGACTAATACCATAAATGGTACATGATGATAAAATTGCAAAGGAATAGAGTCGGACTGTGCTTCACTTTAAATGATGAATAATATTTAATATAAAATAATTACAAATAAGACATAAATGTAAAAATAATTTAAATAGTATAAATCAAATACATAAATATCTCCTTCCACAGGGCCCTTGTGGGGAGCTGATAGTATAGTAATAAAATAATTTAATAATTTAAAATCCGCATGTATGGTATATTCTTCCGCTAATCCAATTTTGTGTAAACCAGCATAGTTCACTTTTTATAAAGTGCACTCCGTGATCGTAGAATTTGAAACAGTTCATATAGTAATATAGTTACCAACTCCCATGGATGATGTGATTGTATGGCTGGACGTCCCAGAGGCAGATGCAAGTGCTGTGGAGGCTATGTCCAGCGCTGGCATGCGCTTGTGGTGACGGGCCCGGTTGCCACAGGCCTAAGAGAAGTCGCCGGTCACGGAGTTAGATGGATTACTCCGGAGATGGAAGCACACTCGGAGACAGATGGATCTACCCCGGGGACAAAGCAAAGCCTCGTGGAGAATCTCTCGGCGTCTGGTGGTGAAGCAGGTAAAATGCAGCCAGGTGTAAAAGCAGCGTATAACGGAGCTAGGCAGGAGTGGTATCGGAGGTAGGAAGTTGCGGTTAGTGGATTGCGGTGGTCATGCGGTAAGTCTCTTTCCCTAGACGCGTTTCAGGGTAGTTTGTAAACGACCCTTTCCTCAGTAGAGATATCTTTAACAGTGAAGCTCAAAGTCCTTTTATACATGTTGCCTGTCTAATTGTAACAGGTGTGTTTCTGTTTAGATCTTCCACAAATAGCGGAGTGGAACAGCAACCAAATGGTTTTTTCATCTTGATGTTCACATTTAGTATCATTATACATGCGTTCGCAATTGAATACAGTGTCATATATATTGTAAACATCGAAAACAATACATGTAGCAAACAACAAGATATTTAAAATATACAGACTAAATAAACTGAAATAAAAATAAAAAATAAAAGAGATGAAAATAAATATAAATAAAAATGAAAATAAGAATATAAATAGAGAATAATTGATAATAAATATAATGTAAAACGAATAAATAAAAATAAATGGAAATGTAAAAATAAAATAAAAAATTTATATAAAAGTAAAAATAAAAATAGATATGATAAGGATGAAAATGAATAAAAATAGAAATAAATGAATATAGAAGAAAAAAAAATAGTAATATAAAAAAAATATAAAAAAAATATATATATATAGAAAAAAAAGACTAATCGAAAAAGATAAAAAAAAAAATACAAAAAACATGTGGAGTAAATCAATATAAAATCAGTAAACAAAATTAAACTTAGGGGATGGCTTGTCACGCAGAACAGAATAGGGTGGGTCCAACTCCCCCATGGGGGCCCCCATTGTGGAAAAAATTGAGGGGGGCCCCCATGGGGGGAGTGAGACACACCCTAAAGAAATCCAAATTTTGACATTGTCAGCTTCATTGTCAAAATGTCTAAGGCCGAAAGTCAGAAGATTTATGAATTTAATTCTTTAGAGCCGAATGGCCTGAATTCAAACTTTGAACTTTTTGGATTTCTTTAGGGTGTGTCTCACTCCCCCCATGGAGGCCCCCCCTCAATTTTTTCCACAATGGGGGCCCCCATGGGGGAGTTGGACCCACCCTATTCTGTTCTGCGTGACAAGCCATCCCCTAACTAAGTTTAATTTTGTTTACTGATTTAATATTGATTTACTCCACGTTTTTTGTATTTTATTTTTTATCTTTTTCTATTATTATTCTTTTTTTTCTATATATATATATTTTATTATATATTTTTTTCTATTACTATTATTTTATTTATTTCATTTTATTCTATATTCATTTATTTCTATTTTTATTCATTTTCATCCTTATCATATCTATTTTTTTTATAAATATATGTTTTTATTTTAATAATAAAAATTTACAAAAATACATTGTACAATTCAGATATAACAACGTCACCAATCAAGAAAAGACAAAAAACAAAAAGGCCAAATAGCCATACTTATACTTGTTTACATCTGAGAAGTATACCTACTCATTATTAACTTTTTTTTTAAAGTGCTCTATTTGGATTAGTGCTTCTATCAAATTGTGTTTCTGTGCTACATATACCTCCTTATCTATCGTGTTATGGACTGCATGATTTACCTGCCAATAGTACAGCCAATCATTATCACTAATGTCATACCCCCTTTTTATGTTCTCAAATGAAAAAAGTTGTCCTTTATCAAATATTTGTTCCAATCGTTT
This sequence comes from Hyla sarda, assembly GCF_029499605.1. Classification (NCBI taxonomy): domain Eukaryota; kingdom Metazoa; phylum Chordata; class Amphibia; order Anura; family Hylidae; genus Hyla; species Hyla sarda. The sequence continues at coordinate 364,316,707 of NC_079190.1, read as the reverse complement.
TATACCCTTACTATCCCAAAAAGTTGACTCACAATCCACCAATTCTTTAAATTTGTTGTTACCCCATAAGGGTGTGAACCCAAAACTATTTTCTATATGTAATTCTTCCTTTAATCTTTCCCATACTTCTCTGTATTTATGCAGTAGCATCGTGTTATTTGAACCGCTCTCCTCATAATCATCTAATTCCAACACCTCATATATGTTCTCTTTCTCCTTATCTACTACAATCTTCTCCAGATATCTAGAATTCCTCCAATTCACGACTCGTACCAACTGCGCGGCCAAGTAAAAAACAAGAAAGTTGGGCATGTCCAATCCCCCCCTATCTCCAGGGGCCATAAAATATCTGTACTTCAGACGGACCCTTTTTCTTCCCCATAACAATCTGCCCAGTATCACTTCTATCTTCCGGAACCAGTACTTGCCGATCCACATTGGCGAGGCACTAAGAAAAAAAAGGATCTGTGGGAGGACCACCATTTTTACTATCGCCATCCTTTCTGACATAGAGAAAGGCATTTTAATCCATACTTCTACTCTCTTCACTAGACTATTTAATAGGGGGCGTATATTGTTAATCACAAACCTATCATTTTTGGCTGCTATTTTTACTCCCAGATAGGGGAAACATTCGTGTTTTTTTTAGCACGGATAGTCTTCCCACCATCTCCCCCATATCTTCATCCAGGGGGAGCATAGTAGATTTACTCCAGTTTATCTCCAACCCAGATAGAGGGGCAAATACCTCGAACAGCTTAATGATACGATGTATTTTTTCTTGTGGGTTAGTTACAAAAAAGGAGGATATCATCTGCAAATAATAAGATCTTACTCATTTCTCCATTTACTCCAAATCCCTCATAGACATTGTTATCTCTTATCCAAGCCGCTAAGGGTTCAATATAAATTAAAAATAAAGAGGGTGAGAGGGGGCAGCCCTGCCTTGTTCCTCTACTTAGTTTGAATGGGTAGGAGGGAATTCCATCCACCACTACACTCGCCTCCGGGTTAGTATACAATAACTGAATATAACTCAAAAATCTAGGACCCACCCCCACCCTCTTCAAAACTTCCCAGAGGTATCCCCACTCCACCCTGTCAAAAGCTTTAGTAGCGTCCAGTGACAGAATGGAGCGGGGGCCCCAGGATCCACTCTGGATTGCCTCATACACCTGGTGGATATTGTCATGGACCGTTCTTCCTGACCTAAATCCTCCCTGGTCATTCCCCACCACTACCTCCACCACTTTATCTAATCTCCTTGCCAATACTTTCGCTATTATCTTTATATCCGTATTAAGCAAGGAGATAGGGCGATATGAACCCAAATCCAAAGGATCTTTATCTTTTTTCCAAATGAGTCTAATATTAGCCTCGCACATTGATTTAGGGAGAACCCCCCCCCCCCCCCTTCCAGGATTCATCAATGATACCCAGCAGTTTTGGAAGTAGCAGGGTTGAATATATCCTATATATCTGGAATGGAATACCATCGGACCCGGGGGATGTATTCCCTTGAATTGATGCCAATACTTCCTCCAGCTCCTGGAGGGATGTCACGATGCCGGCTGGCAGGTAGTGGATCCTCTGTGCCAGAGAGGGATTGGCGTGGACCGTGCTAGTGGACCGGTTCTAAGCCACTACTGGTTTTCACCAGAGCCCGCCGCAAAGCGGGATGGTCTTGCTGCGGCGGTAGTGACCAGGTCGTATCCACTAGCAACGGCTCACCTCTCTGGCTGCTGAAGATAGGCGCGGTACAAGGGAGTAGGCAAAAGCAAGGTCGGACGTAGCAGAAGGTCGGGGCAGGCAGCAAGGATCGTAGTCAGGGGCAACGGCAGAAGGTCTGGAAACACAGGCAAGGAACACACAAGGAACGCTTTCACTGGCACTAAGGCAACAAGATCCGGCAAGGGAGTGCAGGGGAAGTGAGGTGATATAGGGAAGTGCACAGGTGAACACACTAATTGGAGCCACTGCGCCAATCAGCGGCGCAGTGGCCCTTTAAATCGCAGAGACCCGGCGCGCGCGCGCCCTAGGGAGCGGGGCCGCGCGCGCCGGGACAGAACAGACGGAGAGCGAGTCAGGTAGGGGAGCCGGGGTGCGCATCGCGAGCGGGCGCTACCCGCATCGCGAATCGCATCCCGGCTGGCAGCGGAATCGCAGCGCCCCGGGTCAGAGGACGTGACCGGAGCGCTGCCGCGGGGAGAGTGAAGCGAGCGCTCCGGGGAGGAGCGGGGACCCGGAGCGCTCGGCGTAACAGTACCCCCCCCCTTGGGTCTCCCCCTCTTCTTAGAGCCTGAGAACCTGAGGAGCAGACTTTTGTCTAGGATGTTGTCCTCAGGTTCCCAGGATCTCTCTTCAGGACCACAACCCTCCCAGTCCACTAAAAAAAATTTTTTTCCTCTGACCTTTTTGGCAGCTAAAATTTCTTTGACCGAGAAGATGTCCGAGGAGCCGGAAACAGGAGTGGGAGGAACAGATTTGGGAGAAAAACGGTTGAGGATGAGTGGTTTGAGAAGAGAGACGTGAAAGGCATTAGGGATACGAAGAGAGGGAGGAAGAAGAAGTTTATAAGAGACAGGATTAATTTGACACAAAATTTTGAAAGGACCAAGATAGCGTGGTCCCAACTTGTAGCTAGGGACACGGAAGCGGACATATTTAGCGGAGAGCCATACCTTGTCTCCAGGGGAAAAAACGGGGGGGGCTCTTCTTTTCTTATCCGCGAACTTCTTCATGCGTGATGAAGCCTGTAAGAGAGATTTTTGGGTCTCTCTCCATATGATGGAAAGGTCACGAGAAATTTCATCCACAGCGGGCAGACCAGAGGGCAAGGGAGTAGGGAGGGGGGGAAGAGGGTGACGGCCGTACACCACGAAAAATGGGGATTTGGAGGAAGACTCAGAGACCCTGAAGTTATACGAGAATTCGGCCCATGGGAGGAGATCTGCCCAGTCATCCTGGCGGGAGGAAACAAAATGTCGCAAATAATCACCCAAGATCTGGTTAATCCTTTCTACTTGTCCATTGGACTGGGGATGATATGCAGAAGAAAAATTTAATTTAATCTTGAGTTGTTTACAGAGAGCCCTCCAGAATTTAGACACGAATTGGACGCCTCTATCCGAGACAATCTGCGTAGGCAACCCGTGAAGACGAAAAATGTGTACAAAAAATTGTTTAGCCAACTGAGGCGCAGAAGGAAGACCAGGAAGAGGGATGAAATGTGCCATTTTGGAGAATCGATCAACGACCACCCAAATAACAGTGTTGCCACGGGAAGGGGGTAAATCAGTAATAAAATCCATACCAATCAGAGACCAAGGCTGTTCGGGGACAGGCAGAGGATGAAGAAAACCAGCGGGCTTCTGGCGAGGAGTCTTATCCCGGGCACAGATAGTGCAGGCTCGCACAAAGTCCACAACATCCGTCTCCAGAGTCGGCCACCAATAGAAGCGGGAGATGAGTTGCACAGATTTCTTGATACCCGCATGACCTGCGAGATGGGAGGAGTGACCCCATTTGAGGATTCCGAGGCGTTGGCGAGGAGAAACAAAGGTCTTTCCTGGAGGAGTCTGCCTGATGGAGGCAGGAGAAGTGGAGATCAGGCAGTCAGGTGGAATGATGTGTTGCGGAGAGAGTTCAACTTCTGAGGCATCCGAGGAACGAGAGAGAGCATCGGCCCTAATGTTCTTATCGGCAGGACGAAAGTGAATCTCAAAATTAAATCGGGCAAAGAACAGAGACCACCGGGCCTGGCGAGGATTCAGCCGTTGGGCAGACTGGAGGTAGGAGAGGTTCTTGTGGTCGGTGTAGATAATAACAGGAGAACTTGATCCCTCCAGCAGATGCCTCCATTCCTCAAGTGCTAATTTAATGGCTAGAAGCTCTCGATCCCCGATGGAGTAGTTCCTCTCCGCTGGAGAGAAGGTCCTAGAGAAAAAACCACAAGTGACAGCATGCCCGGAAGAATTTTTTTTGTAGAAGAACAGCTCCAGCTCCCACTGAGGAGGCATCAACCTCCAATAGGAAGGGTTTGGAAGGGTCAGGTCTGGAGAGGACGGGAGCCGAAGAAAAGGCAGACTTGAGTCGTTTAAAGGCGTCTTCTGCTTGAGGAGGCCAGGACTTGGGATCAGCATTTTTTTTGGTTAAAGCCACGATAGGAGCCACAATGGTAGAAAAATGTGGAATAAATTGCCTGTAATAATTGGCGAACCCCAAAAAGCGTTGGATAGCACGGAGTCCGGAGGGGCGTGGCCAATCTAAGACGGCAGAGAGTTTGTCTGGATCCATCTGTAGTCCCTGGCCAGAGACCAAATATCCTAGAAAAGGAAGAGATTGGCATTCAAACAGACATTTCTCAATTTTGGCATAGAGTTGGTTGTCACGAAGTCTCTGAAGAACCATACGGACATGCTGGCGGTGTTCTTCTAGATTGGTAGAAAAAATTAGGATATCGTCCAGATATACAACAACACAGGAGTATAACAGATCACGAAAAATTTCATTGACAAAGTCTTGGAAGACGGCAGGGGCGTTGCACAGTCCAAAGGGCATGACCAGATACTCAAAGTGTCCATCTCTGGTGTTAAATGCCGTTTTCCACTCGTCCCCCTCTCTGATGCGGATGAGGTTATAGGCGCCTCTTAAGTCCAATTTAGTGAAGATGTGGGCACCTTGGAGGCGATCAAAGAGTTCAGAGATGAGGGGTAAGGGGTAGCGGTTCTTAACCGTGATTTTATTAAGACCGCGGTAGTCAATGCAAGGACGTAGGGAGCCATCTTTTTTGGACACAAAGAAAAATCCGGCTCCGGCAGGAGAGGAGGATTTACGGATAAAGCCCTTTTTTAGATTCTCCTGGACGTATTCGGACATGGCAAGAGTCTCTGGGGCAGAGAGAGGATAAATTCTGCCCCGGGGTGGAGTAGTGCCCGGGAGGAGGTCGATAGGGCAATCATAAGGCCTGTGAGGAGGTAGAGTCTCAGCTTGTTTTTTGCAGAAAACATCCGCGAAGTCCATATAGGCCTTAGGGAGACCGGTTACTGGAGGAACCACAGAGTTACGGCAAGGGTTACTGGGAACCGGTTTTAGACAGTTCTTGGAACAAGAGGACCCCCAACTCTTGATCTCCCCAGTGGACCAATCCAGGGTAGGGGAATGAAGTTGAAGCCAGGGAAGTCCAAGGAGAATTTCCGAGGTGCAATTGGGGAGGACCAAAAGTTCAATCCTCTCATGATGAGATCCGATGCTCATAAGAAGGGGCTCCGTGCGGAAACGTATGGTACAGTCCAATCTTTCATTATTTACACAATTGATGTAGAGGGGTCTGGCGAGACTGGTCACCGGGATGTTGAACCTGTTGACGAGAGAGGCCAAAATAAAATTTCCTGCAGATCCAGAGTCCAAGAAGGCCACTGTAGAGAAGGAGAAGGCAGAGGCAGACATCCGCACAGGCACAGTAAGACGTGGAGAAGCAGAGTAGACATCAAGGACTGTCTCACCTTTGTGCGGAGTCAGCGTACGTCTTTCCAGGCGGGGAGGACGGATAGGACAATCTCTCAGGAAGTGTTCGGTACTAGCACAGTACAGGCAGAGGTTCTCCATACGGCGTCGTGTCCTCTCTTGAGGTGTCAGGCGAGACCGGTCGACCTGCATAGCCTCCACGGCGGGAGGCACAGGAACAGATTGCAGGGGACCAGAGGAGAGAGGAGCCGAGGAGAAGAAACGCCTCGTGCGAACAGAGTCCATATCTTGGCGGAGTTCCTGACGCCTTTCGGAAAAACGCATGTCAATGCGAGTGGCTAGGTGAATAAGTTCATGTAGATTAGCAGGAATTTCTCGTGCGGCCAGAACATCTTTAATGTTGCTGGATAGGCCTTTTTTGAAGGTCGCGCAGAGGGCCTCATTATTCCAGGACAATTCTGAAGCAAGAGTACGGAATTGTACGGCATACTCGCCAACGGAAGAATTACCCTGGACCAGGTTCAACAGGGCAGTCTCAGCAGAAGAGGCTCGGGCAGGTTCCTCAAAGACACTTCGGATTTCCGAGAAGAAGGAGTGTACAGAGGCAGTGACGGGGTCATTGCGGTCCCAGAGCGGTGTGGCCCATGACAGGGCTTTTCCGGACAGAAGGCTGACTACGAAAGCCACCTTAGACCTTTCAGTGGGAAACAGGTCCGACATCATCTCCAGATGCAGGGAACATTGGGAAAGAAAGCCACGGCAAAACTTAGAGTCCCCATCAAATTTATCCGGCAAGGATAAGCGTATCCCAGGAGCGGCCACTCGCTGCGGAGGAGGTGCAGGAGCTGGCGGAGGAGATGACTGCTGAAGCTGTGGTAGTAACTGTTGTAGCATAATGGTCAGTTGAGACAGCTGTTGGCCTTGTTGCGCTATCTGTTGTGACTGCTGGGCGACCACCGTGGTAAGGTCAGCGACAACTGGCAGAGGAACTTCAGCGGGATCCATGGCCGGATCTACTGTCACGATGCCGGCTGGCAGGTAGTGGATCCTCTGTGCCAGAGAGGGATTGGCGTGGACCGTGCTAGTGGACCGGTTCTAAGCCACTACTGGTTTTCACCAGAGCCCGCCGCAAAGCGGGATGGTCTTGCTGCGGCGGTAGTGACCAGGTCGTATCCACTAGCAACGGCTCACCTCTCTGGCTGCTGAAGATAGGCGCGGTACAAGGGAGTAGGCAAAAGCAAGGTCGGACGTAGCAGAAGGTCGGGGCAGGCAGCAAGGATCGTAGTCAGGGGCAACGGCAGAAGGTCTGGAAACACAGGCAAGGAACACACAAGGAACGCTTTCACTGGCACTAAGGCAACAAGATCCGGCAAGGGAGTGCAGGGGAAGTGAGGTGATATAGGGAAGTGCACAGGTGAACACACTAATTGGAGCCACTGCGCCAATCAGCGGCGCAGTGGCCCTTTAAATCGCAGAGACCCGGCGCGCGCGCGCCCTAGGGAGCGGGGCCGCGCGCGCCGGGACAGAACAGACGGAGAGCGAGTCAGGTAGGGGAGCCGGGGTGCGCATCGCGAGCGGGCGCTACCCGCATCGCGAATCGCATCCCGGCTGGCAGCGGAATCGCAGCGCCCCGGGTCAGAGGACGTGACCGGAGCGTGAAGCGAGCGCTCCGGGGAGGAGCGGGGACCCGGAGCGCTCGGCGTAACAAGGGAGATTGGGTCATCCAAGGAATCCCTGGCATCCTCTGTCAGACTTGGAATATTAATTCCCCTCAAAAATTCCACTACATCAGCCCTATTAATATTGCTACTTATATAGAGATTGGAGAAAAAAGAGCTAAGCATTTGGGCTATTTCTTCTCTTTCTGTGGTTATGCTGCCATCCTCCCTCCTCAGAGCTATAATACCACATTCCTCACCTTGATTTTTAAGTAATCTTGACAATGTCTTATTTGGTTTCCCTTTCTCAAAAAAGTTAAATTGCCCACTAAAGAATAGTTTATTTTGTGCCTTTTTAAGTAGATATTCTTTATATTCCTCTTGAGATGCCTTCAATTCTAACAGCCGTTCACCCCCACTGTCCTCATCTATCCCTGCTTCTAATGTTGCCACTTTACTATTCAGTGTTGATTCTTCCTGTGAAAATTCCTTTTTCTTTTTATGAATTCACCCTATATATAGGCCCCTCAAATATGCCTTCATGGTATCCCATACTACCTGAGGGTTCGCTGACTTATGATTAATCTCCCAGAATGCCTCTATTTCCTGTCTAAACCAGTCCTGGTCTCCCACTAATTCTATCCAATGGGGGTTGAGCCGAAAGCCCAACCTTTTCCCACCCATTGCCTTACCTCCGATTTCCACCACCACTGGGCAATGGTCCGATAGGGTTTTATCTTTATACTGCACCCTACTGGTCCAGGTCATCGCATTCTTATCACAAAGACATAGGTCAATTCGGGAAGCAGTGTTATATGAGGTACTAAAGTATGAGTACTGTCTTACTCCTGGGTTTAAATTTCCGCCACCCATCAACCCAATTCATCTCTCCACAGTACCTCGCCAATGCTGTTTCACTCCCCCCTACATTCCTACCTAATTTGTATCTGTCCATACTAGGGTCCATTACATTATTCAAATCTCCAACTATCCATAATGCCGCATGTGTCTTACTTTCTCTATAACTCACGAGGTCCCTCAGAACATCCACTCTAAAAGGTGGAGGAATATAAACAAAAAGATAATGGCCCTATTTTCCCATATTCCATAAAGAAATACGTATCGACCATACTTGTCTACCTTTGCATTTTTAGTTTCGAATGGTACCTTCCTATGGACATATACTGATACTCCCACGGAGTAAGAAGAGAGTCTGGAATGGTATTCTTCTTTGGCCCACTTCCTTGGTAGTATCTGCTCATCTCTTGACCTATGGGTCTCGACTAAGCATATGATCGCAGGAAGGCACCCCCGAATATAATCAAAGATTGCACACTTTTTAATTCTATCCGACATGCAGACTAACAATTTAAGCATAAACATCTTAACCTAAAAAAAAAAACTCCTTCCATCTTCCCGTGCCAATCCCTCCCCCCCTTCCCCCTGCCCTTCCCCCCCCCCCCACACCCCCTCCCCATAATGCACCGTACTTCTACTATGCATTCCTATCCTAGTGACACCCCAAAGGTCCCCCCACCCCCCCTCCCCCCTGAGACGTAGATTTAATACTCAGCTATTACTTCCAACCCCTAATGCCACAATAGTATCTTATATTACATGCCTTCTTTATCCATCCAATCTGAGACTTCCTGTGGGGTTCCAAATATTGTTACCTTTCCCTTATGCTCTACCCGGAGTCTCGTTGGAAACAAAAGAGAGAAAGGCACCCCCGCATTCTTTAGCCGCCTTTTTATCTCCCGAAAGGATGCACTTTTCCTCTGGGTCTACCAGGAGAAATCCGGATATACAAAAATATTCTGCCCATTGTACTGTAGGTCCCTCACCTCTCTTGCCCTCCTAAGGATAGTATCCCTATCCTGGGAGGTATATAACTTAATTAGGATTGTCCTAGGGGGGCCCCCCGGAGGGGGTATCTGCCTTGGTAGCAGAAACTGGATAGCAGATTCCCCCCCTCCGCCCCTTTAGGAAACCCCACCATCCTTATATTACAACATCTAGATCTATCTTCAAGGTCAGTGAGCTTATCTTTGATGGATATCTTCTCTTTTTTCAAATCATTAACCTCCTCCTCCAGAACCTTAATCCTATTTTCTGTTTTAGGGTCTTCTTCCTCCAGTCTGGAAATCCTATCTCTCATCTTAGTCATATCGTCTCTTATCAGAGATACCTCAGTAGATACCACACCCAGTTGTTTATTTATCTCCTCAATTGCACAGTTAGATTTTTTTACCCCTCCCAAGATCTCCTCCAACATCTGAGTTCCCATAGGGGGCACAGTCTGCCTATCCTCAGTTTCTTCCACCTCCAAAACCGAGTACCTAGAGCCTGTTTTACTAGGGGAGAGATCCTTCTGGGTTCTAGTTTTAACACCCACAGCTGGAGACTTCCATATTTTATCCAGTTTACCCATAGCCCCCTTATCTTTTTGTGGCGAGCTGCCCCCTGATCTTCTGGGGTTCACCTTAGGGGCCATTTCTCCCGCTTTATCTCTTCGCTTTATATTTGTGAGGTGTACATATCGAACCAGGGTGTCACCTATTATCTTAGCGACTTTATGCACCATAGGCCCCTCCCACCCAGAAATTTACATCCAATTATTTACAACATACAAAGGTGAGGATTCACAGTCCCACACGGCTCTGGGATGCGCTTTTAACAGAGGGTATCACAGCCTGATCTAGCAGTATCCACCACCAAATATAGCATACTAATATGCAACTAAAGAATCGTTAGCGTGTTCACGCTCCCCCTGATAGTCCGATCTCCCCCTAGAGTCACTGATCTTATTGGGTCCAGGGAGAGGGTCCAATTCCATGGAAGAGGGGGTCTGCTAAGGCCAAGTTGTTCGGTTTAGTCCGTGAGTCCAGGTTTCTCCAAGTCGCTAGGAGGAGTGACCAGGCAGGGGGTCTGGCGTCCAGTATTGTCTATTCCACATGGGACCAGTGCTGGGGGCTGCTGCTGTTCAAAATATTGCCGAGGTATTAATAACTGGTTTCACCGGCTTAAAGGCTGTTAAGATAATTATCACATGTAGCATCAGATCGTTTTCTCAATTCCTCTCTCCTTTCCACAAGAAAGGGTCTGGTCCGGCCTAATCAAGTCCCAGCAAGGAGTAGCGGAGCTCCACACGTACCCCTCACCACCTCCACGCCGCTATACCGCGCTGTGAGGCAGGTGCCACCATATATGGGCTCCCGGAGCAAGCCCAAAACTCCTCTCAGTGACTGGCCACAAAGTCCACACCTCCCTCTCTCTCACCTCCTCTCCGGCGTCTCCTTCCGCAGCACACGGGGGGAGAGAAGACATCCGCCCCCCCCACCTCCGCCTCCCGTCCGACAACGGGTCGCGCCACCACCATCTCACTCCTCCCGTGGCCAAATCCAGCGCCCCCAGCTCTCACAGGGCATCCGGGTAGGCAAGCATTGCTGGCGGCGTTACTCTGTGAGTATCCCGGCATCCTGGGGTCAGCGTCAGCATCAGCTCCACGTCCGTCCCGAGGGCTCAGGGGGCGGGGCCGGAGCCCCGGAGCGCGCGGCCCTAGCTCATGCCGCCGTCACTTCCTTATTCCCATCTATTTTTATTTTTACTTTTAGATCTATTTTTTTATTTTATTTTTACATTTCCATTTATTTTTATTTATTCGTTTTACATTATATTTATTATCTATTATTCTCTATTCATATTTATATTCTTATTTTCATTTTTATTTATTTTCATCTCTTTTATTTTTAATTTTTATTTCAGTTTATTTAGTCTGTATATTTTAAATATCTTGTTGTTTGCTACATTTATCGTTTTCGATGTTTACAATATATATGACACTGTATTCAATGGCGAACGCATGTATATTGATACTAAATGTGAACATTGTTCTATCAAGATGAAATAACCCTTTGGTTTCTGTTCCCCTCCGCTATTTGTGGAAGATCTAAACAGAAACACACCTGTTACAATTAGACAGGCAACATGTATAAAAGCACTTTGAGCTTCACTGTTAAAGATATCTCTACTGAGGAAAGGGTCGTTTACAAAGTACCCTGAAACGCGTCTAGAGAAAGAGACTATTACCGCATGACCACCGCAATCCACTAACCGCAACTTCCTACCTCCGATACCACTCCTGCCAAGCTCCGTTATACGCTGCTTTTACACCTGGCTGTATTTTACCTGCTTCACCACCAGACGCCGAGAGATTCTCCACTAGGCTTTACTTTGTCCCCAGAGTAGATCCATCTGTCTCAGAGTGTGCTTCCATCTCTGGAGTAATCCATCTAACTCCGTGACCGGCGACTTCTCTTAGGCCTGTGGCAACCGGGCCCCTCACCGCAAGCGCATGCCAGCGCTGGACATAGCCTCCACAGCACTTGCCATCTGCCTCTCGGACGTCCAGCCATACAATCACATCATCCATGGGAGTTGGTAACTATATTACTATATGAACTGTTTCAAATTCTACAATCACGGAGTGCACTTTATAAAAAGTGAACTATGCTGGTTTACACAAAATTGGATGGAAGAATATACCATACATGCGGATTTTAAATTATTAAATTATTTTATTACTATACTATCACCTCCCCACAAGGGCCCTGTGGAAGGAGATATTTATGTATTTGATTTATACTATTTATATTATTTTTACATTTATGTCTTATCTGTAATTAAATGATGAATAAAATTTAATATAAAATAAAGTGAAGCACAGTCCGACTCTATTCCTTTGCAATTTTATCATCATGTACCATTTATGGTATTAGTCTAGAGGCTTTTGGTACCCCCTTTTTTCCTTATAAACTACTTTATATTTGTATTTTTTGGTGTAAATACTTTCCATATAGCCTCGACTAATTTATTTTGTGAGCTGCACATACCCCAATTTTTTCTATTAATCTATAATATATCAAAAGTTTTTTTGATGAGAGGTACCCTTTAAACACTCTTGGGTAGTGTTATTGTTAAGTTTACTGGTCATTTTATCAGTAATAAAATTTAATTTTGCAGAATGCTAACCGTTACACAATGGAAAGCTTGTGTGTGATTTTTTAATGAAAAAAAAAAATTTGATGGAGAGGGATTAACTCTGCTTGATAATTTTTGGCGATTAGAATCCTTTTGCCATCTGATTTTTTTGGAGACAGATGCGCTTACACACTTGTAATAATTTTTTTAACCAAATTTCAAACATTGTGTGGTTTATTATTTTTGAGAAGAATGTCTTTTGGTGGTCCACCATCCTGCATTGTAGAGTCTTCTGAACTGCTGTATATGCGCTTGTTTTAACAAAAAGGTATTTTATCAGACAATTTTTAAAAAAAATTGCGTTTTTTTTGGGGTGGATTGTGAAGCCCGGGTGTGTACTCGTGCATCAGCCAACTCCAGGCTGTGTCTTTCAGACCATCTATGGGTTACTGATGCAGCTAAGGTGGGGCCTTGGTCTAGGAATTTCAATTAAAAAAAAAAATTCAACAATTGTGCGGTTCATAATTTTTGAGAAGAAAGTCTTTGGGTGGTCCACCGTCCTGCCTTATAGAGTCTTCTGAAATGTTGGATATGCGCTTGTGCTTACATAAAGTTGTAAATAAAAAATAAAAAAATCATACAATTTTGATGATTTTGGGGTGGATTGTGAAGCCCCATGTGTACTGGTGCATCAGCCAACTCCAGGCTGCAATAAATGGGTTCCTGATGCCGCAGAGGTGGGGCCTGGGTCTGGGAATTTAAAATATTTGGATTGCGGGTACTACAAAAAAAGATGGACACACCCTTATCCGTTCAGTGGAGCGCGCCTGCGGCCCCGGACATCTGAGGGCATAACAAACCTGTTATTGCTCGATCTCAGGAGAAGGGGGGTTCATCATCGGGAGAAGAGAGTTGCAGGGTGCCCTTGAGTCAGCAAGGCGGTAGGTTGGCAGTCAGCGTGGTGTGGCAGTAGTGGAAATTCTGGAGCCAAACGTGGCCGGGGGAGGCCACCTGCTTCGCGGCAGCTTACCTTTCAGGGAGTTAGCGGGTTACCAGCATCGGTCGATGAAAGATAGAGACACTCTAATCCGTTCAGTGGAGCGTGCCAGCGGCCCCGGAAATTAGAGGGCATAACCTGGCATTGCTCGATCTCGCAATTGATCATGCAAAGGTAGGGGGTTATTAAAGCCTCTTGGGTACTGCTAAGGCCTACTCTTGACTGCTCCTGGGGCAATGTATGGGGTTCTTAAACACTCTTGGGTAGTGTTTTTTTTTATTTTATTTACTGATAATTTTATCAGTAATAAAATTGAATTTTCCAGAATACTAATCGTTACACAACGGAACGCTTGTTACGTGTGATTTTTTAATGAAAAAATAAAATAAAAAATACGGACAGGGATTAACTCTGCTTCATCATTTTGGGCAAAAAAAGTCCTTTGGTGATCTGATCTTTTGGAGACAGATGCGCTTACACACATATTGAATTAGTTTTTGTAAAAAAATTTCAATCATTGTGGGGTTTATTATTTTTGAGAAGAATGTCTTTGGGTGGTCCACCGTCCTGCATTATAGAGTCTTGTGAACTGTTGGATATGCGCTTGTTCTTACACAAAGGTATTTCTTTAAAAAATTTCTAAAATGTTGTTGTTTTTTGGAGGTGATTGTGAAGCCCGGGTGTGTACTGGTGCATCAGCCAACTCCAGGCAATATATGGGTTCCTGATGCCGCAGAGGTGGGGCCTGGGTCTGGAAATTTCTAATTTTTGGATAGCGGGTGCTACCTATGAGAAATCTTTGTCAACAATTTCATATATTGTGTTGTTTTTTTGGGGGGGGATTATGAAGCCCTGGTGTGTACTCTTGTATCAGCCAACTCCAGGCTGTGTCATGCAGGCAATATATGGGTTACTGATGCCACAGGGGTGGGGCCTGGTTCTGGAAATTTCAAATTTTTGGATAGCGGATGCTACCAATGAGAAATCTTTGACAAAAATTTCTCATTGTGTTGATTTTGGAGGGGGGATTGTGAAGCCCTGGTGTGTACTGGTGCATCAGCCAACTCCAGGCTGTGTCCTTCAGGCAATATATGGGTTACTGATGCCGCAGAGGTGGGGCCTGGGTCTGTTAATTTCAAATTTTTGGATAACGGGTGCTACCAATGAGAAAGCTTTGTCAAAAATTTCATATATTGTGTTGTTTTTTTTTGGGTGATTGTGAAGCCCTGGTGTGTAGTGTACTAGTGCATCAGCCAACTCCACGCTGTGCCATTCAGCCACTAAATGGTCTCCTCTTGCTGCCAACATGTCCACGCTATGTCATTCAGTCACTATATGGTCTCCTGACACTGATGCCACCACCAGGCTCTGTCATTGTGCTGCTGTGCGGCAGTGATTCTAAGAGCGATGCCGGTAATCTGCATACTATTCTGAATATCAGTATTATTTCACTAGCCCAGCACACTCCATATGCGTTTTAGGACACAGCAAAGTGTTCTATACCCCTATAGAGGCTGTATGTAGGCTAGAAATAGCCTTTTTTAATATCGATTTGCCGCAAATAAATTTGGATCGAAACAAACTTTTCGGGAAAATTTGCCGAATCGAATTTTTGAAAAGTTTGCTCATCTCTACCGATAATCTGTGGAGGTTAAGGCCGATAGCCAATAATTTATACCAATATTCCGGTATAAGTTATCGGCTATTTATCCCCCCGCGACAACGCTGCAGATCACTGATTTAAAGCGGGTGCTTGAAATCAATGAACTGCAGCGGCTTTTGCGGTGCCATAGACCACCGCTGCCACTCGCATCTCTCCCCTGCCTGTCCGGGGGTCCTCCTAAGTCCTATCACCGCGACCGCCCTCCCCCCCACCGCTGCACCGCTCCGCGCTCCCTACCGCGCCACTGCACCACGCCGCACCCCCCACCGCACTGCCCCGGCCCCATTGCCTCCCCCATCCCCGGTTTTATAATTACCTGTTCCCGTGGTCCACTCTACATCTGGCTCCGGTGGTGTCCTCCTGAGCTGTCACTGTGCGCACTGACGGTGACGTCGCGTCATGTCACTCGTCATTGTGCACAGCGTAACGCAGGACACAGAAGGAGCCAGAAGTAGCGTGGACCCCGGCATGCCAAGTTTTGCAACACTTGGAGGCATTCTGGTTGGTAAACACAGATATAGAGGTAAGGGGACAGATTGTTCAGCAAAATTACATATTTTTTAAACCCAGACATTCTGGGGGAGATTCACAAAAACTACTGTAATTTCTGTTCCAGCGATATTATTCACAATTTTTTTTTTCTCCTTACATTTCAAATGAATCTTTTGCTGCTTTGAAAATATGTGAAAATTCATTTTTGCACCACTTTTTTTTTTTTGTGCCAAAATTGTCGTTTTTTGCGCCAACTTTTACATCCAGGAAAATTCTGGTGGAAACATCTCACGAAATATTCCATGGTTACTAGTGCCCAGACAAGTGATAACTGTATAAATAAAACATTTCTGAGCTTAAATGTGAGTGCAGGTGCAGTTACCAAGAATTTTTTTTAAATAAAAGTGTATATATATATATATATATATATATATATATAACATTATTCGATAATAATTTTCTTTTATTAATACTTACATAACCCCCCCCCCCCCCCAAAAAAAAAAAAAAAAAAAAACACTAAACAATAAAACTGCAACCATTTCTGTGATTTCTACACTATCAAAAAGCTGGTGTGAAATTTTTGATGTAAACTGGACTCTCACCCCACGTATAAATATCATGTAAAGCAGAAAATATACGCGGACACGCCCACTTTTACAAAACTGACGTGAACAGTGTAAACTGCGGCACAAAGCTCTTTAAACATGTGGTGATACTTTTCGCGCAAAAATTGATTTTTCATTTTATTTTTGGGTGCAAAATTATTTGAGAATCTCCCACTCTGTGTACTTTATACAGATTTATGATTTTACTATTATGCAGAGTTTTGTTCGGCCCACCTGCTGCTCCAGCACTTCTAGCTATGAGCAGTGAGCAGTGTACCATGGGAGGTAGAAAAGGAGTGCACGGTAGAGCGAGGGGGGGGGGGGCGTTTCTATATTTGCACAAAATTTATCAAAGGACATGCACAATTTTAGTAAATCTTGAGCAACAGTGTAAATTAGAGAAGCAGTGTAAAGGGGTAGAACTGTGTCTACAATAGACACCTAATGATACATGTCCCCCACTGCCCCTATATACACACACATGGCCATCATACGCAGCTTCTATATGCACATACACTGCCACTATATAGACACACATCCATCATAAATACCGTATTTATCGGGGTATACCACGCACCGGCCTATAACACGCACCCTCATTTTACCACGGATATTTGGGTAAAAAAAGTTTTTTACCCAAATATCCATGAAAAAATGAGGGTGCGTGTGTGCGCGTGTATACCCCGATATACCCCCAGGAAAGGCAGGGGGAGAGAGGCCGTCGCTGCCCGCTTCTCTCCCCCTGCCTTTCCTGGTGTCTAGAGCGCTGCTCTCGGCCCTTCTCACCCCCTGGTTATCGGCGCCGCTGCCCGTTCTGTCCCCCTGACTATCGGTGCCGGCGCCGATAGCCAGGGGGAGAGAAGCGGCGCCGACAGCCAGGGGGAGAGAAGGGGCAGCGGCACCCATTGCCGGCGCCGCTGCCCCGTTGCCTCCCCCCATCCCCGGTGGCATAATTACCTGAGTCCGGTCCGCGCTGCTCCAGGCCTCCGTCGTGCGTCCCCAGCGTCGTTGCTATGCACGGCGCGGCGCACTGACGTCATGCGCCGCGCCGTTCAGCGCATAGCAATGACGCCGGGGACGCAAGACGGAGGCCTGGAGCAGCGCGGACCGGACTCAGGTAATTATGCCATCGGGGATGGGGGGAGGCAACGGGGCAGCGGCGCCGGCAATGGGTGCCGCTGCCCCTTCTCTCCCCCTGGCTGTCGGCGCCGCTTCTCTCTCCCTGGCAATCGGCGCCGGCACCGTTAGTCAGGGGGACAGAACGGGCAGTGGCGCCGATAACCAGGGGGTGAAAAGGGCCGACAGCAGTAGACCCCAGGAAAGGCAGAGGGAGAGAAGCGGGCAGCGACGGCCTCTCTCCCCCTGCCTTTCCTGGTGGTGTATCGGCGTATAACACGCACACAGACTTTAGGCTAAAAAATTTTGCCTAAAAAGTGCGTGTTATACGCCAATAAATACGGTATATACACTGGCCCACATTTATCATTATAGGTGTAAGTGAAGCATTTTTTTGTGTGCTGGTAATGTGTAGGAGCACCATATTTATTAAATGTTCACAGAGCATATGATAAATTTTGTGCAGGTCACATTTTCTCAAATTTCTCTCTTCACATACACTAAAAATCTACGCCAGGTCTGGGATGGTGTAGTTTTAGAGACTTTTCAGTGGCTTTGCGCCTTTTTACAAAAAGGCGCAGTTCATAAATCCCTTCTATATCATGTGTATTGCCAAAATCAGTTGATTGCAACTCAAAATCAGCAGAAATGTGTAAACAAAAAGGCGCAAATAAACTCTGCTTGCGCCTTTTTGTGCCTTTTGTAGACAAAAAACAGTCTAAAGACAATGATAAATGTCGGCCACTGCCTCTATATACACACACTGCCCCTTTATACACACATGGCTAGGGCTGCAACGATTAATCGATGCAATAGATAAAAAATCGATAACGGGATTCGTTGTCGACTAATCCCGTTATCGAATAATCGCCCGATTCGTTGTCTGCCACCAGTGGCGGCAGTGAATGAATGAATGAAGCCGACATGTCTCCGCCGCTGCCCTGCTCCTAGTGCAATCAGCCACCGCCGGGACATGTTTATTCTATGCTGCTCATCTCTGTCGGGTAAAGAGATGAGCAGCAGAGAATAGACATATCCTGGCGCTGCGCTAGGAGCAAGGCAGCAGTGAGGACATGTCGGGCTGCGGCAGCAGGGCCCCCTTTAGACTGCAGCCCCCACCCTTGTATACAGCTCACCTACAGCTGTACTCTGTCGCGTACTGCCGCTCCGCTGCCCCGTTCTCTCGTCCGCATCACGTTGTCCTATGGAGGACCATGTGACATACATGTCACTCCTCCTCCTCCTCCCCTGCGCCCGACGTAACGTTACGAAGTGACGTGTGTGTCACATGGTCCTCCATAGCACAACGTGATGCGGACGGGAGAACTGTGCAGCGGAGCGGCAGCCCCCGACAGAGGACAGCTGCAGGTGAGCTGTCTACAAGGGTGGGGGGCCTGCGGTCTAAAGGAGGGCCCTGCTGTCTAAAGGAGGACCCTGCTGTCTAAAGGGGGTCCCTGCTGTCTAAAGGGGGGGGTCCTGCTGTCTAAAGGGGGAGGCCCTGCTGTCTAAAGGGGGGGGCTGCTATCTAAAGGGGGGGGAGTCTTCTGTCTAAAGGGGGGGCCCTGCTGTCTAAAGGGGGGCCCTGCTGTCTAAAGGGGGGGGCCCTGCTGTCTAAAGGGGGGGGGGGCTGCTGTCTAAAGGGGGGGGGCTGTCTAAAGGGGTCTGTAAAAGCAATGTTCTACAGTCTGCATATACACATGTGTATAGGAGTGCTATATAAAAAAAAAAAGTAAAAAAAAGAAAGAAAATAAATTACATTTACTTCTCCCCCAATAAAAATTAGCTCCCCCATTTCCTATAGCTATACAAAAAAAGTTAAATAATTATTTTTTTTTTAATATTTGATACTACCGCATGCTAACTGTCTGAACTATTAAAATATTAGTGAATCATTAACATTTTTTTTTTTTTATAGTTTAATAGTTACCCATGCGGCAGTATCAAATTACGCTGGTTTCTGTACAGGATCATTAATAATGATCCTGTACAGCAACCGGTTTAACCCCTTGGGGACGGAGCCCATTATGACCCTAAGGACCGGAGCATTTTTTGCAAATCTGACCACTGTCACTTTAAGCATTAATAACTCTGGGATGCTTTTACTTATAAATTTGATTCCGAGATTGTTTTTTCGTGACATATTCTACTTTATGTTAGTGGTAAATTTTCGGCGATACTTGCATCCTTTCTTGGTGAAAAATTCAAAAATTTCATGAAAAATTTGAAAATGTTGCATTTTTCTATCTTTGAAGCTCTCTGCTTATAAGGAAAATGGATATTCCAAATAAATTATATATTGATTCACATATACAATATGTCTACTTTATGTTTGCATCATAAAATTGATGAGTTTTTAGTTTTGGAAAACATCAGAGGGCTTCAAAGTTCAGCAACAATTTTCCAATTTTTCGCAAAATTTTCAAAATCGGAATTTTTCAGGGACCAGTTCAGGTTTGAAGTGGATTTGAAGGGTCTTCTGGTTAGAAATACCCGATAAATGACCCCATTATAAAAACTGCACCCCTCAAAGTATTCAAAATGACATTCAATAAGTGTGTTAACCCTTTAGGTGTTTCACAGGAATAGCAGCAAAGTGAAGGAGAAAATTCAAAATCTTAATTTTTTACACTGGCATGTTCTTGTAGACCCAGTTTTTGAATTTTTACAAGGGGTAAAAAAAAAAATCCTCTCAAAATTTGTAACCCAATTTCTCTCGAGTAAGAAAATACCACATATGTGTATGTCAAGTGTTCGTCGGGTGCACTAGAGGGCTCAGAAGCGAAGGAGCAACAATGGGATTTAGGAGAGTGAGTTTTTCTGAAATGGTTTTTGGGGGGCATGTCCCATTTAGGAAGCCCCTATGGTGCCAGGACAGCAAAACCCCCCACATCGCACACTATTATGGAAACGACACCCCTCAAGGAACGTAACAAGGGGTACGGTGAGCCTTAACACCCCACAGGTGTTTGACAACTTTTTGTTAAAGTCGGATGTGTAAATGAAAAAAAATATTTTTCCACTAAAATGCTGGTTTTTCCCCAAATTTTACTTTTTTACAAAGGGTAATAGGAGAAAATGCCCCCCAAAATTTGTAACCCCATTTCTTCTGAGTATGGAAATACCCCATGTTTGGAGAAGTTCAAGTGCACTGCGAGCGAACTACAACGCTCAGATGAGAAGGAGCGCCATTGAGCTTTTAGAGAGATAATTTGTTTGGAATGGAAGTTGGGGGCCATGTGCATTTACAAAGCCCCCCGTGGTGCCAGAACAGTGGACCTCCCCACATGTGACCCCATTTTGGAAACTACACCCCTCACGGAATGTAATAAGGGGTACAGTGAGCATTTACACCCCACTGGCGTTTGACAGATCTTTGGAACAGTGGGCTGTGCAAACAAAAAAATTACATTTTTCATTTTCACTGACCACTGTTCCAAAAATCTGTCAGACCCCTGTGGGGCGTAAATGCTCACTGTACCCCTTATTATACTACGTGAGGGGTGTAGTTTCAAAAATGGGATCACATGTGGGTATTTATTTTTTTGGGTTTATGTCAGAACCGCTGTAAAATCAGCCACCCCTGTGCAAATCACCAATTTAGGCCTCAAATGTACATAGTGCGCTCTCACTCTTGAGCCTTGTTATGCGCCCGCAGAGCATTTTACGCCCACATATGGGGTATTTCCGTACTCAGGAGAAATTGCGTTACAAATTTTGGGGGTCTTTTTTTCCTTTTACCTCTTGTGAAAATAAAAAGTAAAGGGCAACACCAGCATGTTAGTGTAAAAAATTTTTTTTTTTTTTACACTAACAGGCTGGTGTAGACCCCAACTTTTCCTTTTCATAAGGGGTAAAAGGAGAAAAAGCCCCCCAAAATTTGTAGTGCAATTTCTCCCGAGTACGGAGATACCCCATATGTGTCCCTAAACTGTTTCCTTGAAATACGACAGGGCTGAGAGAGCGCCATGCGCATTTGAGGACTAAATTAGGGATTGCATAGGGGTGGACATAGGGGTATTCTACGCCAGTGATTCCCAAACAGGGTGCCTTCAGCTGTTGCTAAACTCCCAGCATGCCTGGACAGTCAGTGGCTGTACGGAAATGCTGGGAGTTGTTGTTTTGCAACAGCTGGAGGCTCCATTTTGGAAACACTGCTGTACAATACGTTTTTCATTTTTATTGGGGGGGGGGGGGGGCAGTGTAAGAGGGTGTTTATGTAGTGTTTTACTCTTTATTAGGTGTTAGTGTAGTGTAGTGTTTTTAGGGTACATTCACACTGACGGGTTACGGTGAGTTTCCTGCTAGGAATTTGCGCTGCGGCGAAAAATTTGCCTCAGCTCATACTTGAAGCAGGAAACTTGGTGTAAACCCGCCCGTGTGAATGTACCCTGTACGTTCACATGGGGGGAGGGGGGGGCAAATCTCCAGCTGTTTCAAAACTACAACTCCCAGCATGCACGGTCTGTCAGTACATGCTGGGAGTTGTAGTTTTGCAACAGCTGGAGGCACACTGGTTGGAAAACCTTCAGTTAGGTTCTGTTACCTAACTCAGTATTTTCCAACCATTGAGCCTCCAGCTGTTGCAAAACTACAACTCCCAGCATGCACTGTCTGTCAGTACATGCTGGTAGTTGTAGTTCTAAAACAGCTGGAGGCACACTGGTTGAAAATACTGAGTTGGGTTCTGTTACCTAACTCAGTATTTTCCAACCAGTGTGCCTCCAGCTGTTGCAAAACTACAATTCCCAGCATGACTGATCACAGAAGGGCATGCTGGGAGATGTAGTTATGCAACAGCTGGAGGTACACAACTACAACTCCCAGCATGCCGAGACAGCTGTTTGCTGTGTGGGCATGCTGGAATTTGTAGTTTTGCAACATCTGGAGTGCTACAATTTAGAGACCACTGAACAGTGATCTCCAAACTGTGGACCTCCAGATGTTGCAAAACTACAACTCCCAGCATGCCCAGACAGCAAACAGCTGTGTGGGCATGCTAGGAGTTGTAGTTTTGCAAGATCTAGAGGGCAGTATAGAGATCACTGTGCAGTGGTCTCTAAACTGCAGACCTCCAGCTGTTGCAAAACTACAAATTCCAGCATGCCCACACAGCAAACAGCTGTCTGGGCATGCTGGGAGTTGTAGTTTTGCAACATCTGGAGGGCTCCAGTCTAGAGACCACTATAGTGGTCTCAGACTGTAGCCCTCTAGATGTTGCTAGGCAACTACTCACCCGCTTCCGTCTCGCATCCGGGAGCCGTCCTCTTTTGCCACACGCCGCCACAGATCTCCGTCGCCGCCCGCCGATCCCCGTCGCTCCGCTGCCTCCGGAGGGGTAAGTGGACTCCGGCGCCGCTCCTCTTCGTTTTCCCCGTTCTGCCCCGCCTATTGTGGGAGGGCAGGACGGGGAAAACTAAAGTAAACCCCTCCGCCCCAGATCTGCTATTGGTGGTCGCGTCTAGACCACCAATAGCAGAGATAGGAGGGGTAGCAACTCTGCCACCTCACTCCTATCGCTTTAGGGGGATCGTGGTTGTCTTAGACACCCGCGATCCCCCTTCTATTCCGGGTCACCATAGACCCGTAATGACCCGGAATCGGCGCAAATCGCAAGTGTGAATTCACTTGCGATTTGCGCCGATCGCCGACATGGGGGGTCTAATGACCCCCCTGGGCATTTGCACGGGGTGCCTGCTGATAGATATCAGCAGTCACCCCGGCCCGGTCCCTGCCCGGCGCGCGGCGGGGGCCGAAATTCCCACGGGCGTATGGATACGCCCTTCGTCCTTAAGTACCAGGACGCAAGGGCGTATGCATACGCCCTTCGTCCCCAACAGGTTAAACTTGAATAAATTTTTTTTTTTATAAAATTGCTGCTATTTGATCACATCACATGCTAGAAACTTTTAATATGGCCGTTGTACATAGTTTTTCAAGTAGAATCAGCTGAACCCCTTTTTTATGGCATTTTGACATTTTTTCCAATTAATTGATTAATCGATAAAATAATCGACAACTAATCGATTATTAAAATAATCGTTAGCTGCAGCCCTACACATGGCCATCATACACACATACACAGCTTCTATACGTATATACACTGCCACTACATATACACACACTGCCATCATA
Organism: Hyla sarda; assembly: GCF_029499605.1. Taxonomy (NCBI): domain Eukaryota; kingdom Metazoa; phylum Chordata; class Amphibia; order Anura; family Hylidae; genus Hyla; species Hyla sarda. Next base: position 364,293,595 of record NC_079190.1, on the reverse strand, counting down.
CACACATATACAACCACTATATACACATACACTGCCACTGTATATACACACACATCCATCATAAATATATATACACTGCCTCTATATACACACACTGCCCCTTTGTACACACATGGCCATCATACACATACACAGCTTCTATATGCATATACACTGCCCCTATATATACACACACTGCCATCATACACACATATACAGCCACTATATACACATACACTGCCACTGTATATACACACACACACACAGCCATCATACACACATATACAGCCACTATATACAAACACTGCCACTGTATATATACACACACATCCATCATGAATATATATACACTGCCTCTATATATACATACACTGCCACTGTATATACACTGACATCCATCATAAATATATACACTGCCTCTATATACACACACTGCCCCTTTATACACACATGGCCATCATATACATACACAGCTTCTATATGCATATACACTGCCACTATATAGACACACACTGCCATCATACACATACACAGCTTCTATATGCATATACATTGCCCCTATATAGACACACACTGCCATCATACACATATATACAGCCACTATATACACATACACTGCCACTGTATATACACATACAGCCATAATAAATATATACACTGCCTCTATATACACACACTGCCCCTTTATACACACACATGGCCATCATACACACGCACACACACACACACAGCTTCTATATACACACACTGCCCCTTTATACACACATGGCCATCATACACATACACAGCTTCTATATACACACAGTGCCCCTTTATACACACATGGCCATCATACACACATACACAGCTTCTATATGCATATACACTGCCACTATATAGACACACACTGCCATCATACACATACACAGCTTCTATATGCATATACACTGCCATTATATAGACACACACTGCCATCATACACACATATACAGCCACTATATACACACATACACTGCCACTGTATATACACACACATCCATCATAAATATATACACTGCCTCTATATACACACACTGCCCCTTTATACACACATGGCCATCATACACATACACAGCTTCTATATACACACACTGCCCCTTTATACACACATGGCCATCATACACACATACACAGCTTCAATATACACACATTGCGCAGGGATGTGGAAATCCTATCGCCCGACGCCCGGGACATGTAGTTTCGGGCGCTGGGCAGGTGAATTTGTCATAGATTTAGCCCTGTATTGGACAAGCAGGGACAGACCGACTTCCCCCTTATTTTTCTTTTATGCCGGTGTGAGGCGCAGGAGCCTATGCAAGTCTGAACCTCACACCGGCGCTCAGGGTGTATGGAGGGGCGGTGGCGGCCCTCAGCTGATTTCAGTAGCCGGGGGCCGCTGCTCAGAGCCCCCCCAGCCGGTGTGAGGGGATCTCACCTTACAGCTCCTCCCCTCCGCTCTTCAAAGTTTGCCGAAGCTAGAGCCTGGAGGAGCGAGGGCAGAGCCCGAGGTCACACGTCTGCAGGAGATGATTAAGCCACGCCCCCTCATCCCCCCTCCCGGAGTATGGAGAGCTCAGCTCTGCATAATACAAGACAGGAGGAGAATGAGGACGTACACAGCTCCTCCCCTCCCCTGCTTTGTCTACACAGGACCTAATTTATAACGGGGAGGTTTCAAGTTTTCACAGGGGAAAATACTGAGCAGGGGGAGGGGAGAGGACATGTGTGAGGAGACATACTGCACTGCACTGCACGGGCTAGGGATTTCACCTCACACCGGCTCAGGTGGTTGTATGTAATGTATGATTGGGGGGGGGGGTGTATCAGCGGCAGGTGTATGTATGATGTGTGCATATGTATGGTGTATGTGTCATGTGTATATATGATGCGTGTATGTGTGATGTTTGTATGTAATGTATGATATAGGGGGCAGTGGCAGGTGTATGTATGATGTGTGCAAATATATGGTGTGAGTGTATGTGTATATATGATGTGTGTATGGTGTATGTGTGTATGTAATGTATGATGTGGGGTGGGCAGCAGCAGGTGTATGTATGATGTGTGCATATGTATGGTGTATATTTATGGTGTGAGTGTATGTGTATATATGATGTGTGTATGGTGTATGTGTGTATGTAATGTATGATGTGGGGTGGGCAGCAGCAGGTGTATGTATGATGTGTGCATATGTATGGTGTATATTTATGGTGTGAGTGTATGTGCATATATGATGTGTGTATGGTGTATGTGTGATGTGTGTATGTAATGTATGATATAGGGGGCAGTGGCAGGTGTATGTATGATGGGGAGATTCATCAATCTATATAGAGTAATTTTAAGTGTATTTTCTTGCGCAAAATCTTGCGCAATGATATTTTCTGCGTTCTTTTTGTGCGTCTTTTTTGGTGGAACTTTTCTACAGATGTCACCCTTCGGGTGTACGGTAGAGCCATTTTTCCCATAGACATCGATTTACTAACTGTGGGGTTTTTTTTGGGACGCACAAAAAGAACGCAAGTGTCATTTTTTTGCGCAAATATACACCACCTCGGAGGACACGTACCAAAGTGTGTATTTTCACACAATAAGGACTGAAACTCCCATCATAGACAGACTCTGCCCATGATGGAAGTTATAGTCTAGGGGCTGAGGTGCAGATCGCACTGGGTCATTATCCAGAGACCCGCTGCGATCCGCATTTATTAACTGTAAAAGCCGGCGATACATGTGGCTTCACTGCGCAATTTCTAAGGCAATTTCTCCCGAGTACGGCGATACCCCATATGTGACCCTAAAATGTTGCCTTGAAATACGACAGGTCTCCAAAGTGAGAGACCGCCATGCGCATTTGAGGCCTAAATTAGGGTTTTGCATAGGGGTGGACATAGGTGTATTCTATGCCAGTGTTTCCCAAACAGGGTGCTTCCAGCTGTTGCAAAACTCCCAACATGCCTGGACAGTCAATGGCTGTCCGGCAATACTGGGAGTTGTTGTTTTGCAACAGCTGGCGGCTCCATTTTGGAAACAGTGCCGTACCAGACGTTGTTCATATTTATTGGGGAGGGGAGGGGGGCTGTGTAGCGGTATGTGTATATATAGTGTTTTTTACTTATTTTATTTAAGTGCAGTGTAGTGTAGTGTTTATAGGGTACAGTCACACGGGCGGGGGTTCACAGCGAGTTTGCTGCATCTCAATCTTGCAGCACTCCCTTTAAACCTCCGCCCATGTGAGTGTACCCTGTCCATTCACATTGGGGGGAGGAAACATCCAGCTGTTGCAAAACTACAACTCCGAGCATGCCCTTTGGCTGTCCGTGCATGCTGGGAGTTGTAGTTTTGCAACAGCTGGAGGCACACTGGTTGCGAAACACGAAACAGACTCAGTGTTTTGCAACCAGTGTGCCTTCAGCTGTTGCAAAAACTTCAAATCTCAGCATGCAGTGACAGCAGAAGGACATGCTGGAACTTGTAGTTATGCAACAGCTGGAGGCATACTGCTACAACTCCCAGCATGCCCTTTGGCAGTCCGTGCATGCTGAGGGTTGTAGTTGTGCAACAGCTGAAGGCACACTGGTTGCAAAACACTTGAAAGTTTTTTACTTAACTTAGTGTTTCCAAACCAGTGTGCCTCCAGCTGTTGCACAACTTCAATTCCCAGCATGCATGGTCTGTCAGTGCATGCTGGGCGTTATAGTTTGGAGGCACAGCTGGAGGCACACGGGTTGGGAAAAAGAGTTAGGAAACGAACAATGTTTCCAAACTAGTGTGCCTCCAGCTGTTGCAAAACTATAATTCCCAGCATGGCCAGACATGCTGGAAGTTGTATTTCAGCAATATCTGAAGGGTCAGATGTTGACGAACTACAACTCCCAGCATGCTTGGGCAGTCTGGGCATGCTGGGAGTTGTAGTTTTGCAACAGCTGGAGGTCCACAGTTTGTAGACCACTGTATAATGGTCTCCAATCTGTGGTCTTCCAGATGTTACAGAACTACAACTCCCAGCATGCCTCGACAGAGTGGGCATGCTGAGATTTGTAATTTTGGAACATCTGGAAGAGCCCAGATTGGAGACCCCCCCGTGGTCACATGGTAAGATGGCTGGCTATCAGTGATAGCCACCATCTTACCGGGCGCTGGGGAAAAGTATAACGGAAAGCAGTAAATTTTAAAAATGAAAGGAGAATGATCTACAGTGTTAAGTGGATTACAAAGCTATTTTAATGTGACGGAGCTTGTTCAATGATAAGTTATCAAACATTTCCTATGTAAATGTATTAAATTGTTGGATCATAAAATAACAATACCAATATACAAGTGATCTAGTGAATAACTGAACTGTAAACAAATATTCTATATGCAAATTATTTTAAAAGTGCTTTGGAATAACCAAGGAGTAAAAAGCAATAGAAAGCAAACCAAATGAGGAATTGAGATCGGAAAGTAAAAACATTCTGGTGGTTCCTTAGTAGAACTTTCCTTCAGAAATAGAAAGGATTGCTACGTGCAGTTAAAGTTGGCTTATATTTATGGGGAAAAAGACGCACTTGCGTCAAAATTTTTGGTGCAAAGGAAAAGTACGCAGGTAATAAATCCATGTGTACTATAGATGTCACTCCAAGGTACCCTGATTAGGCCACATCTGGACGACATGCTCTACCAAAACGTGCGCAAATAAATGCGCAGAAAAAGGGCTTGCGCAAAATTTTGCGCAAAAAAATGCACACAAAACAGGGGTAAAATCTTTGATACATGTTCCCCACTGCCCCTTTATACACACATGGCCATCATACACAGCTTCTATATGCATATACACTGCCACTATATAGACACACACTGCCATCATACACACATATACAGCCACTATATACACATACACTGCCACTGTATATACACATACAGCCATCATAAATATATACACAGCTTCTATATACACACACTGCCCCTTTATACACACATGTCCATCATACACAGCTTCTATATGCATATACACTGCCACTATATAGACACAGGCTGCCATCATACACACATATACAGCCACTATATACACATACACTGCCACCGTATATACACACACATCCATCATAAATATATACACTGCCTCTATATACACACACTGCCACTGTATATACACACATCCATCATAAATATATACACTGCCTCTATATACACATACACTGCCCCTTTATACACACATGGCCATCATACACATACACAGCTGCTATATGCATATACACTGCCACTATATAGACACACACTGCCATCATACACACATATACAGCCACTATATACACATACACTGCCACTTTATATACACACACATCCATCATAAATATATACACTGCCTCTATATACACATACACTGCCACTATATATACACACACCCATCATAAATATATATACTGCCTCTATATACACACACTGCCCCTTTATACACACATGTCCATCATACACAGCTTCTATATGCATATACACTGCCACTATATAGACACACACTGCCATCATACACACATATACAGCCACTATATACACATACACTGCCACTGTATATACACACACAGCCATCACAAATATATACACTGCCTCTATATACACATACACTGCCCCTTTATACACACATGGCCATCATACACACATACAAAGTTTCTATATGCACATACTGCCTGTTACGCCGAGCGCTCCGGGTTCCCGCTCCTCCCCGGAGCGCTCGCTTCACCTCCTCCGCTGCAGCGCTCCGGTCACGTCCTCTGACCCGGGGCGCTGCGATCCTGCTGCTAGCCGGGATGCGATTCGCGATGCGGGTAGCGCCCGCTCGCGATGCGCACCCCGGCTCCCCTACCTGACTCGCTCCCCGTCTGTTCTGTCCCGGCGCGCGCGGCCCCGCTCCCTAGGGCGCGCGCGCGCCGGGTCTCTGCGATTTAAAGGGCCACTGCGCCGCTGATTGGCGCAGTGGTTCCAATTAGGGTTATCACCTGTGCACTCCCTATATTACCTCACTTCCCTTGCACTCCCTTGCCGGATCTTGTTGCCTTAGTGCCAGTGAAAGCGTTCCTTGTGTGTCCCTTGCCAGTGTTTCCAGACCTTCTGCCGTTGCCCCTGACTACGATCCTTGCTGCCTGCCCCGACCTTCTGCTACGTCCGACCTTGCTTCTGCCTACTCCCTTGTACCGCGCCTATCTTCAGCAGCCAGAGAGGTGAGCCGTTGCTAGTGGATACGACCTGGTCACTACCGCCGCAGCAAGACCATCCCGCTTTGCGGCGGGCTCTGGTGAAAACCAGTAGTGGCTTAGAACCGGTCCACTAGCACGGTCCACGCCAATCCCTCTCTGGCACAGAGGGTCCACTACCTGCCAGCCGGCATCGTGACAGTAGATCCGGCCATGGATCCCGCTGAAGTTCCTCTGCCAGTTGTCGCTGACCTCACCACGGTGGTCGCCCAGCAGTCACAACAGATTGCGCAACAAGGCCAACAGCTGTCTCAACTGACCGTTATGCTACAACAGTTGCTACCACAGCTTCAGCAGTCATCTCCTCCGCCAGCTCCTGCACCTCCTCCGCAGCGAGTGGCCGCTCCTGGGATACGCTTATCCTTGCCGGATAAATTTGATGGGGACTCTAAGTTTTGCCGTGGCTTCCTTTCCCAATGTTCCCTGCATCTGGAGATGATGTCGGACCTGTTTCCCACTGAAAGGTCTAAGGTGGCTTTCGTAGTCAGTCTTCTGTCCGGAAAAGCCCTGTCATGGGCCACACCGCTCTGGGACCGCAATGACCCCGTCACTGCCTCTGTACACTCCTTCTTCTCGGAAATCCGAAGTGTCTTTGAGGAACCTGCCCGAGCCTCTTCTGCTGAGACTGCCCTGTTGAACCTGGTCCAGGGTAATTCTTCCGTTGGCGAGTATGCCGTACAATTCCGTACACTTGCTTCAGAATTGTCCTGGAATAATGAGGCCCTCTGCGCGACCTTCAAAAAAGGCCTATCCAGCAACATTAAAGATGTTCTGGCCGCACGAGAAATTCCTGCTAATCTACATGAACTTATTCACCTAGCCACTCGCATTGACATGCGTTTTTCTGAAAGGCGTCAGGAACTCCGCCAAGATATGGACTCTGTTCGCACGAGGCGTTTCGTCTCCTCGGCTCACCTCTCCTCTGGTCCCCTGCAATCTGTTCCTGTGCCTCCCGCCGTGGAGGCTATGCAGGTCGACCGGTCTCGCCTGACACCTCAAGAGAGGACACGACGCCGTATGGAGAACCTCTGCCTGTACTGTGCTAGTACCGAACACTTCCTGAGGGATTGTCCTATCCGTCCTCCCCGCCTGGAAAGACGTACGCTGACTCCGCACAAAGGTGAGACAGTCCTTGATGTCTACTCTGCTTCTCCACGTCTTACTGTGCCTGTGCGGATGTCTGCCTCTGCCTTCTCCTTCTCTACAGTGGCCTTCTTGGACTCTGGTTCTGCAGGAAATTTTATTTTGGCCTCTCTCGTCAACAGGTTCAGCATCCCAGTGACCAGTCTCGCCAGACCCCTCTACATCAATTGTGTAAATAATGAAAGATTGGACTGTACCATACGTTTCCGCACGGAGCCCCTTCTTATGAGCATCGGATCTCATCATGAGAGGATTGAACTTTTGGTCCTCCCCAATTGCACCTCGGAGATTCTCCTTGGACTTCCCTGGCTTCAACTTCATTCCCCAACCCTGGATTGGTCCACTGGGGAGATCAAGAGTTGGGGGTCCTCTTGTTCCAAGAACTGTCTAAAACCGGTTCCCAGTAACCCTTGCCGTAACTCTGTGGTTCCTCCAGTAACCGGTCTTCCTAAGGCCTATATGGACTTCGCGGATGTTTTCTGCAAAAAACAAGCTGAGACTCTACCTCCTCACAGGCCTTATGATTGCCCTATCGACCTCCTCCCGGGTACTACTCCACCCCGGGGCAGAATTTATCCTCTCTCTGCCCCAGAGACTCTTGCCATGTCCGAATACGTCCAGGAGAATCTAAAAAAGGGCTTTATCCGTAAATCCTCCTCTCCTGCCGGAGCCGGATTTTTCTTTGTCTCCAAAAAAGATGGCTCCCTACGTCCTTGCATTGACTACCGCGGTCTTAATAAAATCACGGTTAAGAACCGCTACCCCTTACCCCTCATCTCTGAACTCTTTGATCGCCTCCAAGGTGCCCACATCTTCACTAAATTGGACTTAAGAGGCGCCTATAACCTCATCCGCATCAGAGAGGGGGACGAGTGGAAAACGGCATTTAACACCAGAGATGGACACTTTGAGTATCTGGTCATGCCCTTTGGACTGTGCAATGCCCCTGCCGTCTTCCAAGACTTTGTCAATGAAATTTTTCGTGATCTATTATACTCCTGTGTTGTGGTATATCTGGACGATATCCTAATTTTTTCTGCCAATCTAGAAGAACACCGCCAGCATGTCCGTATGGTTCTTCAGAGACTTCGTGACAACCAACTCTATGCCAAAATTGAGAAATGTCTGTTTGAATGCCAATCTCTTCCTTTTCTAGGATATTTGGTCTCTGGCCAGGGACTACAGATGGATCCAGACAAACTCTCTGCCGTCTTAAATTGGCCACGCCCCTCCGGACTCCGTGCTATCCAACGCTTTTTGGGGTTCGCCAATTATTACAGGCAATTCATTCCACATTTTTCCACCATTGTGGCTCCTATCGTGGCCTTAACCAAAAAAAATGCTGATCCCAAGTCCTGGCCTCCTCAAGCAGAAGACTCCTTTAAACAACTCAAGTCTGCCTTTTCTTCGGCTCCCGTGCTCTCCAGACCTGACCCTTCCAAACCCTTCCTATTGGAGGTTGATGCCTCCTCAGTAGGAGCTGGAGCTGTTCTTCTACAAAAAAATCCTTCCGGGCATGCTGTCACTTGTGGTTTTTTCTCTAGGACCTTCTCTCCAGCGGAGAGGAACTACTCCATCGGGGATCGAGAGCTTCTAGCCATTAAATTAGCACTTGAGGAATGGAGGCATCTGCTGGAGGGATCAAGATTTCCTGTTATTATCTACACCGACCACAAGAACCTCTCCTACCTCCAGTCGGCCCAACGGCTGAATCCTCGCCAGGCCCGGTGGTCTCTGTTCTTTGCCCGATTTAATTTTGAGATTCACTTTCGTCCTGCCGATAAGAACATTAGAGCCGATGCTCTCTCTCGTTCCTCGGATGCCTCAGAAGTTGATCTCCCTCCGCAACACATCATTCCACCTGACTGCCTGATCTCCACTTCTCCTGCCTCCATCAGGCAGACTCCTCCAGGAAAGACCTTTGTTTCTCCACGCCAACGCCTCGGAATTCTCAAATGGGGTCACTCCTCCCATCTCGCAGGTCATGCGGGCATCAAGAAATCTGTGCAACTCATCTCCCGCTTCTATTGGTGGCCGACTCTGGAGACGGATGTTGGGGACTTTGTACGAGCCTGCACTATCTGTGCCCGGGATAAGACTCCTCGCCAGAAGCCCGCTGGTTTTCTTCATCCTCTGCCTGTCCCCGAACAGCCTTGGTCACTGATTGGTATGGATTTTATTACTGATTTACCCCCTTCCCGTGGCAACACTGTTATTTGGGTGGTCGTTGATCGATTCTCCAAAATGGCACATTTCATTCCTCTTCCTGGTCTTCCTTCTGCGCCTCAGTTGGCTAAACAATTTTTTGTACACATTTTTCGTCTTCACGGGTTGCCTACGCAGATTGTCTCGGATAGAGGGGTCCAATTCGTGTCTAAATTCTGGAGAGCTCTCTGTAAACAACTCAAGATTAAATTAAATTTTTCCTCTGCATATCATCCCCAGTCCAATGGACAAGTAGAAAGAATTAACCAGATCCTGGGTGATTATTTGCGACATTTTGTTTCCTCCCGCCAGGATGACTGGGCAGATCTCCTTCCATGGGCCGAATTCTCGTATAACTTCAGGGTCTCTGAATCTTCCTCCAAATCCCCATTTTTCGTGGTGTACGGCCGTCACCCTCTTCCCCCCCTCCCTACCCCCTTGCCCTCTGGTCTGCCCGCTGTGGATGAAATTTCTCGTGACCTTTCCATTATATGGAGAGAGACCCAAAATTCTCTCTTACGGGCTTCTTCACGCATGAAGAGGTTCGCGGATAAGAAAAGAAGAGCTCCCCCCGTTTTTTCCCCTGGAGACAAGGTATGGCTCTCCGCTAAATATGTCCGCTTCCGTGTCCCTAGCTACAAGTTGGGACCACGCTATCTTGGTCCTTTCAAAATTTTGTGTCAAATTAATCCTGTCTCTTATAAACTTCTTCTTCCTCCTTCTCTTCGTATCCCTAATGCCTTTCACGTCTCTCTTCTCAAACCACTCATCCTCAACCGTTTTTCTCCCAAATCTGTTCCTCCCACTCCTGTTTCCGGCTCCTCGGACGTCTTCTCGGTCAAGGAGATTCTGGCTGCCAAAAAGGTCAGAGGGAAAAATTTTTTTTTAGTAGACTGGGAGGGTTGTGGTCCTGAAGAGAGATCCTGGGAACCTGAGGACAACATCCTTGACAAAAGTCTGCTCCTCAGGTTCTCAGGCTCCAAGAAGAGGGGGAGACCCAAGGGGGGGGGTACTGTTACGCCGAGCGCTCCGGGTTCCCGCTCCTCCCCGGAGCGCTCGCTTCACCTCCTCCGCTGCAGCGCTCCGGTCACGTCCTCTGACCCGGGGCGCTGCGATCCTGCTGCTAGCCGGGATGCGATTCGCGATGCGGGTAGCGCCCGCTCGCGATGCGCACCCCGGCTCCCCTACCTGACTCGCTCCCCGTCTGTTCTGTCCCGGCGCGCGCGGCCCCGCTCCCTAGGGCGCGCGCGCGCCGGGTCTCTGCGATTTAAAGGGCCACTGCGCCGCTGATTGGCGCAGTGGTTCCAATTAGGGTTATCACCTGTGCACTCCCTATATTACCTCACTTCCCTTGCACTCCCTTGCCGGATCTTGTTGCCTTAGTGCCAGTGAAAGCGTTCCTTGTGTGTCCCTTGCCAGTGTTTCCAGACCTTCTGCCGTTGCCCCTGACTACGATCCTTGCTGCCTGCCCCGACCTTCTGCTACGTCCGACCTTGCTTCTGCCTACTCCCTTGTACCGCGCCTATCTTCAGCAGCCAGAGAGGTGAGCCGTTGCTAGTGGATACGACCTGGTCACTACCGCCGCAGCAAGACCATCCCGCTTTGCGGCGGGCTCTGGTGAAAACCAGTAGTGGCTTAGAACCGGTCCACTAGCACGGTCCACGCCAATCCCTCTCTGGCACAGAGGGTCCACTACCTGCCAGCCGGCATCGTGACACTGCCCCTTTATACACACATGGCCATCATACATATATACACTACTTCTATATACACACATGGCCATCATACACAAACACAGCTTCTATATGCATATACACTGCCACTATATAGACACACACTGCAATCATACACATACACAGCTTCTATATGCATATACACTGCCACTATATATACACACACTGCAATCATACACATACACAGCTTCTATATGCATATACACTGCCACTATATAGACACACACTGCAATCATACACATACACAGCTTCTATATGCATATACACTGCCACTATATATACACACACTGCCATCATACACATATATACAGCCACTATATACACTGCCACTGTATATACACACACATCCATCATAAATATATACACTGTCTCTATATACACATAGCCATCATACACACATACACAGCTTCTATATGCATATACACTGCCACTATATAGACACACACTGCCATCATACACACATACACAGCTTCTATATGCATATACACTGCCACTATATCGACACACACTGCCATCATACACACATATACAGCCACAATATACACATACACTGTCACTGTATATACACACACAGCCATCATAAATATATACACTGCCTCTATATACACATACACTGCCCCTTTATACACACATGGCCATCATACACATACACAGCTTCTATATGCATATACACTGCCACTATAGAGACACACACTGCCATCATACACACATATACAGCCACAATATACACATACACTGTCACTGTATATACACACACAGCCATCATAAATATATACACTGCCTCTATATACACACACTGCCCCTTTATACACACATATACAGCCACTGTATATACACACACATCCATCATTAATATATACACTGCCTCTATATACACACACTGCCCCTTTATACACACATGGCCATCATACACATACATAGCTTCTATATGCATATACACTGCCACTATATAGACACACACTGCCATTATACACACATATACAGCTTCTATATGAATATACATTTCCACTATATAGGCACACACTGCCATCATAAATATATACACTGCCTCTATATACACATACACTGCCCCTTTATACACACATGGCCATCATACACACATACACAGCTTCTATATACATATGCACTGCCACTATATAGACACACACTGCCATCATACACACATATACAGCCACTATATACACATTCACTACCACTGTATATACACACACATCCATCATTAATATAAACACTGCCTCTATATACACATACACTGCCCCTTTATACACACATGGCCATCATACACATACATAGCTGCTATATGCATATACACTGCCACTATATATACACACACTGCCATCATACACATATATACAGCCACTATATACACTGCTACTGTATATACACACACATCCATCATTAATATATACACTGCCTCTATATACACACAATGCCCCTTTATACACACATGGCCATCATACACATGCACCGCTTCTATAAGCATATACACTGCCACTCAGGGGCGTACCTAGAGCATTTGGCACTCGGGGCGGACCCTTTGTTTGGAATCCCCCCCACACACACGCATCCCCCTTAATTACACCCCCTCCCTCCCCTCCCCCAAGGAGCGGACTGACAACACTCGGGGCCCCCGGACCAAGAAAAAAGCAAGGGCCCCTGCAGCTCGTCAAACTTCTGCCACACTCCTATTTCACCCAAATCCCACACACAATAAACTAAAATTTATATATGTAAGAAACACTTTAACGTAGGTAAATTTCTATAACCAATAATACTGGTATACAAGGAGTAAATCTATATCACCACACAATAACTGGATAATACCACCATACCGTACTGAATAAAACCACTATACACAGACCAGTATACTATACAGGATCTGTATACAATATAAGTGATTATATACAGGACCATATGGCGGTAGATATCAGCTGTACACAGGATCTGTACATCATATAAGCGATTACAGTTACATTTTGGGACTCACAATTACGTCTTTTCTGATCAGCGGCGTCCTCTTTCCTTTTCTTCTCCGTCCGGATAAGACCGCCATGTGGATCTCTTAACATCTGCAGGAAAAACATGTCAGACTCTGCATATTTTCAGTGCCCTTCCCTCCTCTACACAATCTTTCCATCTATAGGCCCACAAACTGTAATAATGCCCTCCTTGGTGTCCTGCACAGTAAAAGGGCAGGTAGGTAGGTAGCCAGGTAACCCCCTCTTTCCCATAGGTATATGCAGAGCTACACCCCCCCCCCTCTTTCCCATAGGTATATCTAGGGCTGGGCGGTATACTGGTTCATACCGAATACCAAATTTTTTGGGCTGCACAATATGGATTTCCCCCCATACCGCAATACCGGTTGGGCCCCTCCCCCTCGGGAATGTATTATCAGCCTAGCACAGCGCTGTCCCCACATCGGGGAACTAATCCTATGTTACCCGCCAGCACTGTTCTGCTCCCCCCAATTAATGATCAGCCCAGCGGGGTACTACTCACATATGTCAAGCACTGCCCTCCTCCTCTTTGTTGGGGGCCGCTGGGCGCTGGAACTCTATACTGTACGCCAGTGGTCTCCAACCTGCAGACCTCCAGATGTTGCAAAACTACAACTCCCAGCATGCCCGGACAGCTGGCGATGGAACTCTCTGTACGCCAGTGGTCTCCACCCTGCAGACCTCCAGTTGTTGCAAAACTACAACTCCCAGCATGCCTGGACAGCCAACGGCTGTCCGGGCATACTGGGAGTTGTAGTTTTGCAACAGCTGGAGGTCCGCAGGTTTGAGACCACTGCTGTACGCTGTATACCTATGCCCGGGCTGCAAAAGATACAGAAAATAAACTTTTAACTCACCCATGTCGCTGGGGATGGGAACGCCGGACAGCCGTCAGCCTATCACCGGCCAGAGCGATGCCCCGCCCCTGCCAGAGATAGGCTGAGCCCACTTTCATGTATGAAGCCGTATACAGCGTACAGCAGTGGTCTCAAACCTGCGGACCTCCAGCTGTTGCAAAACTACAACTCCCAGCATGCCCGGACAGCCAGGTTTGAGACCACTGCTGTACGCTGTATACCTATGCCCGGGCTGCAAAAGATACAGAAAATAAACTTTTAACTCACCCATGTCGCTGGGGATGGGAACGCCGGACAGCCGTCAGCCTATCACCGGCCAGAGCGATGCCCCGCCCCTGCCAGTGATAGGCTGAGCCCACTGTCATGTATGAAGCCGTATACAGCGTACAGCAGTGGTCTCAAACCTGCGGACCTCCAGCTGTTGCAAAACTACAACTCCCAGCATGCCCAGACAGCCGTTGGCTGTCCAGGCATGCTGGGAGTTGTAGTTTTGCAACAACTGGAGGTCTGCAGGATGGAGACCACTGGCTTACAGTGAGCTCCATCGCCGGCGGGCCCCCAACAAAGAGGAGGAGGGCAGCAGTGCTTGACATATGTGAGTAGTACCCCGCTGGGCTGATCATTAATTGGGGGGAGCAGAACAGTGCTGGCGGGTCACATGATTTTTTTTGGGGGGAATACCGGTATATACCGTGGAACCACCGTAAGTTAAAAAAAAAATACCGTGATACACATATGGTCATACCGCCCAGTCCTAGGTATATGCAGAGCACCCCCTCTCCCCCACTTCCCTAGAGGTATAGGCAGAACACCCCCCTCCCCCTTCCCTCTCCCCCCCTTCCCTGTAGGTAAATGCAGAGCACCCCCCCATCTACCCCCTTCCCTATAGGTAAATGCAGAGCACCCCCCCTCTCTCCCCCTTCCCTATAGGTAAATGCTGAGCACCCCCCCCTCTCCCCCCCTACCCTTTAGGTAAATGCAGAGCACCCCTCCTCCCTCTCCCCCCCTTCCCTATAGTAAATGCAGAGCACCCCCCTCCCTCTCCCCCCCTTCCCTATAGATAAATGCAGAGCACCCCCTCCCCCCTATCTCCCCCCCCCTTTCTTATAGGTAAATGCAGAGTGTACCGGACCTCAGCAGCGGCGGCGGGGGGTGCAGTCCGCCCCTGGCACCCCCCTTGAGAGTGGCACCAGGGGCGGGCTGCACCCCCCGCCCCCCCTTGGTACGCCACTGCTGCCACTATATATACACACACTGCCATCATACACACATATACAGCCACTATATACACATACACTGCCACTGTATATACACGCACAGCCATCATAAATATATACACTGCCTCTGTATACACACACTGCCCCTTTATACACACACACAGCTTCTATATGCATATACACTGCCACTATATAGACACACACTGCCATCATACACACATATACAGCCACTATATACACATACACTGCCACTGCATATACACACACATCCATCATAAATATATACACTGCCTCTATATACACACACTGCCCCTTTATACACACATGGCCATCATACACAGCTACTATATGCATATACACTGCCACTATATATACACACACCCATCATAAATATATACACTGCCTCTATATACACACACTGCCCCTTTATACACACATGGCCATCATACACACATATACATCCACTATATACACATACACTGCCACTGTATATACACACACCCATCATAAATATATACACTGCCTCTATATACACATACACTGCCCCTTTATACACACATGGCCATCATACACATACACAGCTACTATATGCATACACACTGCCACTATATATACACACACCCATCATAAATATATACACTGCCTCTATATACACACACTGCCCCTTTATACACACATGGCCATCATACACACATATACAGCCACTATATACACATACACTGCCACTGTATATACACACACATCCATCATAAATATATACACTGCCTCTACATACACACATATACAGCCACTATATACACATACACTGCCACTGTATATACACACACATCCATCAAAAATATATACACTGCTTCTATATACACACACTCCCCGTTTATACACACATGGCCATCATACACAGCTTCTATATCCATATACACTGCCACTATATAGACACAGACTGCCATCATACACACATATACAGCCACTATATAAACATACACTGCCACTGTATATACACACACAGCCATCATAAATATATACACTGCCTCTATATACACACACTGCCCCTTTATACACACATGGCCATCATACACACATATACATCCACTATATACACATACACTGCCACTGTATATACACACACACCCATCATAAATATATACACTGGGGGACATGTATCATGACTAGGGGATATTATAGCTGCTATGACCCCCACCAGATCATCTATCATTTAACACCTTTAACTTAATTTTAGCTTATTCCCTCCCATAAATGACATAAGACATGTGTTGGTTAAACAAAGGCCACAGCAGCCCATTTATTAAATAACATAAATAATCAATTACAACATTGTAAACCGATGTATGAACGTCATACATAACAATATAACCTGTCCTAACATTAGGATGTCTATTAGCGCAGGAGAAGAACCTGAGGGGCACCGTTACCAGACCACAGGTGATGGGACCTTCACTTGCTCCTAGCCGTAGCTCACCTGCACAGGAGCACCATTTTGTGAAGCCCACCAACCTGAATTCCACCTTCTGGCTGGGAACCGCTCCCAGCCCACCTCCACACCATCCAACATACCATGCCCATCCACTGGTGCCTCCCCAGATTCCTCTCCTGGCCCCGCCACAACGGGGACAAGTGACCCCTTACTTGTCCCCGTTCCTCCACAGCCTCAATGCCCTCTCCACCGTCTCCTTCAACTCAAGAAGCCACAAATCCATACCCATCCCATTAAGATGAATACCATCCGAGGCCACAAAATCCGCACCCCCTTCCTCCAAATCCCGGTGCCGCGCCACCAAACCACCATTCCTGGCCACGAACTTACTCACCGCCTTATTCACCTTAATCCTCGCCTTGTTGATCGCTACCACCGACCGAGCCTGCCTCCATTTCTGCCTGGCAACCATCTCGGACCACACCAGGACCAATTCCGGGAAAGAGGACCACAAACGCAACAGGTCCAGTTTAATGTCCCTGATCAAATCCCGAGACCTGCGCACACCCAAATCATTCCCACCTAAATGGACCACTAAGATATCTGGGGACCGGTCCAGCTGAACAAAGAACTGGACCCTGGACAACAGTTCTGACCACCTCATGCCCCCCTTTCCCAACCAGCGAACCTGGGCCACCGAACCGTCCAATCCCAACTGTCTGCCCGCCGGCCGAACCCCCGCCCTAACTGCCCCTCGCGTCACATACGAATGGCCGACAATCCAGACAAGCCCAGCCGCACCACCTGAAACGACAAAAGAAAAGAATACAGTACAACCCACAGGCGCAAACACACACACATCACAACAAATGAGGACGAACGTACAGCCTATACCTCTCCGATTCCCACCTCCCAATCCGCTTAACCATTTCCGGTCCCAGGCCCCACCGAGACGCCTCGGTCGCCGCACCTATCCGGAAGGAATGAGAACTGTAGTCCTCTGCCACGAATCCCGCCGCGCGCAAACACTTACGGAAAACCCCCACAAACTGAAAACGAGACAGAAAACCCCCGTCAGCATGGACCAGCAACGGACCCACAATTCCCACCCGCAAAGCCAAAAATGCGGAGTAATAAGACACCGGGCACATCTCCGAACTCCCCAGGCACGCCAAACGCACCACCGCCCCCCGACCCATCTGATCCGTCTTTGACCGCCGAACGCGGCACTGCAAAACCCCCTCCACAAAAACCACATCCGAAAAAAGAAGCCCCCCGGCCCGACAACGACTAGGAGACACCAACTCCGATATACGTAAAGCCCCGAAAAACGCCAACGCAAAAGCCAAACGGAACAAACATAGCTCATATACCGAAAAACACACCCCAGCCAATAAAGAACCCAAGCGCAACAACAACGAAAATGTCACCGGTTTGCGCAAATCCCTAGAACTAGCCCCCTTACGAAACCCCCGCACCGCCTGCCGCACCAAAAAAGACTTCGTCCCATCCGGCACTCCCCGGACCTTGAACCAAAAAGCCAGAGCCGCCATCCGGCGACCCAGACCCGACGGGGACACCCGCTCACAAAAAGCCCTGCCCACATAAAATAAAAGAGCCGCCTCCCATTCCGAAGGGGCGCCCGTAATGGAAAGCTGCCGCAGCAATAACTCCCAATCTGCCCACCACCAACTATAAGACTCCCACGTTGACCTGGTCACAGACCGTCCCACAAGGCCCATCGCCACAGCTAAACCAGCCTCCACAGCCACTCCGGACAAGGGATCCCCTGCTCCTCGGCCTCCGGTGCCTACTCCCGAAATCGGTCCCACTGCAAACGAGAGAGAGCATCAGCGACTGAGTTAACCACCCCCGGCACATGCAAAGCGACAACATGCGAATTAAGCTCCAAACCCCGTAGCACCAGGTGACGCAGCAGCGTAACAACCGGCGGAGAATTCGCCGTTTGATTATTGATAGCCTGCACCACCCCCATGTTATCGCAATGAAAGCAGACCCTCCTATTGCGAAACAAGTCCCCCCACACCTCCAGCGCCACCACAATCGGAAACAATTCAAGCAAAGCCAAGTTCCGCGTCAAACCCGCCACCCGCCAGACCTCCGGCCACTGACCCACACACCATTGACCCTGCAAATAGGCCCCAAAACCGCAACCGCCCGCCGCGTCGGTAAACAACTCCAAATCCCAATTAGAAACCGGGCAACCCATCACCACTGACCGACCGTTGTACCTGCCCAAAAACTCCTGCCAAACCCGCAAGTCCGCCCTCAAGTCTGCCGACAACCTGACATAGTGGGTAGGCCGCGAAACCCCCGCAGTAGCCGCCGCCAGCCGCCGGCAAAAACCCTCCCCATAGGCATGATCCTGCAGGCGAAATTGAGACGACCCAGTAGTGACTGGATCTCCCGCAACTGCAATTTCTTAACCCTGCATGCCCTATCGACCTCCTCTTTCAGCTCACTCAGCTTCCCATCCGGCAACCGACACTCCATCGCCACGGTATCAATAATGATCCCCAGAAACTTAACCGCCGTAGACGGGCCCTCCGTCTTGTCCGGCGCCAATGGGACGCCAAACCATGTTGCGACCCGCTCCATCTCCTGCAACAGCACCGCACAGACCCGAGACCCAGCCGGGCCCAAAAAAAGAAAGTCATCCAAGTAGTGCAACACCGAGTCCAACTGGGACTCCCGCCGCACCACCCACAACGAACTAAACTTTTCAAAAAATGTACACGAGATAGAACAACCCATGGGCAAACAAAGGTCAACGAAAAAACTATCACCTAAACAACAACCCAACAAGTAAAAACTGTCAGGATGAACAGGCAGCAGGCGAAAAGCTGCCTCAATGTCAGTTTTCGCCAATAAAGCCCCCTGCCCAAAACGCCGCACCCACACCAACGCAGCGTCGAAAGAAGTGTACGACACCGCACACAAAACCGGGTCAATGCCGTCATTCACCGATCCCCCTTCAGGGTGGGAGAGATGGTGAATGAGGCGAAACTTGCCAGGCTCCTTTTTGGGCACTAGGCCCAAAGGCGACACCCGCAATCCCTCAATAGGAGAGCCAGCAAAGGGACCAGCCATCCTCCCCAGCTCCACCTCGCACAAAAGCTTTTCTTCCACCAGCTCCGGACGGGCCCGTGCAGAAACCAAATTCCGCACCAGCCCCCCCAAACCCGCCGACCCGGAAAAAGGGATCCGAAAACCCTCCGCAAAACCCAAGTGCAACAGCTCCGCCGCCTCCCTATTTGGGTAAAGCGCGAGGAAAGGCAACATCCTTTCCACTCGTACCGGCGTCACCCCTCTTCTGGTCAGCCTCTCCCGGCTTACCCTTCCCCCGCCGGAAACAGCGTGACAAACCGTGTCCCCCACCCCCGCAACCGGAACAATCGTGCTTGAACCGGCAATCCGCCCCGAACTTGCAGCTCCCTTCGTTGAACTGCCAACAAACCCCACGCCCGGCCCCCCCGGACCGCCCTGACCCCAAACCCGAACCCCCGACACCGTCCCGAAAGGACTGCGGCCCAGTCCCGCTACGAGGAGCCGCCATCAGCCGCATCCACAAACCGATATCCTTATGCTCCCAACGCAGATCCGGACGCACCGCCATGCGTTGCTGGAACTGCTCGTCGTACCGAAGCCACGCCGAGCCCCCATAAATCCGATACGCCTCCCCCACCGCATCCATGTAGCAGAAGAGACCGGAACAGGACTCCGGCGCCCTCTCACCCACCACGCTAGCCAAAATGGCGAAGGCCGATACCGCCGACGCTCCTCCTCCTCCACCTTTTCCAACCACTTAGACTCGTCCGGCCGGACCCTGTCCAAGTTGAACTTATCCAGCGGCAGGAGCGAAAAAATGTCGACATACTCCCGCTTCCAAATTCTTTCCCGGACCTCCGCCTTGAGATGAGCGCCCAATGGGCCCTCAAAACAAACATAAATCTCCCCCCGAGCCGGACCCCTCCCCCAGAGCCCGACGCCGCCACTACCGGGGCCCCCACCGACGAGCCAGTCCCCCCAACCGGACCCGACACCCCAGCACCCCCCCAGCCTGCTGCACCCCCCCAGCCCCCCAAACAGGTACCGGAGACACCTGGGAACCCCCCGCCCCCAGACCACTCCCCCGCAGTAAAGCATGCAAGCCATTAAAAAACAATTGTAAATCGCCCCCCCCCCAAAACCCCCCAGACTGGAGACAGTGGTAGACTCACCCGACCTCACCGGCTCGGAACCAGCGGCCGTAACTCCAGAAGAAGGGCGACTCCGGACATCACGGGTGACAGACACATCGTCCAAGGAAAGGACCGGGGGGACCCCGTCCGACGACTCTGCAGCGGCAGAATTCGCCCCACCAGCGGCTTGGACGGACAGTGGCGGCGACCGAACCCCGCTGACGCCAACACCCGCTACAACCCCGGAGGGGAGCAGGGGACAAGACAGCGGGTCCAGGGTCTCTGTAGATTCTCCAGCCAGCAGCAGCAGATCATCCTCCCTGACCTCACTGAGAGCAGCCTCGATCTCGTCTCCTCCCAGAAGCACCGCCCCCCTGCCGGCAGCAGCAGCAGGGGACACTGCAGAACCAGCCCTCCTGCTCCCCCTGGAAGAGGAAGCAGAGGGCGCAACATGAATCACGGCCCGGGTAGCAACCAGGCCTGCAGGAGACTGCCCCCCCCGACTGAGGGGCAGAGGAAACAGCAGCTCCGGATCTCCGCCGGGCCCGCCCTCCAGAGCGGGCCGCACCACGCGCCGGTCCCTCACTGAAGCCCTGGGACGCGCCGACAGCACGCCCCGCACCGCTCCTCACAACAGGCCGCCCCCCGCCCGACGCTCCGGACCCACGGCAGGAAGCGGCCGGAGAAGGACTCACCCGTCGGCGCCTGGGAATAGGGGAAGCTGCAGGTGACAGGCGCTCCGGCGGGCGAGAGCGCCGGCCGCTAGAACGGGGCCCGGACTCCCCCGCCGAAAGCACCGGAGAGGCGGTGAGGGATGGGAGCGCGTCCTCCAGCCACTGGGAGCCGCACCGGAGGACCTCATCCCGCACGCGCCGCAGAATCGCCTCCATGTCTGCCATGGCACAGGTAGGGACACTTCTTCAGCCACGCAGATTGTGGCCCCCGCACAAATGCCCTCTCCTATATACCCTCCTTAACTCCTCCCTACTCCCTCACTAAAAGCCCGCGCTTCCCTAGCTCCCTCCTCTAAACTCCTCACATTTAACCCCTACCTTCCCGCATAATACCCCTGTCATAGGGCCCCTCCGTTCCCATTCTGTCCCCTCCAGGGCTTTCTTTTCCAGTGTATAATAGAAGTTTTTTACCCCTCTGCCTGTTGTGTAAATTTGGCGCAGCTGCGTTAAATTTATCATTCTTGTGCAGCAACTTTTTTGAATTGCGTTTAAATTTAGAATTCTCCTCAGAGCATAAATTTACACCGCAGCTCTATTTAGTAGGAGCTTTGTCTGCAGCGTATCTGCACCTAAACAGTAATTGTGTCCTCGTTATTAGTTTTAGAATTTTTTTTCTTCATTATGTAGAGTTTTAATCTCACAATAATACCACTTTTTGCATCCAATTATAACACATCAAATATACCAATGTCCTTATTCTTCATTTAACATCTGTGACACCCCTGTGCAAATCACCTCAAATGTACATGGTGCACTCTACCTTATGGGCCTTGTTGTGCGCCCGCAGAGCACTTTGCGCCCACATATGTGGTATCTCCGTACTCCGGCTAAATTGTGTCCCAAAAAATGGGGATCTTTTTTTTCCCCATTTATCTCTTGTGAAAATGTAAAGTATGCGGCAACACCTGCATGTCAGTGTAAATAATTTAATTTTTATACACTAACATACTGGTGTAGACTCCAACTGTTCCTTTTCATAATGGGTAAAAGGAGAAAAAGCCCCCCAAAATTTGTTAGGCAATTTCTCCTGATGATCGGCGATACCCCATATGTGACCCTAAAATGTTGCCTTAAAATACGACAGGGCTCCAAAGTGAGACCGCCATGCGCATTTGAGGCCTAAATTAGGGTTTTGCATAGGGGTGGACATAGGGGTATTCTATGCCAATGTTTCCCAAACATGGTGCCTCCAGCTGTTGCAAAACTCCCAACATGCCTGGACAGTCAACGGCTGTCCGGCAATACTGGGAGTTGTTGTTTTGCAACAGCAGGATGCTCCATTTTGGAAACAGTGCCGTACCAGACGTTGTTCATATTTATTGGGGAGGGGAGGGGGGCTGTGTAGCGGTATGTGTAAGTGTTTTTTACTTATTTTATTTAAGTGCAGTGTAGTGTAGTGTTTATAGGGTACAGTCACACGGGCGGGGGTTGACAGCGAGTTTGCTGCATCTCAATCTTGCAGCACTCCCTGTAAACCTCCGCCCATGTGAGTGTACCCTGTCCATTCACATTGGGGGGAGGGGGGGGGAAACATCCAGCTGTTGCAAAACTACAACTCCGAGCATGCCCTTTGGCTGTCCGTGCATGCTGGGAGTTGTAGTTATGCAACAGCTGGAGGCATATTGCTACAACTCCCAGCATGCCCTTTGGAAGTCCGTGCATGCTGAGGGTTGTAGTTATGCAACAGCTGAAGGCACACTGGTTGCAAAACACTTGAACGTTTTTTACTTAACTTAGTGTTTCCAAACCAGTGTGCCTCCAGCTGTTGCACAACTTCAATTCCCAGCATGCCTGGTCTGTCAGTGCATGCTGGGCGTTATAGTTTGGAGGCACAGCTGGAGGCACACGGGTTGGGAAAAAGAGTTAGGAAACGAACAATGTTTCCCAACTAGTGTGCCTCCAGCTGTTGCAAAACTATAATTCCCAGCATGGCCAGACATGCTGGAAGTTGTATTTCGGCAATATCTGAAGGGTCAGATGTTGACGAACTACAACTCCCAGCATGCTTGGGCAGTCTGGTATGCTGGGAGTTGTAGTTTTGCAACAGCTGGAGGTCCACAGTTTGTAGACCACTGTATAATGGTCTCCAATCTGTGGTCTTCCAGATGTTACAGAACTACAACTCCCAGCATGCCTCGACAGAGTGGGCATGCTGAGATTTGTAATTTTGGAACATCTGGAAGAGCACAGATTGGAGACCATTATACAGTGGTCTCCAAACTGTGGCCCTCCAGATGTTGCAAAACTACAACTCCCAGCATGCCCAGAAAGCCAAAGGCTGTCTGGGCATGCTGGGAGTTGCAGTTTTGAAACTCACAGAGGCAGCAGTGAGATCGCTTTACAGCGATCTCACTGCTGCCAATGAAGATGCCGCCCTGCTGCTGCAAACTCACCGCGGGGACGCACCACCCCCGGGACCGCCTGGAGGACGCCGCTCGTGCCGGGACCGCTCGGGACACCGCATGACTGGGTAAGTGACGCCGGGGGACGGGTAAGGGACACTTAGCAGAGCGGTGTGTGTCCCGATCCCCGTGATCCGGACTCACACACCGCGCTGCTAAGTATTCTCATAGCGAAATGCTGCTATCAGCGATCGCTGGGGGGGGGATGAAACCCCCCGTGGTCACAAGGTAAGATGGCTGGCTATCAGTGATAGCCACCATCTTACCGGGCGCTGGGGAAAAGTATAACGGAAAGCAGTAAATTGTAAAAATAAAAGGAGAATGATCTACAGTGTTAAGTGGATTACAAAGCTATTTTAATGTGATGGATCTTGTTCAGTGATAAGTAAGATATCAAACATTTCCTAAGTAAATGTATTAAATTGTTGGATCATAAAATAACAATATCAATATACAAGTGATCTAATGAATAACTGAACTGGAAACAAATTCTATATGCAAATTATTTTAAAAGTGCTTTGGAATAACCAAGGAGTAAAAAGCAATAGAAAGCAAACCAAATGAGGAATTGAGATGGGGAAGTAAAAACATTCTGGTGGTTCCTTAGTAGAACTTTCCTTCAGAAATAGAAAGGATTGCTACGTGCAGTTATAGATGTTTATATTTATGGGGAAAAAGACGCACTTGCGTCAACATTTTTGGTCTTGCGCAAAGGGCTTGCGCAAAATTTTGCGCAAAAAAATACACACAAAACAAGGGTAAAATCTTTGATACATGTCCCCCACTGCCTCTATATACACATACACTGCCCCTTTATACACACATGGCCATCATACACATACACAGCTACTTTATGCATATACACTGCCACTATATATACACACACCCATCATAAATATATACACTGCCTCTATATACACACACTGCCCCTTTATACACACATGGCCATCATACACACATACACAGCTTCTATATGCATATACACTGCCACTGTATAGACACACACTGCCATCATGCACACATATACAGCCACTATATACACATACACTGCCCCTTTATACACACATGGCCATCATACACACATATACAGACACTATATACACATACACTGCCACTGTATATACACAAACATCCATCATAAATATATACACTGCCTCTACATACACACATATACAGCGACTATATACACATACATCCATCAAAAATATATACACTGCTTCTATATACACACACTCCCCGTTTATACACACATAGCCATCATACACATACACAGCTTCTATATCCATATACACTGCCACTATATAGACACAGACTGCCATCATACACATATATACAGCCACTATATAAACATACACTGCCACTGTATATACACACACACAGCCATCATAAATATATACACTGCTTCTATATACACATGCACTCCCCCTTTATACACACATGGCCATATATACACAGTTTCTATATACACACATGGCCATCATACACATACACAGATTCTATATGCATATACACTTCCACTATATAGACACACACTGCCATCGTACACACATATACAGCCACTATATACACTGTCACGGTATATACACACACTTCCATCATAAATATATACACTGCCTCTATATACACATACACTGCCACTGTATATACACACATCCATCATAAATATATACACTGCCTCTATATACACAGACACTGCCCCTTTCCCTATCGTCTGACCAGCAGAACAATGATGGGTGTGTATCTCCGCCCCTGTGAGCTGCAGGACCCAGGAATTTTTAATGAAAAAAAACAAATTAAAGAAACGCCCCCTGGGGCATAAAACCCCCCTACAATGGGCCCCCTTTGAGTTTCTTTTATCTGGTGAGCAGGACCTAGGTTCACAGACTCAGTCTGTGCTTTTTTTGCTTTGCTATTCTCCTTATTGCTTTTCTTTCCTTAGCTAAGGAAAAAGGGAATATCGCTATATGTTATATTCTAATATACTTTTTTCTTTGCCTTAGGTCCGCGCTTACCTCGGTAGCCTGCTCCGTAGCGTTTCCTGCTACTTATGGAGTCTCCGGTTCCCTGCGGCGTTCAGAACGGGGACCACGTGGGTTTGTTTACAGGTTGCCTTACACGCCGGCCTGTTCTAGGGTGCGCATGCCGTCCGCACTTTGCACTTACTCTGCAGAGAGGCGGAGTCTGCGGTCACATGACCGCACCTGCAGCAATTCTTTTAATTCTTTAAATATTTTTATTATTTAACTTGGGTAACCTCTTCTAGGTCCAGTAGAAGCTACTGGAGGATTTTTTCCCTATTATGTTGGAGTTATCTGGAGTTTGGTTTAACCCCTTAAGGACCAGGCCATTTTACACCTTAGGACCAGAGCGTTTGACCACTGTCACTTTAAATATTAATAACTCTGGAATGCTTTTAGTTATCATTCTGATTCCAAGATTGTTTTTTCGTGACATATTCTACTTTAACATAGTGGTAAAATTTTGTGGTAACTTGCATCCTTTCTTGGTGAAAAATCACAAAATTTGATGAAAAATTTGAAAATTTAGCATTTTTCTAACTTTGAAGCTTTCTGCTTGTAAGGAAAATGGATATTCAAAATATTTTTTTTTTTTAAATTCACATTTCCAATATGTTTATGTTTGCATCATAAAATTGACGTGTTTTTACTTTTGGAAGACACCAGAGTGCTCCAAAGTTCAGCAGCACTTTTCCAATTTTTCACCAAATTATGAACCTCGCTTTTTTTCAGGGACCAGTTCAGGTTTGAAGTGGATTTGAAGTGTCTTCATATTAGAAATACCCCACAAATGACCCCATTAGAAAAACTATACCCCCAAAGTATTCAAAATGACAATCAGTAAGTGTTTTAACCCTTTAGGTGTTTCACAGGAATAGCAGCAAAGTGAAGGAGAAAATTCACAATCTTCATTTTTTACACTCGCATGTTCTTGTAAACCCAATTTTTTAATTTTTACAAGGGGTAAAAGGAGAAAATGTATACTTATATTTGTAGCCCAATTTCTCTCGCGTAAGGACATATCTCATATGTCTATGTAAATTGTTCGGCGGGTGCAGTAGAGGGCTCAGAAGCGAAGGAGCGACAAGGGGATTTTGGAGAGTACGTTTTTCAGAAATGGTTTTTGGGGGGCATGTTGCATTTAGAAAGCCCTTATGCACCATAAGGGCTTCCTAAATGCAACATGCCCCCCAAAAACCATTTCTGAAAAAAAACAGCCAAAAAAAAAAACACATGGCATACCATTTTGGAAACTAGACCCCTTGGGGAATGTAACAAGGAATAAAGTGAGCCTTAATACCCCACGGGTGTTTCACGACTTTTGCATATGTAAAAAAAAAAAAATAAATAAATAAAATTCTTTTCACAAAAATGTGTGTTTCCCCCCCAAATTTCACATTTTTGCAAGGGTTTATAGCAGAAAATACCCCCCAAAATTTGTAACCCCATCTCTTCTGAGTATGGAGGTACCCCATAAGTGGACCTGACGTGAACTATGGGCGAACTACAATGCTCAGAAGAGGAGGAGCACCATTGAGCTTTTGGAAAGAGAATTCGTTTGGAATGGTAGTCAGGGGCCATGTGCATTTACAAAGCCCCCCCGTGGTGCCAGAACAGTGGACCCCCTCCCACATGTGACCCTATTTTGGAAACTACACCCCTCACAGAATTTAATAAGTGGTGCAGTGAGCATTTACACCCCACTGGCGTTTGACAGATCTTTGGAACAGTGGGCTGTGCAAATGGAAAATAAAATTTTTCATTTTCACGGATCACTGTTCCAAAAATCTGTCAGACACCTGTGGGGCGTAAATGCTCACTGTACCCCTTATTACATTACATGAGGGATGTAGTTTCCAAAATGGGGTCACATATGGGGGGGGGTCCATTGTTCTGGTACCATGGGGGCTTTGTAAACACAAGTGGCCTTCAATTCCGGACAAATTTTCTCTTCAAAATCCCAATGGCGCTCCTTCTCTTCTGAGCATTGTAGTGCACCCATAGAGCACTTTACATCCACATATGGGGTATGCTCTTACTCAGAAGAAATTGGGTTACAAATTTTGGGGGGCTTTTTTTATTTTCCCTTGTGAAAATGAAAAATTTAGGGTAACACCAGCATTTTAGTGAAAACATTTTTTTTTTTCATTTTCCCATCCAACTTTAATGAAAATTTGTCAAACACCTGTGGGGTGTTCAGGCTCACTATACCCCTTGTTACGTTCTGTGAGGGGTCTCGTTTCCAAAATGGGGTCACATGTGGGTATTTATTTTTTTGCGTTTATGTCAGAACCGCTGTAAAATCAGCCACCCCTGTGCAAATCAGCAATTTAGGCCTCAAATGTACATGTTGTGCTCTCACTCCTGAGCCTTGTTGTGCGTCCGCAGAGCATTTTACGCCCACATATGGGGTATTTCCGTACTGAGGAGAAATTGCGTTACAAATTTTGGGGGTCTTTTTTTCTTTTTACCTCCCGTATTCTACGCCAGTGATTCCCAAACAGGGTGCCTCCAGCTGTTGCTAAACTCCCAGCATGCCTGGACAGTCAGTGGCTATCCGGAAATGCTGTGAGTTGTTGTTTTGCAACAGCTGCAGGCTCTGTTTTGGAAACGCTGCCATACAATACGTTTTTTATTTTTATTAGGGGGACAGTGTAAGGGGGTGTAAATGTAGTGTTTTACCCTTTATTATGTGTAAGTGTAGTGTAGTGTAGTGTAGTGTTTTTAGGGTACGTTCACACAGGCGGAGGTTTACAGTGAATTTACCGCTAGGAGTTTGCGCTGCTGAGAAAAATTTGCCGCAGCTCATACTTGAAGCAGAAAACTTACTGTAAACCCGCCAGTGTGAATGTACCCTGTACGTTCACATGGGGGGGCAAACCTCCAGCTGTTTCAAAACTACAACTCCCAGCATGTACTGACAGACCGTGCATGCTGGGAGTTGTACTTTTGCAACAGCTGGAGGCACACTGGTTGGAAAACCTTCAGTTAGGTTATGTTACCTAACTCAGTATTTTCCAACCAGTGTGCCTCCAGCTGTTGCAAAACTTCAACTCCCAGCATGCACTCATCGACGAAAGGCATGCTGGGAGATGTAGTTATGCAACAGCTGGAGGGATCGCAACAACAACTCCCAGCATGCAGAGACAGCTGTTTGCTGTTTAGGCATGCTGGGAGTTGCAGTTTTGCAACATCTGGAGAGCTATAGTTTAGAGACCACTGCACAGTGGTCTCCAAACTGTGGACCTCCAGATGTTGCAAAACTACAACTCCCAGCATGCCCAGACAGCAAACTGCTGTGTGGGCATGCTGGGAGTTGTAGTTTTGCAAGATCTGGAGGTGCACAGTATAGAGATTACTTTGCAGTGGTCTCAAACTGTAGACCTCCAGCTGTTGCAAAACTGCAACTCCCAGCAAGCCTAAACAGCTCTCTGGGCATGCTGGGAGTTGTAGTTTTGCAACATCTGGAGGGTTACAGTTTAGAGACCACTATAGTGGTCTCAGACTGTAGCCCTCCAGATGTTGCTAAGTAACTCACCGGCTTCCGTCGGATCCAGGAAGCTGCGTCGCAGTCCTCTTCTTCCGCCGATCGTCGCCCGCTGCCGTCGCCGATGGGTAAGTGGATCTTCGGCGCCGATCCCTGTCGGTTTCCCCATCCTGCCCCGCCTATTGTGGGTGGGCAGAACGGGGAAACCGAAAGTAAACTCCTCCGCCCCCGATCTGCTATTGGTGGTCGCGTCTAGACCACCAATAGCAGAGATAGGAGGGGTGGCACCTCTGCCACCTCACTCCTATCGCTACAGGGGGATCATGGGTGTCTAGGACACCCGCGATCCCCCTTCTATTCCGGGTCAACGGGTCACCATAGACCCATTATGACCCGGAATCGGCGCAAATCGCAAGTGTGAATTCACTTGCGATTTGCGCCGATCGCCGACATGGGGGGGTCTAATGACCCCCCTGGGCATTTGCGCGCGGCGGGGACCGAAATTCCCAAGGGCGTAGAGGTACGCCCTTGGTCCTTAAGTACCAGGGAGCAAAGGCGTACCTGTACGTCCTTGGTCATTAAGGGGTTAAACTCCCAGAAGTGGGTGTGCCTTCTCTAGGAAGGCTGTATAAAAGCCTGGGAGTAGCCTCAGTTCAGTCTCTTTGGAATCTGCAGCTTGCTCTGACACTACTGCTTATTGCTTTGTGCTGTCAGTTGCTTCTGTAACTATCTTCTTATATATCTCAGCGTGTTACCCCTTCTTTTTCCTTGTACAGGTTCTTTTGTGGTTATTTATTTCCTACTAATGAAAGAATTTTTTTTTTTTTAATAATCTCTCTTTTATTGATGTCTTCAAGAGAGTCTAGCGTGTCTCATCCCCGTAAATCTTTGGATAAAATACATAATGTATCCTGTAAAAAATCCAACATACCATCACCGGATGATATTGAATACACCACTTGTGGTTCTTGTCGACCTCTTCCCGCACTTCCTCCAGCTGGTGAACCAGATATCAGGGACGTCTATGTCTGAGTCAAGGACTTTGTAGCAGGTTCCATAAAGGACCTGAAATAATCCCTTTCTATTCCCAGAAAACGCTCCCGATACAGTCACCCCTCTCCTGCTCCCATGGAAGTGGATGACGGCGAAGATAGAAAGACTTCCTCTATGAGGATATAATGGAGGATACCTCAACATTTTTCTTTCTGCCAGAGAAAACACAAAAATTGTTTGTACAGGCGGATTCTCACCATAAATCTAAGGAGGATGCCCCTTCTACCTCCAGAGTTTTAGGTCCTTTCAGGTGGACGATGTTCTGTCTGCACTTATGTCTGCAGAGTGGGAGAAACCGGACAGAGCTCCGGTAATCTCAAAAAGATATAAAATTATGTTTCCCCTTGACCAGTCCCAGTGTAAGATCTGGGTTAACCCCCCTAAGGTGGACATGGCTATTGCCAAAATGCCCAAGAGGACAGTTCTTCCTGCTGAGGATGGATCTAATCTGAGAGATCCTTTAGACCGTAAAATGGAGATTGTACCTAAATGTACGTCCTGGTGCGTTAAGTACCACCGCACCAGGACGTACATTTACGTCCTGCGTCCTTAAGGGGTTAAGGTACTTGAACCGTCACTTTCAAAAAAGAAAGTTCAAAATGGAGACTATAAGGTCAGTCAGACCTCTTCTATCCAGAGGGGAATACATGGCATCTTTGGACCTGAAAGATGCTTATTTCCATTTTCCAATACATCAGGAATCACGGAAATTCCTAAGGATTGCTGTCAGAATCCGAGGGGTTCTGTTCCATCTTCAATTCAAAGTCCTCCCATTCGGGATCACCTCTGCTCCATTTGTGTTCACCAAGGTGGGGTCCTCCATGATGACGGTTCTAAGGTTGTCAGGGATAAGAGTTATCCCATACCTAGACGACTGGCTTCTAATAGCCAAGTCAGAATTGACTCTACTGGACCATGTTCAGATTACCTTAGAGTTGCTCCAGAGCTTGGGTTGGTTAGTCAACTGGGACAAATCAGATTTGATCCCGACCACGTCCAAACAATTTCTCGGTTTCATCCTAGATTCTGTAGAGCTGAAACTGTACCTCTCTGGACCCAGGAAGGATCGTATTCTCAGAGGATATTGCTTCCTAAGAACACCTCGCAGGGTCTCCCTCAGAACCCTAATGAGTTTTCTAGGTCTATTGTCATCAGCAGCGGAAGCAGTTCCCTGGGCTCTGTGGCACATTAGACCCTTACAGTCAGAAGTTCTACGCATCTGGAACTGGACAATTTCAGGTTTGGACTCCCTACATATTCTTTCAACCACTACCAGACAGTCCCTCCTTTGGTGGGCAGACCTGAAAGACTGTCTGTCTCTAGAAGATCCAGTTTGGACAATTGTTACCACAGATGCCTCGGGCACAGGGTGGGGAGCCCACATGATGGATGTCACGGTCTCAGGAACATGGAGCCCAGAGGAGATGGACCTTGCCTCCAACACAAAGAAGCTGAGAGCCATATTCTATGCCCTCAGGAAATTCGAACATCACCTTTCCGGAGCTGCGGTTCGGATTCAATCGGACAATATGGCCTTGGTGTTCTACATCAACAAACAGGGAGGTACCAAATCCCGCACACTTCTCCAGGAAGTGGGGAAAATCTTCAATTGGGCGGAAACAAGGGTAACAAGGTTATCCGCAGTCCATATCAGAGGAGTCCAGAATACTTTGGCGGATCGCCTGAGCCGTCTGAGCACAGTTCCGGGGGAATGGTCCCTATGTCCACTAATGTTTCAGCAGATTTGCCAACTCTGGGGTCTTCCGGACATCGACTTGATGGCGACCAAATACAACAGGAAGCTTCCTCGCTTCTGCTCCCTTTACATGGAGGATCACCCTTGGGCAGTGGATGCGATGTCGATCCCATGGAACTTCAGACTGGCGTACATTTCAGGCCTCAGTAATAGCAATAATTCCATTCTGGCCAAAAAGATCCTGGTTCTCCCTCCTCATGATGCTGAGTCAGGGAACATTCTGGGGACTCCCTCTGAGGCACAATCTGGTAGCCCAGGGCAACCAACTCTGCCACAACTTAACATCTCTCAATCTGACGGCTTGGAGGTTGATAGGTCCATATTAAAAGCCAAGGGTTTTTCGGACAATATATTGGACACACTGTCCCACTCAAGGAGTGTGGCGACCAATAAAACATATGCCAGACTAAAGAGTTTTTTCCGGTTGGTGCACTGCTTGGCAGCTCGACTCTTCTTCTCCTTCAATACCGCAAATGCTTGAATTTCTTCAAGATGGATTCGACAGGGGCCTGTCAACCCAACACCCTGAAGGTTCAAATAACCGCTATGTCAGCTTTTTTGGGGAAAAAGCTCTTTCACATTCCACAGGTTGGAAGCTTTATTAAGGCAGCCTCTAGACTGCGCCCAAGAATTGTTAGGCCTGTTGCTACCTGGGACTTGGGTCTAGTCCTTAAACATATACGTTTTTCTCCTTTCAAGCCTTTACAGGATGTGAACATCAAGTTCCTCTCCATGAAAGTCAGCTTCCTTCTTGCAATTACCACTGCCAAGAGACTTGGAGAACTTCAAGCTTTCTCCTCAGCTGAGCCCTACACTATATTTCTACCGGACAGAGTCCTTTTAAGGTACTTACCTGATTTTTCTCCTAAAGTCTCTTCTTTTTCTAACAGAAATCAGTTGATTTCCTTACCAAAATATATTCCTGATTCTTCCGCTGGGGAAGAAGACCATCTTAAAAATTTGGACTTGGTCAGGGCTCTTCAGGTGTATATAGAAAGAACTGCCACTTTCAGGAAGGAAGAAAACCTATTTGTGGTTTTTCAGGGTCCAAATAAGGGGAAAAAAGCCTCTAAGCCCACGTTGGCCCCTTGGATATGTGAATGCATCAAGGATGCTTATTGTGTTGCTGATTTGGAACCTCCAAAGTTCACAGCTCACTCTACCAGGGCCTTAGCTACCTCCTAGGGCTGAGCGAGGCTCAGTTCCCTTGGAACATATTTGTCAGAGTGCCTCTTGGAGCACTCTACCTTCTTTAAACATTACAAGATGGACTGTTCATCTTCTGTTGATTTTTCCTTTACAAGGTCTATTATTAATTCTGTTAATATTTGATCCCACCCTTCTTTCGGGTACTATGTAAATCCCCATCATTGTGCTGCTGGTCAGACGATAGGGAATAGTGAATTTAAGTAGTTCATTTGTTTTCCCTTAGTCTGACAGCAGCACAAGGCTCCCTCCCTGATTATAATCTGTTGTTTTTCTGTACTATATATTAAACTCAAAGGGGGCCCATTGTAGGGGGGTTTTATGCCCCAGGGGGCGTTTCTCTAATTAGTTTTTTTCATTAAAAATTCCTGGGTCCTGCAGCTCACAGGGGCGGAGATACACACCCATCATTTTGTTGCTGTCAGACTAAGGGAAAACTAATTAACTACTTAAATTTACTATTATACACACATGGCCATCATACACAGCTTCTATATACACTGCCACTATATAGACACACACTGCCACTGTATATACACACACATCCATCATAAATATATACACTGCCTCTATATACACACACTGCCCCTTTATACACACATGGCCATCACACACACACACAGCTTCTATATGCATATACACTGCCACTATATAGACACACACTGCGATCATACACACATATACAACCACTATATACACATACACTGCCACTGTATATACACATACAGCCATCATAAATATATACACTGCCTCTGTATACACATACACTGCCACTGTATATACACACACAGCCATCATAAATATATACACTGCCACTTTATACACACATGGCCATCATACACAGCTTCTATATACACACACTGGGGGACATGTATTATTGCCTTTAGACTACTTTTCATGTCTACAGATTTTGCGCAATTGCACTTTTTTTTTGCACTGCAATACTACAACTACTCCCATCATGGGACAGAATCTGTCCCGTGATGGTAGTAGTTGTAGTACCGCAGCGCTGAAGGACAGCTCCTGCACATCTCCCGGCTGCAGGACTCTATTGGGACTGGTATAACTACTACTCCCATCATGGACAGACTCCATGATGGGAGATGTAGTCCTGGGGCTGAGGTGCAGATCGCAGCAGGTCATTCTCTAGAGACCCACAGCGATCCGCATTTATTAACTTAATAATCCGGCGGTACATGCGGCTCCACTGCGCTGCTGCCGACTCCTGTATACACTGTCATAATTCATAATCCCCACCGCCGGGAGAGGGGAGCTCTGATTGGTGAAAAGCAATTAACCAATCAGAGCTCCCCGTCTCCCGGCGGGGATTATGAATTATAAGAACTGTATATAGGAGTCGGCGTGCAGCGCAGTGTAGCCGCATGTACCGCTGGCTTGTATAGTTAATAAATGCGGATCGCAGCAGGTCGCTGGAAAATGATCTGCTGCGATCTGCCCCTCTGCCCTTGGACTACTACTCCCATCATGGGACAGTCTGTAGTATTGCGTTCCTGCTGAGGGATTGCACTTGCGCATTCCCCAGCTGCGGGACATTTAGAACTACTACTCCCATCATGGACAGACTCTGTCCATGATGGGAGTTGTAGTCCAGGGGTTGAGGTGCAGATCGCACCGGGTCATTCTGCAGAGACCCGCTGCAATCCGCATTTATTAACTGTAAAAGTCGGCGGTACATGCAGCTATATCACGCTGCCACCGGCTTCTATATACACTGTCATAATTCATAATCCCCGCTGCCAGGAGAGGAGAGCTCTGATTGGTCAATAGCTATCCACCAATCAGAGCTCCCGTCTCCCGGCGGGAATTATGAAAACTGTATATAGGAGCCGGTGGCAGCACGATGTAGCCGCATGTACCACCAGCTTTTTAATTTAAATGCGGATCGCAGCAGATCATTCTGTAGATCTGCTGCGATCCGCATTGCATAATGCCATTGACGGCAGATTGCACAGGTCCTTTGCGCATTCCGCCGTTTAAAAACGCCTGCGCGGCATCGCACGGGTGGACCAATCACAGTGAATGAGCTGACTGGGGGTAAAGTTTATTTCCCCAGCTCTGCTGGGTGGGTACCCAGGTGGGGGTAGCGTATTCCTTGCCGGTGATGGTAGCTTGGTATGCAGGCCAGCAGCGTGAGGACGGAGCCCAGGGGAGAGTCCGTAGAGTAATGCAGAGGTATAGGAGAAAAAAGCTGCAATGGCGCTCCCAAGGAAATAACCCGAAGTCATGGGTATTGGTGAAAAATAAATGAATAATTTATTCTTACAGCATAAGAAATCAAAGAGAATAATAAATATAAAGCAAGACGCGTTTCAAGAGTCACAGCTCCCTTTTTCAATTGCAGGTGGTTGCTGTATACAGCAACCACCTGCAATTGAAAAAGGGAGCTGTGACTCCCGAAACGCGTCTTGCTTTATATTTATTATTTTCTTTGATTTCTTATGCTGTAAGAATAAATTATTCATTTGTCTGCTCAACAGTTGGAGGCACACGAGTTGGCGGCTGCGGCGGTGGGTAAGTGGAGAAGGCGGCGGCGGCATCAGAGGCAGCAGTGAAACTACAACCCCCAGCATGGCCAGACAGCCTTTGGCTGTCTGGGCATGCCGGGAGTTGTAGTTTTGCTTCATCTGGAGGGCCGCAGTTTGGAGACCACTGTGCAGTGGTCTCCAATCTGTGCTCTTCCAGATGTTGCAAAACCAAAACTCCCAGCATGCCCAGACAGTCCAAGCATGCTGGAAGTTGTAGTGCTGTAACATCTAGCCCTTCAGATGTTGCCGAACTACAATTCCCAGCATGCCTGGGCATGCTGAGAGTTGTAGTTTTGCAACATCTGGAGGGCTATAGTTTGGACACCACTACATAGTGGTCTCCAAACTGTTCTCCTCCAGTTGTTGCAAAACTACAATGCTCAGCATGCCCTTCGGCTGCCTGGGCATGCTGGGAGTTGTAGTTTTGCAACAAATGGAGGCACACTGGTTGGGTAAAATTGTCTGTTTCTTAACTCAGTGTTTCCCTACCTGTGTGCCTCCAGCTGTTGCAAAACTATAACTTCCAGCATGCACTGACAAACCGTACATGCTGGGAGTTGTAGTTTTGCAACAGCTGGAGGCGCACGGGTTGGGAAACACTGAGTTAAGTAACAAACGCTCAGTGTTTTGCAACCAGTGTGCCTCCAGCTGTTGCTTAAATACAGCCCCCATGATGAGCGTTTTAGTTTAGCAACAATTGGAGGCTCCCTGTTTAGGAACACGCTGCATTATATGCGCTTTTCCCAGGGGAGAGCACAAAAAATGTACTAAACCATATTTCTTGTTTTTCTTTTCTTCTCATTTCAGATGCGTGAATGCGGAGGACTACGTCAGATTCGGTGGACTGCAACAATGACCAGCATTTTTTTTTATTTCAATAAAATGGTTAATGAGGGCTGGGGGAGTGTTTTTTTTTTCAAATAACATTTTTTTTCAATGTGTCATTGTTTTTTTTTAAATTGAATTTTCAGGGTTAGTACTGGAACCCATCTTATAGACGGAATTCATTACTAAGCCGGGGCTTAGCGTTAGCCCCAAAATCAGCTAGCGCTAACCCCCAATTATTACCCCGGTACCCACCGCCACAGGGGTGCCGGGAAGAGCCAGTACCAACAGGCGCAGCGCATCAAAAATGGCGCTCCTGGGCCTAGGCGGTAACAGGCTGGCATTATTTAGGCTGGGGAGAGCCAGTAACAATGGTCCTCGCCCACCCTGGTAACGTCAGGCTGTTGCTGCTTGGTTGGTATCTGGCTGATACCGAAAATAAGGGAAACCCTATGCGTTTTTTTTATTTTTTATAAACAAATAAAAAAAACTTGTGGTTCCCTCATTTTTTCAGTATCAGCCAGATGTTACCAGGGTGGGCGAGGACCATTGTTACTGGCCCTACCCAGCCTAAATAATGCCAGCCTGTTACCGCCTAGGCCCAGGAGCGCCATTTTTGACGCTCCGGGCCTGCAGGTACCGGCTCTTCCCGGAACCCCTTTGGCATTGGATACCCGGGTAATAATTGGGGGTTAGCGCTAGCTGTTTTGGGGGCTAACGCTAAGCCCTGGCCTAATACCGTATTTATCGGCGTATAACACGCACTTTTTAGGCTAAAATTTTTAGCCTAAAGTCTATGTGCGTGTTATACGCCGATACACCCCCAGGAAAGGCAGGGGGAGAGAGGCCGTCGCTGCCCGCTTCTCTCCCCCTGCCTTTCCTGGGGTCTAGAGCCCTGCTGCCGGCCCTTCTCTCCCCCTGGCTATCGGCGCCGCTGCCCGTTCTGTCCCCCTGACTATCAGTGCCGGCCCCCCACTGCCGGGGCAGATAGCCAGGGGGAGAGAAGCGGCGCCGACAGCCAGGAGGAGAGAAGGGGCAGCGGCACCCATTGCCGGTGCCGCTGCCCCGTTGCCTCCCCCCCATCCCCGGTGGCATAATTACCTGTTGCCGGGGTCGGGTTCGCGCTGCTGCAGGCCTCCGGCGTGCGTCCCCTGCGTCGTTGCTATGCACGGCGCGTCGCACTGACGTCATGCGCCGCGCCGTGCAGCGCATAGCAACGACGCAGGGGACGCACGTCGGAGGCCTGCAGTAGCGCGGACCCGACCCCGGCAACAGGTAATTATGCCACCGGGGATGGGGGGAGGCAACGGGGCAGCGGCGCCGGCAATGGGTGCCGTTGCCCCTTCTCTCCTCCGGGCTGTCGGCGCCGCTTCTCTCCCCCTGGCTATCGGCGCCGGCAATGGGGCGCCGGCACTGATAGTCAGGGGGACAGAACGGGCAGCAGCGCCGATAGCCAGGGGGAGAGAAGGGCCGGCAGCAGGGCTCTAGACCCCAGGAAAGGCAGGGGGAGAGAAGCGGGCAGCGACGGCCTCTCTCCCCCTGCCTTTCCTGGGGGTATCGGGGTATAAACGCACACACACGCACCCTCATTTTACTATGGATATTTGGGTAAAAAACTTTTTTTACCCAAATATCCTTGGTAAAATGAGGGTGCGTGTTATAGGCTGGTGCGTGGTATACCCCGATAAATACGGTAATAGATTCTGTCTACAAGATGCCTTCCACTACTAAGCATGAAAATTCAATTATAAAAAAACACAACACATTGAAAAAATATATTTATTTAAAAAAACTCCCCCACAGCCCACGTTAACCCTTTTATTGACATTTTAAAAACAAAACGCTGTTCATCATCGCAGTCCACCAAATCTGACATAGTCCTCCGCATTCACGCATCTAAATTTCGAAGAAAAAAAAACAACAAAAAGTTTTGTACTTTTTTTTTGTTTCCAAACACCAGCAAAAACGCTAGAAAAAAATGCAAGAAAAACTGACAAAACGCAGGAAAAAGCTGGGACAGTTTTTCTGGCGTTTTTGCTGTTGGACAAAAAACATCAATGGAATCCTGGCCTCAAAGCAATAGAGCAAAATCCCTACGTCCACTTTTCCTGTGAGGTGTAGATCAGGTGTACAAATAGAACTGTGTGTAAATTTCGAACTTTGCACAAAATTTATCATGCGCCACAAGTATGGTAAATTTGGTGCAATTGCACCAAATTTAGACCAACAAAAATTATCTAAAAAAGACGTTTACCTACACCAACATTGATACATGTCCCCCACTGCCCCTTTATACACACATGGCCATCATACATACACAGCTTCTTTATACACATACTGCCCCTTTATACACACATACACAGCTTCTATATACACATACTGCCCCTTTATACAAACATGGCCATCATACACACATACACAGCTTCTATATACACATACTGCCCTTTTATACACACATGGCCATCATACACAGCTTCTATATGCATATACACTGCCACTATATAGACACTCACTGCCATCATACACACATACACAGCTTCTATATACACATACTGGGGGACATGTATCATTTCCAGTGTATAATAGAAGTTTTTTACCCCTCTGCTTGTTGTCTAAATTTGGCGCAGCTGCGTTAAATTTATCATTCTTGTGCAGCTACTTTCTTGAATTGCGTTTAAATTTAGAATTCTCCTCAGAGCATAAATTTACACCGCAGCTCTATTTAGTAGGAGCTTTGTCTGCAGCGTATCTGCACCTAAACAGTAATTGTGTCCTCGTTATTAGTTTTAGAATTTTTTTTCTTCATTATGTAGAGTTTTAATCTCACAATAATACCACTTTTTGCACCCAATTATAACACATCAATTATACCAATGTCCATATTCTTCATTTAACATCTGTGACACCCCTGTGCAAATCACCTCAAATGTACATGGTGCACTCTACCTTATGGGCCTTGTTGTGCGCCCACAGAGCACTTTGCGCCAACATATGGGGTATCTCCGTACTCTGGCTAAATTGTGTCCCAAAAAATGGGGATCTTTTTTTTCCCATTTACCTCTTGTGAAAATGTAAAGTATGCGGCAACACCTGCATGTCAGTGTAAATAATTAAATTTTTATACACTAACATACTGGTGTAGACTCCAACTGTTCCTTTTCATAATGGGTAAAAGGAGGAAAAAGCCCCCCAAAATCTGTAAGGCAATTTCTTCCGAGTACAGCGATACCCCATATGTGACCCTAAAATGTTGCCTTGAAATACGACAGGGCTCCAAAGTGAGAGACCGCCATGCGCATTTGAGGCCTAAATTAGGGTTTTGCATAGGGGTGGACATAGGGGTATTCTATGCCAGTGATTCCTAAACAGGGTGCCTCCAGCTGTTGCAAAACTCCCAACATGCCTGGACAGTCAATGGCTGTCCGGCAATACTGGGAGTTGTTGTTTTGCAACAGCTGGAGGCTCCATTTTGGAAACAGTGCCGTAGGAGACGTTCATATTTATTTGGGAGGGGAGGGGGGCTGTGTAGCGGTATGTGTATATATAGTGTTTTTTACTTATTTTATTTGTGTAGTGTAGTGTAGTGTTTTTAGGGTACAGTCACACGGGCGGGGGTTCACAGCGAGTTTTCTGCATCTCAATCTTGCAGCACTCCCTGTAAACCTCTGTCCATGTGAGTGTACCCTGTCCATTCACATTGGGGGGAGGGGGGGGGGGGAACATCCAGCTGTTGCAAAACTACAACTCCGAGCATGCCCTTTGGCTGTCCGTGCATGCTGGGAGTTGTAGTTTTGCAACAGCTGGAGGCACACTGGTTGCGAAACACGGAAACAGACTCAGTGTTTCGCAACCAGTGTGCCTTCAGCTGTTGCAAAAACTTCAAATCTCAGCATGCAGTGACAGCAGAAGGACATGCTGGAACTTGTAGTTATGCAACAGCTGGAGGCATACTGCTACAACTCCCAGCATGCCCTTTGGCAGTCCGTGCATGCTGAGGGTTGTAGTTATGCAACAGCTGAAGGCACACTGGTTGCAAAACACTTGAAAGTTTTTTACTTAACTTAGTGTTTCCAAACCAGTGTGCCTCCAGCTGTTGCACAACTTCAATTCCCAGCATGCCTGGTCTGTCAGTGCATGCTGGGCGTTATAGTTTGGAGGCACAGCTGGAGGCACACGGGTTGGGAAAAAGAGTTAGGAAACGAACAATGTTTCCCAACTAGTGTGCCTCCAGCTGTTGCAAAACTATAATTCCCAGCATGGCCAGACATGCTGGAAGTTGTATATCGGCAACATCTGAAGGGTCAAATGTTGACGAACTACAACTCCCAGCATGCTTGGGCAGTCTGGGCATGCTAGGAGTTGTAGTTTTGCAACAGCTGGAGGTCCACAGTTTGTAGACCACTGTATAATGGTCTCCAATCTGTGGTCTTCCAGATGTTACAGAACTACAACTCCCAGCATGCCTCGACAGAGTGGGCATGCTGAGATTTGTAATTTTGGAACATCTGGAAGAGCACAGGTTGGAGACCATTATACAGTGGTCTCCAAACTGTGGCCCTCCAGATGTTGCAAAACTACAACTCCCAGCATGCCCAGAAAGCCAAAGGCTGTCTGGGTATGCTGGGAGTTGCAGTTTTGAAACTCCCAGAGGCAGCAGTGAGATCGCTTTACGGCGATCTCACTGCTGCCAATGAAGATGCCGCCCTGCTGCTGCAAACTCACTGCCGGGACCGCCTGGAGGACGTCGCTCGCGCCGGGACCGCTCGGGACACCGTACGGCCAGTTAAGTGACGCCGGGGGACAGGTAATGGACACTTAGCAGAGCGGTGTGTGTCCCGATCCCTGTGATCCGGACTCACACACCGCGCTGCTATCAGCTAGTCAGATTTGAGGGGGGGGGGGTGGGGGGCTAATGAAACCTCCTGTGGTCACATGGTAAGATGGCCACCATCTTACCGGACGGCAGGGAAAAGTATAACGGAAAGCAGTAAATTTTAAAAATAAAAGGAGAATGATCTACAGTGTTAAGTGGATTACAAAGCTATTTTAATGTGACGGAGCTTGTTCAGTGATAAGTTATCAAACATTTCCTATGTAAATGTATTAAATTGTTGGATCATAAAATAACAATATACAAGTGATCTAATGAATAACTGAACTGGAAACAAATATTCTATATGCAAATTATTTTAAAAGTGCTTTGGAATAACCAAGGAGTAAAAAGCAATATAAAGCAAACCAAATGAGGAATTGAGATCGGAAAGTAAAAACATTCTGGTGGTTCCTTAGTAGAACTTTTCTTCAGAAATAGAAAGGATTGCTACGTGCAGTTAAAGTTGGCTTATATTTACGGGGAAAAAGACGCACTTGCGTCAAAATTTTTGGTGCAAAGGAAAAGAACGCAGGTAATAAATCCATGTGTACTATAGATGTCACTCCAAGGTACCCTGATTAAGCCACATCTGGACGACATGCTCTACCAAAACGTGCGCAAAAAAATGCGCAAAAAAAAGGGCTTGCGCAAAATTTTGCGCAAAAATATACCCACAAAACAGGGGTAAAATCTTTGATACATGTCCCCCACTGCCCCTTTATACACACATACACAGCTTCTATATACACATACTGCCCCTTTATACACACTTGGCCATCATACACACATACACAGCTTTTATATGCATATACACTGCCACTATATAGACACTCACTGCCATCATACACACATATACAGCCACTATATACACATACACTGCCACTGACACTGTACATACACATACAGCCATCATAAATATATACACTGCCTCTGTATACACATACACTGCCACTGTATATACACACACATCCATCATAACTATATACACTGCCTCTATATACACATACACTGCCCCTTTATACACACAAGACCATCATACACAGCTTCTATATGCATATACACTGCCACTATATAGACACACACTGCCATCATACACACATATACAGCCTCTATATACACATACACTGCCACTGTATATACACACACAGCCATCATAAATATATACACTGCCTCTGTATACACATACACTGCCACTGTATATACACACACATCCATCATAACTATATACACTGCCTCTATATACACATACACTGCCCCTTTATACACACATGGCCATCATACACATACACACAGCTTCTATATGCATATACACTGCCACTATATAGACACTCACTGCCATCATACACACATATACAGCCTCTATATACACATACACTGCCACTGTATATACACACACATCCATCATAAATATATACACTGCCTCTATATACACATACACTGCCCCTTTATACACACATGGCCATCATACACATACACAGCTTCTATATGCATATACACTGCCCCTATATATACACACACTGTCATCATACACA
The DNA here is from genome assembly GCF_029499605.1 of Hyla sarda. Classification (NCBI taxonomy): domain Eukaryota; kingdom Metazoa; phylum Chordata; class Amphibia; order Anura; family Hylidae; genus Hyla; species Hyla sarda. Next base: position 364,250,153 of record NC_079190.1, on the reverse strand, counting down.
CATATACAGCCACTATATACACATACACTGCCACTGTATATACACACACATCTAGGGCTGGGCGGTATACCGGTTCATACAGAATACCAAAATTTTTGGGCTGCACGATATGAATTTTCCCCCATACCGCAATACCGGTATGGCCCCTCCCCCTCCCCCTTGGGAATGAATAATCAGCCCATCGCAGTGCTGTCCCCACATCGGGGAACTAATCATACGTGACCCGCCAGCACTGTTCTACTCCCCCCACCAAATCATGTGTCCCGCCAGCGCTGTTCTGCTCCCCCCCACCAAATCATGTGACCTGCGAGCGCTGTTCTGTTCCCCCCAACCAAATCATGTTACCTGCCAGCGCTGTTCTGCTCCCCCCCCCCCCCATTATCAGCCCAGCGGGGTACTACTCATATGTATCCCGCAAGAACTGCCCTCCTCCTCTTCGTTGGGGGCTGCCGGCGCTGGAACTCACTGTACGCCAGTGGTCTCCAACCTGCGGACCTCCAGATGTTGCAAAACTACAACTCCCAGCATGCCCGGACAGCCAATGGCTGTCCAGGCATACTGGGAGTTGTAGTTTTGCAACAGCTGGAGCACCGCAGGTTTGAGACCACTGCTGTATGCTGTATCCCTATGCCCGGGCTGCAAAAGATAAAGAAAATACACTTTAACTTACCTACGTCTGCTTTACGCTAGGGAATGGAACGTCAGACAGCCGTCAGCCTATCACCGGCTGGAGCGATGTCCCGCCCTGGCCAGTGATAAGCTGAGCCCACTGTCATGTAAGAAGCTGGCTTATCTTTTGCAGCCTGGGCATAGGGATACAGCGTATAGCAGTTGTCTCAAACCTGCGGACCTCCAGCTGTTGCAAAACTACAACTCCCAGCATGCCCAGACAGCCGTTGGCTATTAGAGACCACTGGCGTGCAGTATAGAGTTCCATCGCCGGCGGCCCCCAACAAAGAGGAGGAGGGCAGTGCTTGCGGGTGACATATGTGAGTAGTACCCCGCTGGGCCGACTAATTAATTGGGGGGGAGCAGAACAGCACTGGCAGGTAACATGACTTGGGGGGGGGGGGGGAGCAAAAGAGTGCTTGCAGGTCACATGATTTGTGGTGGGGTGGGGGTGAAAGAAATACCATTATATATCGTGGAACCGCCATACGTTACAAAAATACCGTGATACACATATTTGGTCAAACCGCCCAGCTCTACACACATCCATCATAAATATATACACTGCCTCTATATACACATACACTGCTACTGTATATACACACATCCATCATAAATATATACTCTGCCTCTATATACACTCACTGCCCCTTTATACACACATGGCCATTATACATATACACAGCTTCTATATGCGTATACACTGCCACTATATATACACACACCCATCATACACACATATACAGCCACTATATACACTGCCACTGTATATACAGTCACATCAATCATAAATATATACACTGCCTCTATATACACATACACTGCCACTGTATATACACACACATCCATCATAAATATATACACTGCCTCTATATACACACACTGCCCCTTTATACACACATGTCCATCATACACACATACACAGCTTCTATATGCATATACACTGCCACTATATAGACACACACTGCCATCATACACACATATACAGCCACTATATACACTGCCACTGTATATACAGTCACATCAATCATAAATATATACACTGCCTCTATATACACATACACTGCCACTGTATATACACACACATCCATCATAAATATATACACTGCCTCTATATACACACACTGCCCCTTTATACACACATGTCCATCATACACACATACACAGCTTCTATATGCATATACACTGCCACTATATAGACACACACTGCCATCATACACATATATACAGCCACTATATACACTGCCACTGTATATACAGTCACATCAATCATAAATATATACACTGCCTCTATATACACACATACACTGCTACTGTATATACACACATCCATCATAAATATATACACTGCCTCTATATACACATACACTGCCACTGTATATACACACACATCCATCATAAATATATACACTGCCTCTATATACACATACACTGCTACTGTATATACACTGACATCCATCATAAATATATACACTGCCTCTGTATACACACACTGTCCCTTTATACACACATGTCCATCATACACATACACAGCTTCTATATGCATATACACTGCCACTATATAGACACACATCCATCATACACACATATACAGCCACTATATACACATACACTGCCACTATATAGACACACACTGCCATCATAAATATATACACTGCCTCTATATACACTCACTGCCCCTTTATACACACATGGCCATCATACACATACACAGCTTCTATATGCATATACACTGCCACTATATAGACACACACTGCCATCATACACACATATACAGGCACTGTATACACATACACTGCCACTGTATATACACACACATCCATCATAAATATATACACTGCCTCTATATACACACACTGCCCCTTTATACACACATGGCCATCATACACACATATACATCCACTATATACACATACACTACCCCTTTATACTTTATACACACATGGCCATCATACACACATACACAGCTTCTATATATACACACTGCCCCTTTATACACACACAGCCATCATACACACATACACAGCTTCTATATACACACACTGCCTCTTTATACACACATGGCCATCATACACACATACACAGCTTCTATATACACACACACTGCCCCTTTATACTTTATACACACATAGCCATCACACACACAAACAGATTCTATATACACACACTGCCCCCTTTATACACACATAGCCATCATACACACATATACATCCACTATATACACATACACTGCCCCTTTATACTTTATACACACATGTCCATCATACACACATACACAGCTTCTATATACACACTGCCCCTTTATACACACACAGCCATCATACACACATACACAGCTTCTATATACACACACTGCCCCTTTATACTTTATACACACATGGCCATCATACACAGCTTCTATATATACACACTGCCCCTTTATACACACACAGCCATCATACACACATACACAGCTTCTATATACACACACTGCCCCTTTATACACACATGGCCATCATACACACATACACAGCTTCTATATACACACACTGCCCCTTTATACACACACATAGCCATCATACACAGCTTCTATATACACACACTGCCCCTTTATACTTTATACACACATGGCCATCATACACAGCTTCTATATATACACACTGCCCCTTTATACACACACAGCCATCATACACACATACACAGCTTCTATATACACACACTGCCACTTTATACACACATGGCCATCATACACACATACACAGCTTCTATATACACACACTGCCCCTTTATACACACATAGCCATCATACACACATACACAGCTTCTATATACACACACTGCCCCTTTATACACACATAGCCATCATACACACATACACAGCTTCTATATACACACACTGCCCCTTTATACTTTATACACACATGGCCATCATACACACATACACAGCTTCTATATACACACACTGCCCTTTATACTTTATACACACATGGCCATCATACACACATACACAGCTTCTATATACACACACTGCCCCTTTATACTTTATACACACATGGCCATCATACGCAGCTTCAATATACACACACTGCCCCTTTATACACACATAGCCATCATACACACATACACAGCTTCTATATACACACACTGCCCCTTTATACACACAGCCATCATACACACTTATACATCCACTATACACACATACACTGCCCCTTTATACTTTATACACACATGGCCATCATACACACATACACAGCTTCTATATACACACACTGCCCCATTATACACACATGGCCATCATACACAGCTTCTATATACACACACTGCCCCTTTATACTTTATACACACATGGCCATCATACACACATACACAGCTTCTATATACACACACTGCCCCTTTATACTTTATACACACATGGCCATCATACACACATACACAGCTTCTATATAGACACACTGCCCCTTTATACTTTATACACACATGGCCATCATACACAGCTTCAATATACACACACTGCCCCTTTATACACACATAGCCATCATACACACATACACAGCTTCTATATACACACACTGCCCCTTTATACACACATAGCCATCATACACACTTATACATCCACTATACACACATACACTGCCCCTTTATACTTTATACACACATGGCCATCATACACACATACACAGCTTCTATATACACACTGCCCCTTTATACTTTATACACACATGGCCATCATACACACATACACAGCTTCTATATACACACACTGCCCCTTTATACTTTATACACACATGGCCATCATACACACATACACAGCTTCTATATACACACACTGCCCCTTTATACTTTATACACATGGCCATCATACACACACACAGCTTCTATATACACACACTGCCCCTTTATACACACATGGCCATCATACACAGCTTCTATATACACAAACAGCCCCCATACAAGTAAGTACCTGAGTGCAGTGTAGCTTGCTGCTCCGCTCCTCTATTGCAGAACTGGGCAGGAAGAGGAGGGACACGTGAGCCGACGTCACTGGCCAGCTGCTACTAGCAGGCCCTGCTGGTAACTAAGAGTCGCGCACAGGCATGTCTCATACCAACTGCAGCCCCTGCCATTTTAAAGTGACAGTGTGCTGCCCTCCTCGCAAGAAAGACTGTTGGGGCCAAGTGGGCTCCCCTGAGGGTCCGGGCCCCTTACTGTACCCCCCTGATGGCGGCCCTGTCTGTGTGACCCTATTCTTAAAAGGTTAATTACATTTCAGTATAGAGGTAAAATTAACCAATCAGCAAAGTCTTACCAAGCGAAAATAAAAGCCTGGACTGAACCATTGACTGGTGGGTAAAAATAAACTAGCAGGTCAACAGCAGCAAAATGGATGATATTAAAAGAAATGAGAGCAAGAAGACAAAGCACTTTCCCATCTTTGTTTCAATCATATAGCTACCATCTTTATCATTTTTACTGTGTTTTTGGGGCAGTTTATATGGTCCTGTAGTAGTTCAGTCCTGCTAGGAGCAGTTGCTATGACAACTGTTATGCTGCAGCAGCCATTTTAACTGCCATCCTAGAAACAGCTTAACAACCAGTCGAGCGCCTGTCCTGAGTGCCCCCCAAATGTATGAAGAAGATGCCACTTCTCTCTATGCCCTGGTCTGATAATGTAAGGTGATTACAGATTGCGTACAGGTTTGGGCAGTGTTGGCACAGATGTGAGCGCTCCCATTACACCAAATATCTACAGTCTAGGACAGTGTTTCCCAACCAGTGTGTCTTCAGCTGTTGTAAACTACAACTTTCAGGGTGCCCAAACAACAGAAGGCTGTCTGGGCATGTTGGGAGCTGCAGTTTTGCAAAAGCTGGAGATGGGTTGGAATTCTACTTGTTTTTTTGGGGCAAAAACACCAAGAAAAACACCAATTCTGCCGCATGGCGTTTTTTAGGCCAAAAAATGCTGTGGCCAGATGTTAGCTGTAAATCAATGAGAAATTGCAAAATTCTTATTCCACTTGGCATTTTTTACTTTGGCGTGTTTTTTTTTTATACTTTTGGCGTTTTTCCACTCTTTTTTGGCGTTTTTCAGATCGTTGGTAATTGCAGCATGTTGAGCCACTGGCATTTTTTTTTTGTCAAAATCATGGCGTTTTTCTCCCATTGAAGTCTATGGGAGTGAATAAAATTTCCAAGAAAAACGATATGCGGGTTTTAACTTTGGCGTTTTTTCATGCGGTTTTCATTCTTTTTTGGACTTTAGCGATCCAAAAAAGTGATGGAGATACCTTTTTTAATAAAATTTCATGAGTACCATTAAAAAAAATAAAAAAGATACAATAGTAAAGGAAAAAATTGTATCTAACGAAATGTATCTTTTTTATAATAACATTTTCCTCTGGACAGGTTTTGAGAGGAAAAGTTGCTGAGTTGCCCATAGCAACCAATCAGATCGCTTCTTTCATTTTTAACAAGGCTTCTGAAAAATGGAAGTAGTAATCTGATTGGTTGCTATGGGCAACTCAGCAGATTTTCCTCTGGACAGGTTTTGATAAATCTCCCCCTATGTGTTTTTCACTTTTTTTTTCTTTTTTCTTTTTTACATTTTTTAGGTAGTACTACTACTCCCAGCATAGAAAACACTGTTCCAGTTAGTACCTGTACTAATTGACAGATTGCCTGTTGTGATCCTCCTGTATAATTACTAGATGCAGCGGCCGCTCTTCTATGGTCCCCTACACTGCCGTATATATACACCTATTCATATTTCCCGCAGAGAGCTGTGATTGGCCAGATGGTTCCAGCCAATCACAGCTCTCTGTGGGAAATCGGAATATGCGTATATATACGGCCGCTGCATCTATACATTATACAGGAGGATCACAGCGGGTGTCAGGAGGAGTGATACCCGCTGTGATCTTTCCTTACCTGCAGGTACTACTACTCCCAACATGGAGCACACTCTGCTCACTGCTGGGAGATGTAGTACCTGCATTAATAGACAGATCGCAGTGAGTGTCAGAAGTTACACTCGCTGCGATCTGTCTATTAATGCAGGTACTACAGCTCCCAGCATGGAGCAGAGTCTGCTCCATGTTGGGAGTAGTAATACTTGCAGTTAAGGACACATCACAGTGGATGTCACTACTGGCACCTGATGTGATCGTCTTGTCTATTGCAGAGATGGAGCGGCTGTATACAGCACTCGCATGTCTGCTCTGTACTCCGGCCACTCAATCATTGATATTTCCCTCAGAGCTGTGATTGACTGCAACCATCCGGCCAATCACCACTCTGGGTGGGAAATATGAATGAGTGATGTTCTATTCCCATCACTGGCCGGAGTACAGAGCAGAGATGTTAGTGCTGTGTAGAGCTGCATCTCTGCTATATAATGGACGATCGCATCGGGTGTCAGGACTGAGACCTGGGGCGATATGTCTATTACTACAGGTATTACTGCTCCCATCATGGAACACTCTGTTCCATGCTAGGAGTAGTAGTACTACCTAAAAAATGTAAAAAATAGAGAAAAAAAAGTGAAACACACACACTTTATTAAACATTAATTCAAATTTAGTTATACAAAATTTAGATTTCGTTAAATAATTTTTTTGCCATCACTACTGCATCTTTTTTTTTTTTTTTGGTACCAAACTAATTTTGGATACCAAAAAAAAAAAGAAAAACCAAAAGGTGCCAAGAATGCAATTTCCACACAAATGAAAAAAAAACAAAAAAAAAAAACGACAAATGCAGGACATTGCACTGGCGCTTTTTCAGGCGTTTTTATCAACCCAAAAAACGCAGGACAAAAAAAACAAGTATAAACTTAGCCTTACACTGGTAGGGAAATACTGGTCTTAAAATTGGCAGAGTGGAATACTAAGCACACACACACACACACACACATATATATATATATATATATATATATATTGCTATCTACTTAATATATATGGAAATATAGATATGTATAAAGTGTAGTGTAATGTAGAACAAAACCATGTCAAAGCACCTCTCAGTAAGGTAACACCTGATTGGCTGATGAAACAAAGAGACCATTAGAACATTGGCTGCTGACATCACAGTAGGGCAGCTGGTGACATCATCATAACAGACATGATACGTAGCCAGATGAACAGAAAAATCTCTCATTTGCTCACTAGAGTTTAGCAGAGACACATGTCAGAGCCCATTGCCCATTGCTGTAGTTTTCTAGTGACTTTATCGTCTTTTTCCATTGTCATAAAATGAAGTAAACAAAGAAAAAATAATTTAGTGGAGAAAGGAGAAGATGGAAGAGAGCTGAACGGAGACCAGAACAGTGGAAACCGTGTCCAGGAGCCGCCCAGTACAACTAAGGTACAGAGAAAGAAAAGGTTATTACATTCCTGCTAAATATCTGGGCCTGAATGACCTAAAAGAGAAAGAAAACTTCCAGCAAAGAAGAGAGAAGTGTAAGTGGCCTTCAAGGACCCTGCTACATCCATCTGATGGGCAGCACAGGTAGGAGGACATCATGGAAGAGCTAGAATTGTCTATCACTTTTACCACAGGACTCCAGGTTACAGCCACAATAGGCCAGATTTACTATTGCAAGGGGGCCAAATTGACTGGTGCCATATTTAGGGTAGGTTCACACGTACAGGATCTGCTACATATTTTCAGTGGCTGATTTTGCTACCCATTGACCTCAGTATATGTAGCAGATCCTGTACATATTATGAGTTTTATACACTTTTCAGGTGCATTCCAAAAAGGGGGAGTGGTTTAATAAAAAGGTGGTCTGACCTAGGCTGCGGCATCATGCGCTAAAAATGCACCAAACTTCTGGAGTAAATTTCTGCTACAGTTTAAATGGGTTATCCAGGGTTAGGAAAACATGGCTTTCATCCAGAAACATAGCAGCTCAGTAGAAGTCAATGGAGCCAGGTTGCAACCTGAGGAAAGGTGTGGTGCTGTTTTTGGAAGACCACTTTAAAGCTATGTTCATACATTGAATTTTCAATGGTATTTATAGCTGTAAAAAAAATATGGCCGTTTGTCTACAGTGGGAAATCCACGACTACAAACGGACACAAAGCTATCCAGCTGCAGCAGGGGGCTTGCTCTATTGACTGCCATTGTTGCTTCCGCAGTGTGAAATACACTACGGATATGCTCTGTGTGACCCAACATTTTAATATAGAGGTCAAATCAACCAATCAGCAGAGTCTTACCAAGTACAGTGCCAGTCCCGAGTATCCCCCCCAATTGTATAGAGATGATGCCGCTTATCTTTTTGTCCTGTTTCTTTAATGGAAGTTGATCACAGATGGCACACAGGTTTGGACAGTGTTGGTAGAGAAGTGAGTGCTCCCATTACACTTAGTACTAAATATTCTACAGTCTAGGACAGTGTTTTCCAACCAGTGTGCCCTCGGCTGTTGCAAAACTACAATTTAGCATGCTGGGAGTTGTAGTTTTGCAAAAGCTGGAGGTACACTGCTTGGGAAACAGTCTTGTCTAGGAGATGGAAACATTCATTCTGACTTCCTGATCCTCATGTCACCTTTGCATGTGGATTTGTCTTTATTTGGCCGGATTGTACAATGTAAAAACCTAATAAAGTTCTATGGGGCCACACTTTGCTTCTATATGGCGACCATTGGGAAAGCATTTGCTACATTTTCCTTGATTTTCCTCATCAATCTGCCCTAGATTTGTTTTCTATATTATTAATAACTGCTACATGAACTCTTTCAAGACTAAGGCCCCCACTTCTCTGAATGTCAACAGCACAATGTTACCCTGACATATACGGAAAGATAATGGGGGAGATTTATCAAAACCTGTCCAGAGGAAAAGTTGCCCAGTTGCCCATAGCAACCAATCAAATGTCTTCTTTCATTCTTAACAAACATCTGGCCCTTCAGATGTTGCCAAACTACAACTCCCAGTATGTCTGGGCAGTCTGAGCATGCTTGGAGTTGTAGTTTTGCAACATCTGGAGGGCTACAGTTTGGACACCACCACACAGTGGTCTCCAAACTGTTCTCCTCCAGTTGTTGCATAACTACAACTCCCAACATGCCCTTCGGCTGTCTGGGCATGCTGGGAGCTGTAGTTTTGCAACAAGTGGAGGCACACGGGTTGGGAAACATTGTCTGTTTCCTAATTTAGTGTTTCCCAACCCGTGTGCCTCCAGCTGTTGCAAAACTATAACTCCTAGCATGCACTGACAGACCATGCATGCTGGGAGTTGCAGTTTTGCAACAGCTGGAGGCACACAGGTTGGGGAACACTGAGTTAAGTAACAAACTCTCAGTGTTTTGCTACCAGTGTGCCTCCAACTGTTGCATAACTACAACCCCCAGCATGTACGGACAGCTAAAGGGCATGCTGGAAGTTGTAGTAGTATGCCTCCAGCTGTTGCATAACTACAAGTCCCAGCATGCCCTTAAGCTGTCACTGCATGTTGAGAGTTGTTGTTTTTGCAAAAGCTGAAGGCACACTGGTTGCAAAACACAGAGTTTGTTACCTAACTCAGTGTTTCGCAACCAGTGTGCCTCCAGCTGTTGCAAACTACAACTCCCAGCATGCCATATAGCTGTCCGTACAAGCTGGGAGTTGTACTTTTGCAACAGCTGGAGGCACACTGGTTGCGAAACTTTGAGTTAAGTAACAAACTCTTAGTGTTTTGCAACCAGTGTGCCTGCATAACTACAACCCCCAGCATGCACGGACAGCCAAAGGGTATGCTGTGAGTTGTATTTTTGCAACAGCTGGGGGTTAGCCTCTTCCCCCCATGTGAATGTACAGGGTACATTCACACGAGCGGGGGTTTACAGTGAATGAAGTTTTAGATGTAGCAAATTTTCCGCTGCAGCTCAAACTCCCAGCGGGAAACTTGCTGTAAACCCTCGCCCATGTGAATGTACCCTAAAAACACTGCACTACACAAAATAAATAGTGAAAACACTACATATACACATTCCCCTACACATTTACCCCCCTCCCCCAATAAAAATGAGAAACATCTGGTACAGCACGGTTTCTAAAACAGAGCCTCCAGATGTTGCAAAACAACAACTCCCAGTGTTGCAACAGCTGGAGGCACCCAGTTTGGGAACACTGCGATAGGGTAATTTTGGTATCTGAGTGTAATCCCTGTGCAAATCCCTAATTTAGGCATCAAATGCACATGGTGCTCTCTCACTTCGGAGCCCTGTCGTATTGCAAGGCAACAGTTTAGGGCCACATATGGAGTATTTCCATACTCGGGAGAAATTGCCTTACAAATTTTGGGGGGCATTTTCTCCTTTTACCCCTTATGAAAAGGTAAAGTTGGGGTCTACTCCAGCGTGTTTTTTCTTTTTTACACTTACATGCTGGTGTTTCCCCATACTTTTCATTTTCACAAGAAGTAAAAGGAAAAAAAAGACCCCCAAAATGTGTAACGCAATTTCTTCTGAATACTGAAATACCCCATATGTGAACGTAAAATGCTCTGCGGGCACACAACGAGGCTCAGAAGTGAGAGCGCCATGTACATGTGAGATAATTTGTACAGGGGTGGCTTATCGTTACAGCGGTTCTGACATAAACGCAAAAAAGAAACACCCACATGTGACCCCATTTTGGAAACTACACCCCTCACTGAATGTAAAAAGAGCTATAGTGAGTCTTAACACCCTACAGGTGTTTGAAGAATTTTCATTAAATTTGGACGTGAAAATAAAAAATTTGTATTTTGTTCACTAAAATGCTGGTGTTATCCCAAATTTTTCATTTTCACAAGGGGTAATAGGAAAAAAGCCCCCCATAATTTGTAACCCCATTTCTTCTGAGTATGCCAATACCGCCATTGGGCTTTTGGAGACAGAATGTGTCTGGAATTAAAGGCCATATGCGTTTACAAAACCCCCATGGTGCGAGAAAAATTACCCCCCCCCACATGTGACCCCATTTTGGAAACTACACCCTTAACAGAATGTAACAAGGGATGCAGTGAGCATTTACACCCCACTGGTGTCTGACAGATTTTTTTGAACAGTGGTCCATGAAAATGAAAAATTTTATTTTTCATTTGCACTGCCCACTGTTCCAAAGATCTGTCAAACACCAGTGGGTGTGAATGCTCACTGCACCCCTTATTACATTCTGTGAGGGGTGTAGTTTCCAAAACGGGGTCACATGTGGGGCAGGGGTCCATTAATCTGGCCCCCAACTTCCATTCCAAACAGATTCTCTCTCCAAAAGCCCAATGGAACTCCTTCTCTTCTGCGCATTGTAGTTCGCCTGCAGAGCACTTTAAATTCACATATGGGGTATTTCCATACTCAGAAGAAATGGGGTTAAACATTTTGGGAGGCTTTTTCTCCTATTACCCCTTGTGAAAATAAAAAAAATTGGGGTAACTCCAGCATTTTGGTGAAAAAAAATCACATTTTTCATTTTCACGTCCAACTTTAGCAGAAATTTAAAAAACCGAAAAGAAAATAACCCACTTAAAGATGGACCATTTGTAAAAAAGAATAAATTTTATTTATGGAAAGTTCCAATAATACATAAAACAAACACAGCGTGGACAAACATACGTGGGAACTACGGAGCAGGGGGAGACCAGAAATAAAGAAATAATCCGGGTGCACTGGCCTATGGCATGTAAAAACAGGTAAATCACAAGATAAATATATAGATGTGTAAACATGAGATATGTACAAAGGCAGAAAGCGCCTCAATGAAAAGGGTAAATATTTATACAGGTCTCATATCAAGAGTACCAACATATAAAAATTGAACTGAAATGCCATAGGAAGTGATAAACATGCTAACCGGACTAAAGAAGGAACCACATACAATGATGGTACGCAACAGTAAACCCCCCCCCCCCAACACTCCCCAGCTACCCACCAAACCTCCGACGCGTTTCACCCAACGGGGCTTTATCCAGGATAAAGCCCCGTTGGGTGAAACACGTCGGAGGTTTGGTGGGTAGCTGGGGAGTGTTGGGGGGGGTTTTACTGTTGCGTACCATCATTGCATGTGGTTCCTTCTTTAGTCCGCGATTAAGCCCCGCCCACCCATCCTCCAAGCCTGCGATTTTTTTTCTTAACTTCAACAGCATATAACTCCTTAAGACGTTATGTATGTTGATTTGACAAAATAGGTGAATTTTAAAAATTTGGGATAAAACATTTTGAGATTGTAGGCTATGGAAGCGTTTCTGTGTACTGTCATTTGCATAAAATGATGCAAAGAATTGGTAAGGCACCAATTTTGGAGATGGATAGGAAGGCTGTAAGGGGAGGAGGAGGCCACTATTAGGGCACAATGTCTTACATTTCGCTGTGCTCTTAATAGATAATACAGTAATGTTCCCATAGCCAGCTATCTTAACTCAGTTTAACATTGTGCTATTTGTTTTTGACAGGAGGTGGCACTCTTTTTTTTTTTTATCACAAAAGCCTAGTAAGAAGGAATCTTGTTGTTTTAAATCTGTATGTAAAATGTGTAGTTTAGCTATGTGTAAATTTGTACCAATAGTGTGCTGTACTTGCCAGCTATTGTGATGATTTTTTTGTATTCCTATTTGTACCTTTTTTTTTAACCCATATCATAGTTTTTTTTACTGTCCATGATTTTTAACCAAAATCATGAGACTGAAAATTTTTTTCTTCATTTCAACAGCATATAACTTCTTGAGACGTTATGTATGTTGATTTGACAAAATTGGTGAATTTTAAAAATTTTGGTTAAAATTTTTTGAGATTGTAGGCTATGGAAGCGTTTCTGTGTACTGTCATTTGCATAAAATGATGCAAAGAATTGGTAAGGCACCAATTTTGGAGATGGATAGGAAGGCTGTAAGGGGAGGAGGAGGCCTCTATTAGGGCACAGTGTCTTTCATTTCGCTGTGCTCTTAATAGATAATACAGTAATGTTCCCATAGCCAGCTATTAGAGATGAGCGAACTTACAGTAAATTCGATTCGTCACGAACTTCTCTGTTCGGCGGTTGCTGACTTTTCCTGCATGAATTAGTTCAGCTTTCCGGTGCTCCGGTGGGCTGGAAAAGGTGGATACAGTCCTAGGAAAGAGTCTCCTAGCACTGTATCCACCTTTTCCAGCCCAATGAAGCACCTGTAAGCTGAACTAATTTATGCAGGAAAAGTCATCAACTGCCGAGCCGAGAAGTTCGTGACGAATCGAATTTACTGTAAGTTTGCTCATCTCTACCAGCTATCTTAACTCAGTTTAACATTGTGCTATTTGTTTTTGACAGGAGGTGGCACTTTTTTTTTTATCACAAAAGCCTAGTAAGAAGGAATCTTGTTGTTTTTAAATCTGTATGTAAAATGTGTAGTTTTGCTATGTGTAAATTTGTACCAATAGTGTGCTGTACTTGCCAGCTATTGTGATGATTTTTTTTGTATTCCTATTTGTACCTTTTTTTTAACCCAAATCATAGTTTTTTAACTGTCCATGATTTTTAACCAAAATCATGAGACTGAAACATTTTTTCTTCACTTCAACAGCATATAACTTCTTGAGACGTTATGTATGTTGATTTGACAAAATTGGTGAATTTTAAAAATTTGGGTTAAGATTTTTTGAGATTGTAGGCTATGGAAGTGTTTCTGTGTACTGTCATTTGCATAAAATGATGCAAAGAATTGGTAAGGCACCAATTTTGGAGATGGATAGGAAGGCTGTAAGGGGAGGAGGAGGCCTCTATTAGGGTACAGTGTCTTTCAATTCACTGTGCCCTTAATAGATAATATAGTAATGTTCCCATAGCCAGCTATTAGAGATGAGCAAACTTACAGTAAATTAGATTCGTCACGAACTTCTAGGCTCGGCGGTTGCTGACTTTTCCTGCAAAAATTTGTTCAGCTTTCCGGTGCTCCGGTGGGATGGAAGAGGTGGAAACAGTCCTAGGAAAGAGTCTCCTAGGACTGTATCCACCTTTTCCAGCCCACGGGATTATCTGAAAGCTGAACTAATTAATACAGGAAAAGTCATAAACTGCCGAGCCGAGAAGTTCGTGACGAATCGAATTTACTGTAAGTTCGCTCATCTCTACCAGCTATCTCAACTCAGTTTAACATTGTGCTATTTGTTTTTGACAGGAGGTGGCACTTTTTTTTTTATTACAAAAGCCTAGTAAGAAGGAATCTTGTTGTTTTTAAATCTGTATATAAAATGTGTAGTTTTGCTATGCGTAAATTTGTACCAATAGTGTGCTGTACTTGCCAGCTATTGTGATAATTTTTTTGTATTCCTATTTGTACCTTTTTTTTTTAACCCAAATCATAGTTTGTTTGTTTTTACTGTCCATGATTTTTAACCAAAATCATGAGACTGAAAATTTTTTTCTTCACTTCAACAGCATATAACTCCTTGAGACATTATGTATGTTGATTTGACAAAATTAGTGAATTGTAAAAATTTTGGTAAAAATGTTTTGAGATTGTAGGCTATGGAAGCATTTCTGCGTACTGTCATTTGCATAAAATGATGCAAAGAATTTGGTACGGCACCAATTTTGGACATGGATAGGAAGGCTGTAAGGGGAGGAGGAGGCCTCTATTAGGGCACAGTGTCTTTCATTTCGCTATGCTCTTAATAGATAATACAGTAATGTTCCCATAGCCAGCTATCTTAACTCAGTTTACCATTGTGCTATTTGTTTTTGACAGGAGGTGGCACTTTTTTTTTATCACAAAAGCCTAGTAAGAAGGAATCTTGTTGTTTTTAAATCTGCATGTAAAATGTGTAGTTTTGCCATGTGTAAATTTGTACCAATAGTGTGCTGTACTTGCCAGCTATTGTGATGATTTTTTTGTATTCCTATTTGTACCTTTTTTTTTAATCCAAATCATAGTTTTTTTTTACTGTCCATGATTTTTAACCAAAATCATGAGACTGAAAATTTTTTTCTTTACTTCAACAGCATATAACTTCTTGAGACATTATGTATGTTGATTTGACAACATTGGTGAATTTTTAAAATTTTGGTTAAAATTTTTTGAGATTGTAGGCTATGGAAGCGTTTCTGTGTACTGTCATTTGCATAAAATGATGCAAAGAATTGGTAAGGCACCAATTTTGGAGATGGATAGGAAGGCTGTAAGGGGAGGAGGAGGCCTCTATTAGGGCACAGTGTCTTTCAATTCACTGTGCTCTTAATAGATAATACAGTAATGTTCCCATAGCTAGCTATCTCAACTCAGTTTAACATTGTGCTATTTGTTTTTGACAGGAGGTGGCACTTTTTTTTTATCAAAAAATGCCTAGTAAGAAGGAATCTTGTTGTTTTAAATCTGTATGTAAAATGTGTAGTTTTGCTATGTGTAAATTTGTACCAATAGTGTGCTGCACTTGCCAGCTATTGTGATGATTTTTTTGTATTCCTATTTGTACCTTGTTTTTTTAACCCAAATCATAGTTTTTTAACTGTCCATGATTTTTAACCAAAATCATGAGACTGAAACATTTTTTCTTCACTTCAACAGCATATAACTTCTTGAGACGTTATGTATGTTGATTGTAGGCTATGGAAGTGTTTCTGTGTACTGTCATTTGCATAAAATGATGCAAAGAATTGGTAAGGCACCAATTTTGGAGATGGATAGGAAGGCTGTAAGGGGAGGAGGAGGCCTCTATTAGGGCACAGTGTCTTTCAATTCACTGTGCTCTTAATAGATAATACAGTAATGTTCCCATAGTCAGCTATTAGAGATGAGCGAACTTACAGTAAATTTGATTCATCACAAACTTCTCGGCTCGGCGGTTGCTGAGTTTTCCTGCATGAATTAGTTCAGCTTTCCGGTGCTCCGGTGGGCTGGAAAAGGTGGATACAGTCCTAGGAAAGAGTCTCCTAGGACTGTATCCACCTTTTCCAGCCCACTGGAGCACCTGTAAGCTGAACTAATTTATGCAGGAAAAGTCATCAACTGCCGAGCCGAGAAGTTTGTGAAGAATCAAATTTACTGTAAGTTTGCTCAACTCTACCAGCTATCTTAACTCAGTTTAACATTGTGCTATTTGTTTTTGAAAGGAGGTGGCACTTTTTTTTTATCACAAAAGCCTAGTAAGAAGGAATCTTGTTGTTTTTAAATCTGTATGTAAAATGTGTAGTTTAGCTATGTGTAAATTTGTACCAATAGTGTGCTGTACTTGCCAGCTATTGTGATGATTTTTTTGTATTCCTATTTGTACCTTTTTTTTAACCCATATCATAGTTTTTTTTTACTGTCCATGATTTTTAACCAAAATCATGAGACTGAAAATGTTTTTCTTCACTTCAACAGCATATAACTTCTTGAGACGTTATGTATGTTGATTTGACAAAATTGGTGAATTTTAAAAATTTTGGTTAAAATTTTTTGAGATTGTAGGCTATGGAAGCGTTTCTGTGTACTGTCATTTGCATAAAATGATGCAAAGAATTGGTAAGGCACCAATTTTGGAGATGGATAGGAAGGCTGTAAGGGGAGGAGGAGGCCTCTATTAGGGCACAGTGTCTTTCATTTCGCTGTGCTCTTAATAGATAATACAGTAATGTTCCCATAGCCAGCTATCGTAACTCAGTTTAACATTGTGCTATTTGTTTTTGACAGGAAGTGGCACTTTTTTTTTATCACAAAAGCCTAGTAAGAAGGAATCTTATTGTTTTAAATCTGTATGTAAAATGTGTAGTTTTGCTATGTGTAAATTTGTACCAATAGTGTGCTGTACTTGCCAGCTATTGTGATGATTTTTTTGTATTCCTATTTGTACCTTTTTTCTTAACCCAAATCATAGTTTTTTAACTGTCCATGATTTTTAACCAAAATCATGAGACTGAAACATTTTTTCTTCACTTCAACAGCATATAACTTCTTGAGACGTTATGTATGTTGATTTGACAAAATTGGTGAATTTTAAAAATTTGGGTTAAGATTTTTTGAGATTGTAGGCTATGGAAGTGTTTCTGTGTACTGTCATTTGCATAAAATGATGCAAAGAATTGGTAAGGCACCAATTTTGGAGATGGATAGGAAGGCTGTAAGGGGAGGAGGAGGCCTCTATTAGGGTTCAGTGTCTTTCAATTCACTGTTCCCTTAATAGATAATACAGTAATGTTCCCATAGCCAGCTATTAGAGATGAGCGAACTTACAGTAAATTCGATTCGTCACAAACTTCTAGGCTCGGCGGTTGCTGACTTTTCCTGCATGAATTAGTTCAGCTTTCCGGTGCTCCGGTGGGCTGGAAAAGGTGGATACAGTCCTAGGAAAGAGTCTCCTAGCACTGTATCCACCTTTTCCAGCCCACTGGAGCACCTGTAAGCTGAACTAATTTATGCAGGAAAAGTCATCAACTGCCGAGCCGAGAAGTTCGTGACGAATCGAATTTACTGTAAGTTTGCTTATCTCTACCAGCTATCTTAACTCAGTTTAACATTGTGCTATTTGTTTTTGACAGGAGGTGGCACTTTTTTTTATCACAAAAGCCCAGTAAGAAGGAATCTTGTTGTTTTTAAATCTGTATGTAAAATGTGTAGTTTTGCTATGTGTAAATTTGTACCAATAGTGTGCTGTACTTGCCAGCTATTGTGATGATTTTTTGTATTCCTATTTGTACCTTTTTTTTTTATCCAAATCATAGGTTTTTTTACTGTCCATGATTTTTAACCAAAATCATGAGACTGAAAATGTTTTTCTTCACTTCAACAGCATATAACTCCTTGAGACGTTATGTATGTTGATTTGACAAAATTGGTGAATTTAAAAAATTTTGGTAAAAATTTTTTGAGATTGTAGGCTATGGAAGTGTTTCTGTGTACTGTCATTTGCATAAAATGATGCAAAGAATTGGTAAGGCACCAATTTTGGAGATGGATAGGAAGGCTGTAAGGGGAGGAGGAGGCCTCTATTAGGGCACAGTGTCTTTCAATTCACTGTGCTCTTAATAGATAATACAGTAATGTTCCCATAGCCAGCTATTAGAGATGAGCGAACTTACAGTAAATTCGATTCTTCACAAACTTCTCGGCTCGGCGGTTGCTGACTTTTCCTGCAAAAATTAGTTCAGCTTTCCGGTGCTCCGGTGGGCTGGAAAAGGTGGATACAGTCCTAGGAAAGAGTCTCCTAGGACTGTATCCACCTTTTCCAGCCCACGGGAGCATCTGAAAGCTGAACTAATTTTTGCAGGAAAAGTCATCAACTGCCGAGCCGAGAAGTTTGTGACTAATCGAATTTACTGTAAGTTCGCTCATCTCTACCAGCTATCTTAACTCAGTTTAACATTGTGCTATTTGTTTTTGACAGGAGGTGGCACTTTTTTTTTTTATCACAAAAGCCTAGTAAGAAGGAATCTTGTTGTTTTTAAATCTGTATATAAAATGTGTAGTTTTGCTATGCATAAATTTGTACCAATAGTGTGCTGTACTTGCCAGCTATTGTGATAATTTTTTTGTATTCCTATTTGTACCTTTTTTTTAACCCAAATCATAGTTTGTTTGTTTTTACTGTCCATGATTTTTAACCAAAATCATGAGACTGAAAAATTTTTCTTCACTTCAACAGCATATAACTCCTTGAGACATTATGTATGTTGATTTGACAAAATTGGTGAATTGTAAAAATTTTGGTAAAAATGTTTTGAGATTGTAGGCTATGGAAGCATTTCTGCGTACTGTCATTTGCATAAAATGATGCAAAGAATTGGTAAGGCACCAATTTTGGAGATGGATAGGAAGGCTGTAAGGGGAGGAGGAGGCCTCTATTAGGGCACAGTGTCTTTCATTTCGCTGTGCTCTTAATAGATAATACAGTAATGTTCCCATAGCCAGCTATTGTAACTCAGTTTAACATTGTGCTATTTGTTTTTGACAGGAAGTGGCACTTTTTTTTTTTTATCACAAAAGCATAGTAAGAAGGAATCTTGTTGTTTTAAATCTGTATGTAAAATGTGTAGTTTTGCTATGTGTAAATTTGTACCAATAGTGTGCTGTACTTGCCAGCTATTGTGATGATTTTTTTGTATTCCTATTTGTACCTTTTTTTTTTAACCCAAATCATAGTTTTTAACTGTCCATGATTTTTAACCAAAATAGTGAGACTGAAACATTTTTTCTTCACTTCAACAGCATATATTTTCTTGAGACGTTATGTATGTTGATTTGACAAAATTGGTGAATTTTAAAAATTTGGGTTAAGATTTTTTGAGATTGTAGGCTATGGAAGTGTCTCTGTGTACTGTCATTTGCATAAAATGATGCAAAGAATTGGTAAGGCACCAATTTTGGAGATGGATAGGAAGGCTATAAGGAGAGGAGGAGGCCTCTATTAGGGTACAGTGTCTTTCAATTTACTGTTCCCTTAACCCCTTCCCGCAGAATGTCATATATAAACGCCGGGTTGTGCAGTGCGTTCGCGCATCCCGGCGTTTATAAATGACATTCAGTTAACCCGGCGATGCGCAGCATCGCACAGGTTAACTGGCAGAAGTCCCGCTGTTTCCAGCAGGGGACAACTTCTGCTTCACCCCCAGGACCATCAATTGATGGTCCTGGTCAGCGATCACTGTGATTGGTCCCTGTGGACCAATCACAGTGATCTGGGGTGAAAGTTCAGATCCCCCGCACTGCCCACCCCTGGAAGTCGGGCAGAACGGGGGACGAAGCGCTGCAGGGGCTCGCGGGGACCTGCGGCATTCGGGGGGAACACGTGGGGACCGGCGGACTTACCTGATCCAGCGGCGGGACGGAGGAGCAGCGCGGGACCGGCCACGTGGACGAGCAGCGACGGGTAAGTATGTAGTCCTCAGAGGCAGCAGTGAAGATCTTCACTGCTGCTTCTAGGAGTCTGAAAACTACAACTCCCAGCATGCCTAGACAGCCTTTGGCTGTCCGGGCATGCTGGGAGTTGTAGTTTTGCAACATCTGGAGGGCCCCAGTTTGGAGACCATTGTATAATGGTCTCCAATCTGTGCTCTTCCAGCTGTTGCAAAACTACAACTCCCAGCATGCACTGACTGTCCAGGCATGCTGGGAGTTTTAGTTCAGCAACATCTGGCCCTTCAGATGTTGCCGAACTACAACTCCCAGCATGCCATTCAGCTGTCCGGGCATGCTGGGAGTTGTAGTTTTGCAACAGCTGGAGACACACTGGTTGGGAAACATTGTTTCTAACTCAGTGTTTCCTAACCTGTGTGCCTCCAGCTGTTGCAAAACTATAACTCCCAGCATGCACTAACAGACCATGCATGCTGGGAGTTGTAGTTTTGCAACATCTGGAGGGCCCCAGTTTGGAGACCATTGTATAATGGTCTCCAATCTGTGCTCTTCCAGCTGTTGCAAAACTACAACTCCCAGTATGCACTGACTGTCCAGGCATGCTGGGAGTTTTAGTTCAGCAACATCTGGCCCTTCAGATGTTGCCGAACTACAACTCCCAGCATGCCCTTCAGCTGTCTGGGCATGCTGGGAGTTGTAGTTTTGCAACAACTGGAGACACACTGGTTGGGAAACATTGTCTGTTTCTAACTCAGTGTTTCCTAACCTGTGTGCCTCCAGCTGTTGCAAAACTATGACTCCCAGCATGCACTAACAGACCATGCATGCTGGGAGTTGTGGTTTTGCAACAGCTGATGCAAGCCCCCCCCGCCCCGCCACCCCCGTGAATGTACAGGGTACATTCACATGGGCGAGGCTTTTACAGTGGGTTTCTCGCATCTTGAGATGCAGCAAATTTTGCGCTGGGAAACTCGCTGTAACCCCCCGCCCATGTGACTGTACCCTAAAAACACTACACTACACTAACACAAAATAAAATAAAAAGTTAAAAACACTACATATACACATACCCCTACACAGCCCCCCTCCCCCAATAAGAACGTCCGGTACACCACTGTTTCCAAAGCAGAGCCTCCAGCTGTTGAAAAACAACAACTCCCAGTATTGTCGGACAGCCGTTGACTGTCCAGGCATGCTGGGAGTTTTGCAACAGCTGGAGGCACCCTGTTTGGGAATCACTGGCGTAGAATACCCCTATGTCCACCCCTATGCAAATCCCTAATTTAGGCCTCAAATGCACATGGCGCTCTCACTTTGGAGCCCTGTCGTATTTCAGGGCAACAGTTTAGGGTCACATATGGGGTATCGCCGTACTCGGGAGAAATTGCGTTACAAGGTTTGGGGGGCTTTTTCTTCTTTAACCCTTCATGAAAAGGAAATGTTGGGGTCTACACCAGAATGTTAGTGTAAATTTTTTTTATTTTTTACACTAACATGCTGATGTTGCCCTATACTTTACATTTTCACAAGAGGTAAAAGGGAAAAAAGCCCCCCAAAATTTGTAACGCAATTTCTCCCGACTACGGAGATACCCCATATGTGGGCGCAAAGTGCTCTGGGGGCGCACAACAAGGCCCAGAAGGGAGAGCGCACCATGTACATTTGAGGTGATTTGCACAGGGGTGGCTGATTGTTACAGCAGTTTTGACAAACGCAAAAAAAAAAACCCCCACATGTGACCCCATTTCGGAAACGACACCCCTCACGTAATGTAATGAGGGGTGCAGTGAGAATTTACCCCCCACAGGTGTCTGACGGATCTTTGGAACAGTGGTCCATGAAAATGAAAACTTGTACAGCCCACTGTTCCAAAGATCTGTCAGACACCAGTGGGGGGCAAATGCTCACTGTACCCCTTGTTACGTTCCTCAAGGGGTCTAGTTTCCAAAATGGTATGCCATGTGGGGGTTATTTTGCTGTTCTGACATCTTAGGGGCTTCCTAAATGCGACATGCTCCCCGAGCAAAATTTGCTCTCAAAAAGCCAAATATGACTCCTCTTCTGAGCATTGTAGTTCGCCCATAGTGCACTTCAGGTCAACTTATGGGGTACCTCCATACTCAGAAGAGATGGGGTTACAAATTTTGGGGGGTATTTTCTGCTATTAACCCTTGCAAAAAGGTGAAATTAGGGGGGAAACACACATTTTAGTGGAAATTTTTTTATTTTTTTTTTACATATGCAAAAGTCGTGAAACACCTGTGGGGTAATAAGGCTCACTTTATTCCTTATTACATTCCTCAAGGGGTCTAGTTTCCAAAATGGTATGCCATGTGGGTATTTTTTACTGTTCTGGCACCATAGGGGCTTCCTAAATGCGACATGCCCCCCGAGCAAAATTTGCTCTCAAAAAGCCAAATATGACTCCTTCTCTTCTGAGCATTGTAGTTCGCCCATAGTGCACTTCAGGTCAACTTATGGGGTACCTCCATACTCAGAAGAGAAGGGGTTACAAATATTGGGGGGTATTTCCTGCTATTAACCCTTGGAAAAATGTGAAATTTGGGGGGAAACACACATTTTAGTGAAAAAAAAATATTTTTTTTTTACATATGCAAAAGTCGTGAAACACCTGTGGGGTATTAAGGCTCACTTTATTCCTTGTTATGTTCCTCAAGGGGTCTAGTTTCCAAAATGGTATGCCATGTGAGGTTTTTTTTGCTGTTATGGCACCATAGGGGCTTCCTAAATGCAACATGCCCCCCAAAAACCATTTCAGAAAAACGTACTCTCCAAAATCCCCTTGTCGCTCCTTCGCTTCTGAGCCCTCTACTGCGCCCGCCGAACACTTAACATAGACATATGAGGTATGTGCTTACTCGAGAGAAATCAGGCTACAAATATAAGTATACATTTTCTCCTTTTACCCCTTGTAAAAATTTAAAAATTGGGTCTACAAGAACATGCGAGTGTAAAAAATGAAGATTGTGAATTTTCTCCTTCACTTTGCTTCTATTCCTGTGAAACACCTAAAGGGTTAAAATGATGACTGAATGTCATTTTGAATACTTTCGGGGGTGCAGTTTTTATAATGGGGTCTTTTGTGGGGTATTTCTAATAAGAAGACCCTTCAAATCCACTTCAAACCTGAACTGGTCCCTGAAAAATAGTGAGTTTGAAAATTTTGTGAAAAATTGGAAAATTGCTGCTGAACTTTGAAGCCCTCTGGTGTCTTCCAAAAGTAAAAACTCGTCACTTTTATGATGCAAACATAAAGTAGACATATTGTATATGTGAATAAAAAATTTTTTTATTTGTAATATACATTTTCCTTACAAGCAGAGAGCTTCAAAGTTAGAAAAATGCAAAATTTTCAAATTTTTCATCAAATTTTAGGATTTTTCACAAGGAAAGGATGCAAGTTACCAAAAAATGTTACCACTACGTTAAAGTAGAATATGTCACGAAAAAACAATCTCGGAATCAGAATGATAACTAAAAGCATTCCAGAGTTATTAATGTTTAAAGTGACAGTGGTCAGATGTGCAAAAAACGCTCTGGTCCTTAAGGCCATAATGGGCTTGGTCCTGAAGGGGTTAATAGATAATACAGTAATGTTCCCATAACCAGCTATTAGAGATGAGCGAACTTACAGTAAATTCGATTAGTCACGAACTTCAAGGCTCGGCGGTTGCTGACTTTTCCTGCAAAAATTAGTTCAGCTTTCCGGTGCTCCGGTGGGCTGGAAGAGGTGGATACAGTCCTAGGAAAGAGTCTCCTAGGACTGTATCCACCTTTTCCAGCCCACGGGATTATCTGAAAGCTGAACTAATTAATGCAGGAAAAGTCATAAACTGCCGAGCCGAGAAGTTCGTGACGAATCGAATTTACTGTAAGTTCGCTCATCTCTACCAGCTATGTTAACTCAGTTTAACATTGTGCTATTTGTTTTTGACAGGAGGTGACACTTTTTTTTTTTATTACAAAAGCCTAGTAAGAAGGAATCTTGTTGTTTTTAAATCTGTATATAAAATGTGTAGTTTTGCTATGTGTAAATTTGTACCAATAGTGTGCTGTACTTGCCAGCTATTGTGATGATTTTTTTTGTATTTCTATTTGTACCTTTTTTTTTACCCAAATCATGTTTTTTTTTTTACTGTCCATGATTTTTAACCAAAATCATGAGACTGAAATTTTTTTTCTTCACTTCAACAGCATATAACTCCTTGAGACGTTATGTATGTTGATTTGACAAAATCGGTGAATTTTAAAAATTTTGGTTAACATTTTTTGAGATTGTAGGCTATGGAAGCGTTTCTGCGTACTGTCATTTGCATAAAATGATGCAAAGAATTGGTAAGGCACCAATTTTGGAGATGGATAGGAAGGCTGTAAGGGGAGGAGGAGGCCTCTATTAGGGCACAGTTTCTTACATTTCGCTTTCCTCTTAATAGATAATACAGTAATGTTCCCATAGCCAGCTATTAGAGATGAGCGAACTTACAGTAAATTCGATTCTTCACAAACTTTTCGGCTCGGCGGTTGCTGACTTTTCCTGCAAAAATTAGTTCAGCTTTCCGGTGCTCCGGTGGGCTGGAAAAGGTGGATACAGTCCTAGGAAAGAGTCTCCTAGGACTGTATCCACCTTTTCCAGCCCACGGGATTATCTGAAAGCTGAACTAATTTATGCAGGAAAAGTCATACACTGCTGAGCCGAGAAGTTCGTGACGAATCAAATTTACTGTAAGTTTGCTCATCTCTACCAGCTATCTTAACTCAGTTTAACATTGTGCTATTTGTTTTTGACAGGAGGTGGCATTTTTTTTTTTATCACAAAAGCCTAGTAAGAAGGAATCTTGTTGTTTTTAAATCTATATGTAAAATGTGTAGTTTTGCTATGTGTAAATTTGTACCAATAGTGTGCTGTACTTGCCAGCTATTGTGATGATTTTTTTGTATTCCTATTTGTACCTTTTTTTTTTAATCCAAATCATAGTTTTTTTTTTACTGTCCATGATTTTTAACCAAAATCATGAGACTGAAAATGTTTTTCTTCACTTCAACAGCATATAACTCCTTGAGACGTTATGTATGTTGATTTGACAAAATTGGTGAATTTTAAAAATTTGGGTAAAATTTTTTGGAGATTGTAGGCTATGGAAGTGTTTCTGTGTACTGTCATTTGCATAAAATGATGCAAAGAATTGGTAAGGCACCAATTTTGGAGATGGATAGGAAGGCTGTAAGGGGAGGAGGAGGCCTCTATTAGGGCACAGTGTCTTTCAATTTACTGTGCTCTTAATAGATAATATAGTAATGTTCCCATAGCCAGCTATTAGAGATGAGCGAATTTACAGTAAATTTGATTCATCACAAACTTCTCGGCTCGGCGGTTGCTGACTTTTCCTGCATGAATTAGTTCAGCTTTCCGGTGCTCCGGTGGGCTGGAAGAGGTGGATACAGTCCTAGGAAAGAGTCTCCTAGGACTGTATCCACCTTTTCCAGCCCACGGGATTATCTGAAAGCTGAACTAATTTATGCAGGAAAAGTCATCAACTGCCGAGCCGAGAAGTTTGTGATGAATCGAATTTACTGTAAGTTTGCTCATCTCTACCAGCTATCTTAACTCAGTTTAACATTGTGCTATTTGTTTTTGACAAACAAAGAAGGAATCTTGTTGTTTTTAAATTTGTATGTAAAATGTGTAGTTTTGCTATGTGTAAATTTGTACCAATAGTGTGCTGTACTTGCCAGCTATTGTGATGATTTTTTTTGGATTTCTATTTGTACCTTTTTTTTTACCCAAATCATGTTTTTTTTTTTTACTGTCCATGATTTTTAACCAAAATTATAAGACTGAAATTTTTTTTCTTCACTTCAACAGCTTGCTCTTTCTGAGTGTTGCTGTGTAAGAGGGGGCGTGAAAGAGGAGTTTCAAAAACTGGAGTTTGAAAGCAGGAGGTTGAGATCGCTGTGAGTGTTAATTTCTGAACGCACAAGGTCTACAAAAAATTTTTAAGTGTAATTTTGACTGTCTGTTTTTTCCTATACATTTGTGAAATCCCCATTACTAGATGGCCTCCATGTTGGAAAATGCAGTCCAATGTACATCCTGTTCAATGTATGCAATCCTTGAACAACAGTTTGAGGGTGCATATTGTTGTGCGAGATGTGTGCTAGTTGTCCGTTTGGAAGCCCAGATCCTGCATCTAGAGGGGCGACTGGCAACAATGAGAAGCATTAACAACATGGAGAGGAGTCTCCTGCTCACTGAGCAGGCACTCTCGGGAGTAGAGGTGGGGGAGGACAGTGGGACGGAGTTGCAGGACAGTCAGGCAGTTAGCTGGGTTACAGTTAGAAAGAGGGGTAGGGGAAAAAGTGTCAGGGAGGCTAGTCCTGAACTGGCACACCCCAACAAGTTTGCCCGCTTGGCAGATGAGGGGGATGCCATTACAGAGCTAGGAGAACTGCAGCAGGATACCACCTCTGACCGCCAGGGGGGTGTCTGCTCCAGTAAGGAGGGAGGGAGGAGTACAGGGCAGGCCAGACAGGTACTAGTGGTGGGGGACTCAATTATTAGGGGGACAGACAGGGCAATCTGTCACAAAGACCGGGATCGCCGAACAGTGTGTTGTCTGCCTGGCGCACGAGTTCGGCACATCGCGGATCGGGTTGACAGGTTGTTGGGCGGGGCTGGAGAGGACCCAGCAGTCATGGTACATATTGGCACCAATGACAAAGTAAGAGGTAGGTGGAGTGTCCTTAAAAATGATTTCAGGGACTTAGGCTGCAAGCTTAAGGCAAGGACCTCCAAGGTAGTCTTTTCTGAAATACTACCAGTACCACGAGCCGCACCAGAGAGGCAGCGGGAGATCAGGGAGGTAAACAAGTGGCTCAGAAGCTGGTGTAGGAAGGAAGGGTTTGGGTTCATGGAGAACTGGGCTGACTTCGCTGTCGGTTACCGGCTCTACCGTAGGGACGGGCTGCACCTCAATGGGGAGGGTGCAGCTTTGCTTGGGGAGAAGATGGCTAGAAGGGTGGAGGAATGTTTAAACTAGGGACTTGGGGGGAGGGAACCTACAGCAAAGAGGGGGAAGATAGTGTAGATAGAGAGGTGGGAATTATAAATGTACCTGGGGGTGGAGCGGAGGGAGGGGTTAAAATAGTTAATAGGAATAAGCTTCATAGGAAAATAAAACTTACACCCTTGAATCCCATTAACCCCAATAACATAAAGGATGGAAATGTAAAGTGTATGTTCACAAATGCCAGAAGCCTAGCAAATAAAATGGGGGAGCTTGAGGCCTTGATACTGGAGGAACATATTGATATAGTTGGGGTCACTGAGACATGGCTGGACTCCTCGCATGACTGGGCTGTCAATCTGCAGGGGTTTACATTGTTTCGCAAGGATAGAATGAACAGAAAAGGTGGTGGAGTCTGTCTGTATGTAAGAAGTGGTATGAAAGTCAGTGTGAACGATGCCATAGTGTGTGATGATTCTGAGGATGTGGAATCATTGTGGGTAGAATTACAAAAGGAGGGAAATACTGAAAAAATAGTATTTGGTGTAATCTACAGACCCCCTAATATCACTGAAGAGATAGAAGTTCAGCTTCATAAACAAATAGAGAGGGCCGCCCGGGCAGGTACAGTGGTAATAATGGGAGATTTTAACTATCCAGATATAGATTGGGGTCCGGGGTTGGCTAAAACTACAAAGGGGCGACAATTCCTAAATTTATTGCAGGATAATTTTATGGGCCAGTTTGTGGAGGACCCAACAAGAAGTGATGCCTTGTTGGATCTGATCATTTCCAACAACGCAGAGCTGGTTGGTAATGTAACTGTGCGGGAAAACCTTGGTAATAGCGACCACAATATAGTTACTTTTGACATAAAATGTAGAAAACAAAGACAGACGGGGAAAGCAAAAACATATAACTTTAAAAAGGCAAATTTCCCTGGGCTGAGGGCTGCACTACAGGACATAGACTGGGGGGAGGTGTTCTCAAATACTGATACAGAAGGTAAATGGGACATCTTTAAATCAACTCTAAATAACTATACAGCTAAATATATACCAAAGGGGAACAAATATAAACGATTAAAACTAAATCCTACATGGCTGACAAATGAGGTTAAAAGAGCAATAAACAACAAAAAAATAGCCTTCAAAAAATACAAATCTGATGGGTCAGCTATAACATTTAAACAGTACAAGGAGCTTAATAAAATCTGTAAAAATGTAATAAAAACAGCAAAAATTCAAAATGAGAGACAGGTGGCCAAAGAAAGCAAAACTAATCCTAAATATTTTTTTAGACATATAAATGCAAAAAAACCAAGGACAGAGCATGTAGGACCCCTTAATAATGATAATGGGGAGGTTGTCACAGGCGATCAAGAGAAGGCGGAGCTACTGAATGGGTTCTTTAGTTCTGTATACACTATGGAAGAAGGAGCTGACATTGGCCAGGTCGGTGCTGGTAACACATCATGTAATGTACTGAACTGGCTTAATGTAGAGATGGTACAAGGTAAGTTAAGTGATATAAATGTAAGCAAATCCCCAGGACCGGATGGACTACACCCAAGAGTTCTTAGAGAGGTAAGTTCAGTAATATCTGTACCCCTGTTCATGATATTTAGAGATTCTCTGGTGTCTGGTATTGTGCCAAGGGACTGGCGCAAGGCGAATGTGGTGCCAATCTTCAAAAAGGGCTCTAGGTCTTCCCCAGGAAACTATAGACCGGTAAGTTTAACGTGCATTGTGGGTAAATTGTTTGAAGGACTTATAAGGGATTACATACAGGAATACATAGGGGATAATTGTATTATAAGTGATAGCCAGCATGGGTTTACTAAGGATAGAAGTTGTCAAACCAATCTAATTTGCTTTTATGAAGAGGTGAGTAGAAGCCTTGACAGAGGAATGGCTGTGGATATAGTGTTTCTGGATTTTGCTAAAGCGTTTGATACTGTCCCTCATAGACGTCTGACAGGTAAGTTAAGGTCTTTGGGTTTGGAAATTTTAGTTTGTAACTGGATTGAACACTGGCTCATGGATCGTACCCAGAGAGTGGTGGTCAATGATTCGTACTCTGATTGGTCCCCGGTTATTAGTGGTGTACCCCAAGGTTCAGTACTGGGCCCGCTGTTGTTTAATTTATTTATCAATGATATAGAGGATGGTATTAACAGCTCTGTTTCTATCTTTGCAGATGACACCAAGCTTTGTAGCACAGTACAGTCTATAGAGGATGTGCATAAGTTACAAGATGACTTGGATAGACTAAGTGTCTGGGCATCCACTTGGCAAATGAGGTTCAATGTGGATAAATGTAAAGTTATGCATCTGGGTACTAATAACCTGCATGCATCGTATGTCTTAGGGGGGATTAAACTGGCAGAGTCACTGGTAGAGAAGGATCTGGGTGTACTTGTAGATCACAGACTACAGAATAGCATGCAATGTCAGGCTGCTGCTTCCAAAGCCGGCAGGATATTGTCATGTATCAAAAGAGGCATGGACTCAAGGGACAGGGACATAATGCTCCCACTTTATAAAGCATTGGTACGGCCTTACCTGGAATATGCTGTTCAGTTTTGGGCACCTGTCCATAAAAGGGACACTGCGGAGTTGGAAAGGGTGCAGAGACGCGCGACTAAACTAATATGGGGAATGGAACATCTTAGCTATGAGGAGCGATTAAAGGAGTTACAATTGTTTAGTCTTGAGAAGAGACGTTTAAGGGGGGATATGATAAACGTATATAAGTATATTAATGGCCCATACAAAAAATATGGAGAAAAACTGTTCCAGGTTAAACCCCCCCAAAGGACGAGGGGGCACTCCCTCCGTCTGGAGAAGAAAAACTTTAGTCTCAAGGGGCGACACGCCTTCTTTACCATGAGAACTGTGAACTTATGGAACAGTCTACCTCAGGAACTGGTCACAGCAGGAACAATTAACAGCTTTAAAACAGGATTAGATACATTCCTGGAACAAAATAAGATTAATGCTTATGAAGAAATATAAAATCTCATCCCTTCCCCAATATCGTGCCGCACCCCTACCCCTTAATTCCCTGGTTGAACTTGATGGACATATGTCTTTTTTCGACCGTACTAACTAACTATATAACTCCTTGAGACGTTATGTATGTTGATTTGACAAAATTGGTGAATTTTAAAAATTTTGGTAAAATTTTTTTGAGATTGTAGGCTATGGAAGCGTTTCTGCGTACTGTCCTTTGCATAAAATGATGCAAAGAATTGGTAAGGCACCAATTTTGGAGATGGATAGGAAGGCTGTAAGGGGAGGAGGAGGCCTCTATTAGGGCACAGTGTCTTTCAATTCACTGTGCTCTTAATAGATAATACAGTAATGTTCCCATAGCCAGCTATTAGAGATGAGCGAACTTACAGTAAATTCGATTCGTCACGAACTTCTAGGCTCGGCGGTTGCTGACTTTTCCTGCATGAATTAGTTCAGCTTTCCGGTGCACCGGTGGGCTGGAAAAGGTGGATACAGTCCTAGGAAAGAGTCTCCTAGCACTGTATCCACCTTTTTCAGCCCACTGGAGCACCTGTAAGCTGAACTAATTTATGCAGGAAAAGTCATCAACTGCCGAGCCGAGAAGTTCGTGACAAATCGAATTTACTGTAAGTTTGCTCATCTCTACCAGCTATCTTAACTCAGTTTGACATTGTGCTATTTGTTTTTGACAGGAGGTGGCACTTTTTTTTTTATCACAAAAGCCCAGTAAGAAGGAATCTTGTTGTTTTTAAATCTGCATGTAAAATGTGTAGTTTTGCTATGTGTAAATTTGTACCAATAGTGTGCTGTACTTGCCAGCTATTGTGATGATTTTTTGTATTCCTATTTGTACCTTTTTTTTTAATCCAAATCATAGTTTTTTTTTTTAATGTCCATGATTTTTAACCAAAATCATGAGACTGAAAATGTTTTTCTTCACTTCAACAGCATATAACTCCTTGAGACGTTATGTATGTTGATTTGACAAAATTGGTGAATTTAAAAAATTTTGGTTAAAAAATTTTGAGATTGTAGGCTATGGAAGTGTTTCTGTGTACTGTCATTTGCATAAAATGATGCAAAGAATTGTTAAGGCACCAATTTTGGAGATGGATAGGAAGGCTGTAAGGGGAGGAGGAGGCCTCTATTAGGGCACAGTGTCTTTCAATTCACTGTTCTCTTAATGGATAATACAGTAATGTTCCCATAGCCAGCTATTAGAGATGAGTGAACTTACAGTAAATTTGATTCATCACAAACTTCTCGGCTCGGCGGTTGCTGAGTTTTCCTGCATGAATTAGTTCAGCTTTCGGGTGCTCCGGTGGGCTGGAAAAGGTGGATACAGTCCTAGGAAAGAGTCTCCTAGGACTGTATCCACCTTTTCCAGCCCACTGGAGCACCTGTAAGCTGAACTTATTTATGCAGGAAAAGTCATCAACTGCAGAGCCGAGAAGTTTGTGACAATGAAATTTACTGTAAGTTTGCTCATCTCTACCAGCTATCTTAACTCAGTTTTACATTGTGCTATTTGTTTTTGACAGGGGGTGGCACTTTTTTTTATCACAAAAGCCTAGTAAGAAGGAATCTTGTTGTTTTTAAATCTGTATGTAAAATGTGTAGTTTTGCTATGTGTAAATTTGTACCAATAGTGTGCTGTACTTGCCAGCTATTGTGATGATTTTTTTGTATTCCTATTTGTACCTTTTTTTTTACCCAAATCATGTTTTTTTTACTGTCCATGATTTTTAACCAAAATCATGAGACTGAAATCTTTTTTTTCTTTACTTCAACAGCATATAACTTCTTGAGACGTTATGTATGTTGATTTGACAAAATTGGTGAATTTTAAAAATTTTGGTTAAAATTTTTTGAGATTGTAGGCTATGGAAGCGTTTCTGCGTACTGTCATTTGCATAAAATGATGCAAAGAATTGGTAAGGCACCAATTTTGGAGATGGGTAGGAAGGCTGTAAGGGGAGGAGGAGGCCTCTATTAGGGCACAGTGTCTTTCAATTCACTGTGCTCTTAATAGATAATACAGTAATGTTCCCATAGCCAGCTATTAGAGATGAGCGAACTTACAGTAAATTCGATTCGTCACAAACTTCTCGGCTCGGCGGTTGCTGACTTTTCCTGCATAAATTAGTTCAGCTTTCCGGTAATCCGGTGTGCTGGAAAAGGTGGATACAGTCCTAGGAAAGAGTCTACTAGGACTGTATCCACCTTTTCCAGCCCACTGGAGCACCTGTAAGCTGAACTAATTTATGCAGGAAAAGTCATCAACTGCCGAGCCGAGAAGTTCGTGACGAATCGAATTTACTGTAAGTTTGCTCATCTCTACCAGCTATCTTAACTCAGTTTAACATTGTGCTATTTGTTTTTGACAGGAGGTGGCACTTTTTTATATCACAAAAGCCTAGTAAGAAGGAATCTTGTTGTTTTTAAATCTGCATGTAAAATGTGTAGTTTTGCTATGTGTAAATTTGTACCAATAGTGTGCTGTACTTGCCAGCTATTGTGATGATTTTTTTGTATTCCTATTTGTACCTTTTTTTTTACCCAAATCATGTTTTTTTTTTACTGTCCATGATTTTTAACCAAAATCATGAGACTGAAATCTTTTTTTTCTATACTTCAACAGCATATAACTTCTTGAGACGTTATGTATGTTGATTTGACAAATTGGTGAATTAAAAAAAATTTGGTTAAAATTTTTTGAGATTGTAGGCTATGGAAGCGTTTCTGCGTACTGTCATTTGCATAAAATGATGCAAAGAATTGGTAAGGCACCAATTTTGGAGATGGATAGGAAGGCTGTAAGGGAAGGAAGAGGCCTCTATTAGGGCACAGTGTCTTTCAATTCACTGTGCTCTTAATAGATAATACAGTAATGTTCCCATAGCCAGCTATTAGAGATGAGCGAACTTACAGTAAATTTGATTTGTCACAAACTTCTCGGCGGTTGCTGAGTTTTCCTGCATGAATTTGTTCAGCTATCCGGTGCTCCGGTGTGCTGGAAAAGGTGGATACAGTCCTAGGAAAGAGTCTCCTAGGACTGTATCCACCTTTTCCAGCTCACGGGATTATCTGAAAGCTGAACTAATTTATGCAGGATAAGTCATCAACTGCCGAGCAGAGAAGTTCGTGACGAATCAAATTTACTGTAAGTTCGCTCATCTCTACCAGCTATCTTAACTCAGTTTAACATTGTGCTATTTGTTTTTGACAGGAGGTGGCACTTTTTTTTTTATCACAAAAGCCTAGTAAGAAGGAATCTTGTTGTTTTTAAATCTGTATATAAAATGTGTAGTTTTGCTATGCGTAAATTTGTACCAATAGTGTGCTTTACTTGCCAGCTATTGTGATCATTTTTTTGTATTCCTATTTGTACCTTTTTTTAACCCAAATCATAATTTGGTTTTTTTACTGTCCATGATTTTTAACCAAAATCATGAGACTGAAAATGTTTATCTTCACTTCAACAGCATATAAATCCTTGAGACGTTATGTATGTTGATTTGACAAAATTGGTGAATTTTAAAAATTTTGGTTAAAATTTTTTGAGATTGTAGGCTATGGAAGTGTTTCTGCGTACTGTCATTTGCATAAAATGATGCAAAGAATTGGTAAGGCATCAATTTTGGAGATGGATAGGAAGGCTGTAAGGGGAGGAGGAGGCCTCTGTTAGGGCACAGTGTCTTTTAATTCACTGTGCTCTTAATAGATAATACAGTAATGTTCCCATAGCCAGCTATTAGAGATGAGCGAACTTACAGTAAATTCGATTCATCACAAACTTCTCGGCTCGGCGGTTGCTGAGTTTTCCTGCATGAATTAGTTCAGCTTTCCGGTAATCCGGTGTGCTGGAAAAGGTGGATACAGTCCTAGGAAAGAGTCTCCTAGGACTGTATCCACCTTTTCCAGCCCACTGGAGCACCTGTAAGCTGAACTAATTTATGCAGGAAAAGTCATCAACTGCCGAGCCGAGAAGTTCGTGACGAATCGAATTTACTGTAAGTTTGCTCATCTCTACCAGCTATCTTAACTCAGTTTAACATTGTGCTATTTGTTTTTGACAGGAGGTGGCACTTTTTTATATCACAAAAGCCTAGTAAGAAGGAATCTTGTTGTTTTTAAATCTGCATGTAAAATGTGTAGTTTTGCTATGTGTAAATTTGTACCAATAGTGTGCTGTACTTGCCAGCTATTGTGATAATTTTTTTGTATTCCTATTTGTACCTTTTTTTACCCAAATCATGTTTTTTTTTACTGTCCATGATTTTTAACCAAAATCATGAGACTGAAAAATGTTTTCTTCACTTCAACAGCATATAACTCCTTGAGACGTTATGTATGTTGATTTGACAAAATTGGTGAATTTTAAAAATTTGGGTAAAATGTTTTTTGAGATAGTAGGCTATGGAAGTGTTTCTGCGTACTGTAATTTGCATAAAATGATGCAAAGAATTGGTAAGGCACCAATTTTGGAGATGGATAGGAAGGCTGTAAGGGGAGGAGGAGGCCTCTATTAGGGCACAGTGTCTTACTTTTCGCTTTCCTCTTAATAGATAATACAGTAATGTTCCCATAGCCAGCTATTAGAGATGAGCAAACTTACAGTAAATTTGATTCTTCACAAACTTCTCGGCTCGGCGGTTGCTGACTTTTCCTGCAAAAATTAGTTCAGCTTTCCGGTGCTCCGGTGGGCTGGAAGAGGTGGATACAGTCCTAGGAAAGAGTCTCCTAGGACTGTATCCACCTTTTCCAGCCCACGGGATTATCTGAGAGCTGAACTAATTTATGCAGGAAAAGTCATAAACTGCCGAGCCGAGAAGTTTGTGACGAATTGAATTTACTGTAAGTTCGCTCATCTCTACCAGCTATCTTAACTCAGTTTAACATTGTGCTATTTGTTTTTGACAGGAGGTGGCACTTTTTTTTATCACAAAAGCCTAGTAAGAAGGAATCTTGTTGTTTTTAAATCTGTATGTAAAATGTGTAGTTTTGCTATGTGTAAATTTGTACCAATAGTGTGCTGTACTTGCCAGCTATTGTGATGATTTTTTTGTATTCCTATTTGTACCTTTTTTTTTACCCAAATCATGTTTTTTTTTACTGTCCATGATTTTTAACCAAAATCATGAGACTGAAACATTTTTTCTTCACTTCAACAGCATATAACTTCTTGAGATGTTATGTATGTTGATTTGACAAAATTGGTGAATTTTTAAAATTTGGGTTAAAATTTTTTGAGATTGTAGGCTATGGAAGCGTTTCTGCGTACTGTCATTTGCATAAAATGATGCAAAGAATTGGTAAGGCATCAATTTTGGAGATGGATAGGAAGGCTGTAAGGGGAGGAGGAGGCCTCTCTTAGGGCACAGTGTCTTTCAATTCACTGTTCTCATAATAGATAATACAGTAATGTTCCCATAGGCAGCTATTAGAGATGAGCGAACTTACAGTAAATTCGATTCGTCACAAACTTCTAGGCTCGGCGGTTGCTGACTTTTCCTGCATGAATTAGTTCAGCTTTCCGGTGCTCCGGTGGGCTGGAAAAGGTGGATACAGTCCTAGGAAAGAGTCTCCTAGCACTGTATCCACCTTTTCCAGCCCACTGGAGCACCTGTAAGCTGAACTAATTTATGCAGGAAAAGTCATCAACTGCCGAGCCGAGAAGTTCGTGACGAATCGAATTTACTGTAAGTTCGCTCATCTCTACCAGCTATGTTAACTCAGTTTAACATTGTGCTATTTGTTTTTGACAGGAGGTGGCACTTTTTTTTTTATCACAAAAGCCCAGTAAGAAGGAATCTTGTTGTTTTTAAATCTGTATGTAAAATGTGTAGTTTTGCTATGTGTAAATTTGTACCAATAGTGTGCTGTACTTGCCAGCTATTGTGATGATTTTTTGTATTCCTATTTGTACCTTTTTTTTTATCCAAATCATAGTTTTTTTTACTGTCCATGATTTTTAACCAAAATCATGAGACTGAAAATGTTTTTCTTCACTTCAACAGCATATAACTCCTTGAGACGTTATGTATGTTGATTTGACAAAATTGGTGAATTTAAAAAATTTTGGTTAAAAATTTTTGAGATTGTAGGCTATGGAAGTGTTTCTGTTTACTGTCATGTGCATAAAATGATGCAAAGAATTGGTAAGGCACCAATTTTGGAGATGGATAGGAAGGCTGTAAGGGGAGGAGGAGGCCTCTATTAGGGCACAGTGTCTTTCAATTCACTGTGCTCTTAATAGATAATACAGTAATGTTCCCATAGCCAGCTATTAGAGATGAGCGAACTTACAGTAAATTCGATTCTTCACAAACTTCTCGGCTCGGCGGTTGCTGACTTTTCCTGCAAAAATTAGTTCAGCTTTCCGGTGCTCCGGTGGGCTGGAAAAGGTGGATACAGTCCTAGGAAAGAGTCTCCTAGGACTGTATCCACCTTTTCCAGCCCACGGGAGCATCTGAAAGCTGAACTAATTTATGCAGGAAAAGTCATCAACTGCCGAGCCGAGAAGTTCGTGACGAATCGAATTTACTGTAAGTTTGCTCATCTCTACCAGCTATCTTAACTCAGTTTAACATTGTGCTATTTGTTTTTGACAGGAGGTGGCACTTTTTTTTTTTTCACAAAAGCCTAGTAAGAAGGAATCTTGTTGTTTTTAAATTTGTATGTAAAATGTGTAGTTTTGCTATGTGTAAATTTGTACCAATAGTGTGATGTACTTGCCAGCTATTGTGATGATTTTTTTTGGATTTCTATTTGTACCTTTTTTTTTACCCAAATCATGTTTTTTTTTTTTACTGTCCATGATTTTTAACCAAAATCATAAGACTGAAATTTTTTTTCTTCACTTCAACAGCATATAACTCCTTGAGACGTTATGTATGTTGATTTGACAAAATTGGTGAATTTTAAAAATTTTGGTAAATTTTTTTTGAGATTGTAGGCTATGGAAGCGTTTCTGCGTACTGTCATTTGCATAAAATGATGCAAAGAATTGGTAAGGCACCAATTTTGGAGATGGATAGGAAGGCTGTAAGGGGAGGAGGAGGCCTCTATTAGGGCACAATGTCTTTCAATTCGCTGTGCTCTTAATAGATAATACAGTAATGTTCCCATAGCCAGCTATTAGAGATGAGCGAACTTACAGTAAATTCGATTCGTCACGAACTTCTAGGCTCGGCGGTTGCTGACTTTTCCTGCATGAATTAGTTCAGCTTTCCGGTGCACCGGTGGGCTGGAAAAGGTGGATACAGTCCTAGGAAAGAGTCTCCTAGCACTGTATCCACCTTTTTCAGCCCACTGGAGCACCTGTAAGCTGAACTAATTTATGCAGGAAAAGTCATCAACTGCCGAGCCGAGAAGTTCGTGACGAATAGAATTTACTGTAAGTTTGCTCATCTCTACCAGCTATCTTAACTCAGTTTAACATTGTGCTATTTGTTTTTGACAGGAGGTGGCACTTTTTTTTTTATCACAAAAGCCCAGTAAGAAGGAATCTTGTTGTTTTTAAATCTGTATGTAAAATGTGTAGTTTTGCTATGTGTAAATTTGTACCAATAGTGTGCTGTACTTGCCAGCTATTGTGATGATTTTTTGTATTCCTATTTGTACCTTTTTTTTTAATCCAAATCATAGTTTTTTTTTTAATGTCCATGATTTTTAACCAAAATCATGAGACTGAAAATGTTTTTCTTCACTTCAACAGCATATAACTCCTTGAGACGTTATGTATGTTGATTTGACAAAATTGGTGAATTTAAAAAATTTTGGTTAAAAATTTTTGAGATTGTAGGCTATGGAAGTGTTTCTGTGTACTGTCATTTGCATAAAATGATGCAAAGAATTGGTAAGGCACCAATTTTGGAGATGGATAGGAAGGCTGTAAGGGGAGGAGGAGGCCTCTATTAGGGCACAGTGTCTTTCAATTCACTGTTCTCTTAATGGATAATACAGTAATGTTCCCATAGCCAGCTATTAGAGATGAGCGAACTTACAGTAAATTTGATTCATCACAAACTTCTCGGCTCGGCGGTTGCTGAGTTTTCCTGCATGAATTAGTTCAGCTTTCGGGTGCTCCGGTGGGCTGGAAAAGGTGGATACAGTCCTAGGAAAGAGTCTCCTAGGACTGTATCCACCTTTTCCAGCCCACTGGAGCACCTGTAAGCTGAACTAATTTATGCAGGAAAAGTCATCAACTGCAGAGCCGAGAAGTTTGTGACAATGAAATTTACTGTAAGTTTGCTCATCTCTACCAGCTATCTTAACTCAGTTTTACATTGTGCTATTTGTTTTTGACAGGGGGTGGCACTTTTTTTTATCACAAAAGCCTAGTAAGAAGGAATCTTGTTGTTTTTAAATCTGTATGTAAAATGTGTAGTTTTGCTATGTGTAAATTTGTACCAATAGTGTGCTGTACTTGCCAGCTATTGTGATGATTTTTTTGTATTCCTATTTGTACCTTTTTTTTTACCCAAATCATGTTTTTTTTACTGTCCATGATTTTTAACCAAAATCATGAGACTGAAATCTTTTTTTTCTTTACTTCAACAGCATATAACTTCTTGAGACGTTATGTATGTTGATTTGACAAAATTGGTGAATTTTAAAAACTTTGGTTAAAATTTTTTGAGATTGTAGGCTATGGAAGCGTTTCTGCGTACTGTCATTTGCATAAAATGATGCAAAGAATTGGTAAGGCACCAATTTTGGAGATGGGTAGGAAGGCTGTAAGGGGAGGAGGAGGCCTCTATTAGGGCACAGTGTCTTTCAATTCACTGTGCTCTTAATAGATAATACAGTAATGTTCCCATAGCCAGCTATTAGAGATGAGCGAACTTACAGTAAATTCGATTCGTCACAAACTTCTCGGCTCGGCGGTTGCTGACTTTTCCTGCATAAATTAGTTCAGCTTTCCGGTAATCCGGTGTGCTGGAAAAGGTGGATACAGTCCTAGGAAAGAGTCTCCTAGGACTGTATCCACCTTTTCCAGCCCACTGGAGCACCTGTAAGCTGAACTAATTTATGCAGGAAAAGTAATCAACTGCCGAGCCGAGAAGTTCGTGACGAATCGAATTTACTGTAAGTTTGCTCATCTCTACCAGCTATCTTAACTCAGTTTAACATTGTGCTATTTGTTTTTGACAGGAGGTGGCACTTTTTTATATCACAAAAGCCTAGTAAGAAGGAATCTTGTTGTTTTTAAATCTGCATGTAAAATGTGTAGTTTTGCTATGTGTAAATTTGTACCAATAGTGTGCTGTACTTGCCAGCTATTGTGATGATTTTTTTGTATTCCTATTTGTACCTTTTTTTTTACCCAAATTATGTTTTTTTTTTACTGTCCATGATTTTTAACCAAAATCATGAGACTGAAATCTTTTTTTTCTATACTTCAACAGCATATAACTTCTTGAGACGTTATGTATGTTGATTTGACAAATTGGTGAATTAAAAAAAATTTGGTTAAAATTTTTTGAGATTGTAGGCTATGGAAGCGTTTCTGCGTACTGTCATTTGCATAAAATGATGCAAAGAATTGGTAAGGCACCAATTTTGGAGATGGATAGGAAGGCTGTAAGGGGAGGAGGAGGCCTCTATTAGGGCACAGTGTCTTTCAATTCACTGTGCTCTTAATAGATAATACAGTAATGTTCCCATAGCCAGCTATTAGAGATGAGCAAACTTACAGTAAATTTGATTTGTCACAAACTTCTCGGCGGTTGCTGAGTTTTCCTGCATGAATTTGTTCAGCTATCCGGTGCTCCGGTGTGCTGGAAAAGGTGGATACAGTCCTAGGAAAGAGTCTCCTAGGACTGTATCCACCTTTTCCAGCTCACGGGATTATCTGAAAGCTGAACTAATTTATGCAGGATAAGTCATCAACTGCCGAGCAGAGAAGTTCGTGACGAATCAAATTTACTGTAAGTTCGCTCATCTCTACCAGCTATCTTAACTCAGTTTAACATTGTGCTATTTGTTTTTGACAGGAGGTGGCACTTTTTTTTTTATCACAAAAGCCTAGTAAGAAGGAATCTTGTTGTTTTTAAATCTGTATATAAAATGTGTAGTTTTGCTATGCGTAAATTTGTACCAATAGTGTGCTTTACTTGCCAGCTATTGTGATCATTTTTTTGTATTCCTATTTGTACCTTTTTTTAACCCAAATCATAATTTGGTTTTTTTACTGTCCATGATTTTTAACCAAAATCATGAGACTGAAAATGTTTATCTTCACTTCAACAGCATATAAATCCTTGAGACGTTATGTATGTTGATTTGACAAAATTGGTGAATTTTAAAAATTTTGGTTAAAATTTTTTGAGATTGTAGGCTATGGAAGTGTTTCTGCGTACTGTCATTTGCATAAAATGATGCAAAGAATTGGTAAGGCATCAATTTTGGAGATGGATAGGAAGGCTGTAAGGGGAGGAGGAGGCCTCTATTAGGGCACAGTGTCTTTCAATTCACTGTGCTCTTAATAGATAATACAGTAATGTTCCCATAGTCAGCTATTAGAGATGAGCGAACTTACAGTAAATTCGATTTGTCACGAAATTCTAGGCTCGGCGGTTGCTGACTTTTCCTGCATAAATTAGTTCAGCTTTCCGGTGTTCCGGTGGGCTGGAAAAGGTGGATACAGTCCTAGGAAAGAGTCTCCTAGGACTGTATCCACCTTTTCCAGCCCACTGGAGCACCTGTAAGCTGAACTAATTTATGCAGGAAAAGTCATCAACTGCCGAGCCGAGAAGTTCGTGACGAATCGAATTTACTGTAAGTTTGCTCATCTCTACCAGCTATCTTAACTCAGTTTAACATTGTGCTATTTGTTTTTGACAGGAGGTGGCACTTTTTTTTTTTATCACAAAAGCCTAGTAAGAAGGAATCTTGTTTTTAAATCTGCATGTAAAATGTGTAGTTTTGCTATGTGTAAATTTGTACCAATAGTGTGCTGTACTTGCCAGCTATTGTGATGATTTTTTGTATTCCTATTTGTACCTTTTTTTTTTATCCAAATCATAGTTTTTTTTACTGTCCATGATTTTTAACCAAAATCATGAGACTGAAAATGTTTTTCTTCACTTCAACAGCATATAACTCCTTGAGACGTTATGTATGTTGATTTGACAAAATTGGTGAATTTAAAAAATTTTGGTTAAAAATTTTTGAGATTGTAGGCTATGGAAGTGTTTCTGTGTACTGTCATTTGCATAAAATGATGCAAAGAATTGGTAAGGCACCAATTTTGGAGATGGATAGGAAGGCTGTAAGGGGAGGAGGAGGCCTCTATTAGGGCACAGTGTCTTTCAATTCACTGTGCTCTTAATAGATAATACAGTAATGTTCCCATAGCCAGCTATTAGAGATGAGCGAACTTACAGTAAATTCGATTCTTCACAAACTTCTCGGCTCGGCGGTTGCTGACTTTTCCTGCAAAAATTAGTTCAGCTTTCCGGTGCTCCGGTGGGCTGGAAAAGGTGGATACAGTCCTAGGAAAGAGTCTCCTAGGACTGTATCCACCTTTTCCAGCCCACGGGAGCATCTGAAAGCTGAACTAATTTATGCAGGAAAAGTCATCAACTGCCGAGCCGAGAAGTTCGTGACGAATCGAATTTACTGTAAGTTTGCTCATCTCTACC